>NC_091951.1:154263941-154575158 GCF_031021105.1 Erythrolamprus reginae | reverse complement strand
AAATATATTTGAAAACCAGGCATTATCTGAAGGCTCCAATCAATGCAAAGTTTGGTGTTCTGTAAAGTTTTTCAAGACTATTAGCTGCCAAGCAGGACATGAAGGCATTAGCAGTCTCCTGCCTTGCCACTTAGCAATTGTTATTGTCTTAAAAATTGGTGCTAAAACATAGCTTTCATTATCAGCAGCAGCTACAAAGATTATTATCTCTTCTTTGGTCTGTAAGAATGGTAGAAGCTGTATGTCAATGCGCTTATTAGTCTACCTGTGAAGGCCACCAGGGAAGTAATAAGAGACTAGGTTTATAGATGGTGGTGTATACATTCTTGAGGGAGAAGCATTTATCTCTCAACTTGAAAGAGGCAATGGTGTGCCTTCTTAAGAATCTATGTCCTGACCCAGATATTTTATACAACTATTCCCTGGCTCTAACTTTATATTTTTAGACAGTACACTATAGGGAAGATTTTGAAAGATAGTCAGCACAAAGCTATAGATTATTTAGACCTCTGTTGATCAGGATTTATGCCTGACAGAGGTGGGTTTCAGCAGGTTCTGACCAGTTCTGGAGAACCAGAAGCGGAAATTTTGAGTAGTTCAGAGAACCAGTAAATACCACCTCTGACTGGCTTGGTAGGCATGGTGTGGCTTGGTGGGCGTGGAAGGGAAGGATACTGTAAAGTCTCAATTCCCTTCAGGGGAAAGTTACTGCAAAATCCCCATTTCCTCCTGATCAGCTGGGATTCGAAAGGCAGAGAATGTGGGGGCTGGGCCAGTCAAAGATGGTATTTACCAGTTCTCCAAGCTACTCAAACTTTCTGCTCCCAGTTCTCCAGAAGTGGTCAGAACCTGCTGAAACCTACCTCTGGTGGGGGGATAGGTTGAAATCTCACCTCTGGTAGAGGGGGACAGGTTGAAATCTCAGCTACTCCAGTGTGAATTCCCAGAGGGCTCAGCCTTTTCCTACTGTTTAGTAGGAAATATGAAACTGCTAGAAAAAGTCATCCACTCCCACCCTATTGGACCACTCCTACCCTATTGGATTTCCAACAAGATGCAAAGACAAGGCTCTTCAGGAAATTATTAGGGGTGATGGAGATTCATCTACCAACCTTAGATGGCATAGTTAGTGAACGCTTTTGTTAGATTATAATTGTTTTAATCTTGTTGTTACTTAATGCAAGCTGCTCAGAAATAATGGGAACTGAGTGGCATAGAAACTATAGTAAATGAATATAACAGATAAATAATATATTTAAGGTCAACCCCCCACCCCCACAATTTTTTAGGGGGACTTCATTTCAAATATTATTGGAAAAATCTTGGAATTTACTTTTTTTAAAAGTGAAAATATTTACATTTTCCCTTTCCTTAGATTTAATGGTGCATTACAAGGCAGTTAATTAAACCCTGAAGAACCACAATGTATGTCCTTTCAAAAATGTAGACATTAATTCACTAAGAACGGCAAGGAGATCAAAGTAGAAATTAAATTCAGGAGTTCAGCTATCAAAACCTGCTCAGACAAATGGAGCTTAAGATTCCCTTTTCTCCCAAAATTTTAGCAAAGGGGAGAACTGATGCGCCACTTCCAAAAGGAGAGATTAAAGCCTGAACCATATTACTGATGAAGCTATTATTTGCATAGCTGTTGTTCTGGCTGCCAGCAGGACAGAAGCTAAGCAAGGCAAGCTAGCTGAACAGCAGCCATGTATAAAGAGAGTGGCTTCTTTTTTTAAAAAATGGAATTTAATTCTACTTAAATAAACATGATGTACCGGCTGCTAGGATAAGTAAGAGACAAGAGTGCACATCTCAAAAACTGACACAGGAGGGAGAGTTTTGAAAAGTGCTGCTTCTCCTACTTGACCTCAGCTGAAATTGTTTATATGGATAGCAGAGAAAGCACCAGCCTCACTTTGTATTGAATTCAAGCCAACAACCCTTAAGTCTTCATTTCAACAATATCAGATGTGATCAACCAAGAAAAAACTAAAAAAATCCTAGGGGGTTAATTTTGTCACATATTCAATGGTGAACATGAAGTGGCAGAGCATGGCAGCTATTATGATAGATGGAACAGAGGGGTCTGTATTAGCCTAAGCTGAGATGCCTTCACTTTTTTATCGAGTGACAGCAGGTCCTAGCATTGTCATGCCTTGTTTCCCTGTGGCAAGGCACTATTCTCACCAGTTTTTAAAGTATCACCTCTTTATCTGAACTCTAGAATAAATGTCAAACCTGTGAGCACTTGAAATAATAGGGATCAGCACACACAGTGACAGATCTCACATAAGGTGGCATTTTATTTTATTTTTTTAACCTAGGGGGACTATGTGGGTGGTAGCATCATAGAAAGCATCAACTGAGTGAGTTCTCCTAGCTTAATCATAGTTGGGCACTAATTCTACTTTCTTAATGAAACTCCTTCAAACAAAACCAAACAACAGCAAATTCCTTCAATACAAAACAAACTAACTAGATTCTTATCATGTCTATGACAATAATTTGCTGTTGTTTAGTCTACAGCAATGGAAGATAAGACAGAACCCAGGAATCAACATATTTGGAAAGAGTTCTGAGCAAGGAATAGAATGTCCAACAGACAATTCTTGTGTTTTGGAAGTAGGACTGATTGACTGATTGATTGACTGATTACATGCCAGCAAGATAGTATCAACTCTTCAAGATTGTATCAGTAGACTTTCTCCAGAATGATCTGTCCCCAACCTGAGCTTTCTGGTTTCCTGATGGTACCCCACCATGAGGCAGTAAAGCAGGACTTGGGAAGGAAAAAAATGGCACTAAATAAAGAGATAAATATAGGGCTTATAAATGCTGAGCATAAGCTCCAGTTTAGTTACAAGGATAAAACAGATATAGCAAATTATGTCTCAGTACATTTCTCCATAAATAATATATGAAGAGAACAGATGGGCACATTATTAAGTTACTATGAATCTTGCAATCAATTAAAAAACAAACTACCGGCTCTATAAAAATGTGGAATGAACTTAAATTTCAGTTGTTTTCATTCCAAGTTTTGATTGGCTTACCAAGAATGCTCTTTCATATTATTATATTTAATAATGCTATGTATTTTTTTCTATAGAGATCGTATATTTATCTAAAAGGAGGCGAGCTCTGAACTTAAGTAGATAGAAAAAAATGAAATCCTTGCACAATATCTTTCTTGTTAATCTAGTATGAGGATTCCCATGCCGTCTACAACTGTGCACTGATGTATGGGTATGTATGTATGCATGTATGTATGCATGCATGTATATATGTATATAAATGAAGAGAAGAAACTGATAAAGAAGAAGGGAAGAAGGGGAGATTTCATGGGAGGACATAGAAACTTCCTAAGAGTTGGTGATCTCTTGAAATGTTGCCCATTCTAAACATGGTTTAATTTGGGAGCTTTACAGACCTCATATATGAATGTCACAAATGCCACTCTTCTTCTCCTGCATTATATGCCCACTGTTGTGAACCAATGTTTTATACTGATCTCTAAAAACCATTCTATATGAAGCAGCTCTAGAATACTGAAGTATGGACTTTTTTCCCTTCTTTCTTAGTTGCATCAGCACTTGTAGACCCCACCTCTCATAAGAGACATCAATACTAGAAGAGATTGATGTTTATGAAATTCTCAAGCCCTCTGTATTGAATGAGTAAAGTTCTCAGGGAACTCTACCCAGAACCTACCTGGACTCCCAAGATGCCAAAAATGATGAAAAAAGCACAGCAAATCACAACAATGTTTCCAATGGGTTTCAAGGAGGACATCAGGGTTTCCACAACCAACTTCAGCCCTTGTGCTCGACTGATGACCCTGAAAGGCAAAAGTGGCTTATTAACAGAATCCCAAGACATGATGAGACTAGCAAATCACTTAGAAGAGAGTCTTCAAACTGTTCACAAAGGACAGCTGAAGAGAATACATAAAAGAGGAAACATGGAACTGCCAATGTGCCAATGAGAGAGTTCCATTGACTGACACCTATTCTGTTCAATAGACATCTGTCAGACCCAAGAGAGGAAAACTCTGTATAGTAGGCAATACATTTATTCAACAATAATAATGACTACAGCAGGCAAAATGTGATGCACGGTGTTATCACTTTACAATAGCTTAGAAAGGCTGTATTTATTCTTAATGTCTGTATGTTTTTTTAAACTTTTCCTCTATGCCACAAAAAACTTTGTTTTATTAAATTACAAGAATTCCTATAGGAGTCTGTTCCAAAAAGTGACTTTCTGGCTGAGGATTCTAGGAGCTGAAGTCCATTCATCTTAAGGTGGTCAAATTTAAAAAAACACTTACATAAAAGTATATGCTATCATAAATGGAATGAGTATTGTGGAACACCTGACTTCTCGGGTTGTAGCCTTGAGACAATTTTTAGGAAAAGCAGCTCATGTAATCAGAATATCTCCGGGACCGCCTTCTGCTGCACAAATCCCAGCGACCGGTTAGGTCCCACAGAGTTGGCCTTCTCCGGGTCCCGTCGACTAAACAATGTCATTTGGCGGGACCCAGGAGAAGAGCCTTCTCTGTGGTGGCCCCGACCCTCTGGAACCAGCTCCCTCTAGATATCAGAGTTGCCCCCACCCTCCTTGCCTTTCACAAGCTCCTTAAAACCCACCTCTGTCGTCAGGCACGGGGAAATTGATTTTTTTTTCTCCCTTCCTCCTAGGCTTATAGAATTTATACATGGTATGTCTGTTGGTATGATTGGTCTCTTAAATTGGGGTTTTTTAGATTACTTTTTAATATTAGATTTGTTACATTGTTTTTTATTGTTGTTAGCCGCCCCGAGTCTTCAGAGAGGGGCGGCATACAAATCTAAATAAACTAAACTAAACTAAACTAGTTGACATGTTGGACTAGAGAAACCCATGTTCAGTTATGAAAACCCACAGGATGACGCTGACCAACCACTAGCAATCAGTTGAAGCTACCTCACGGGGCTATTGTGAGTTAAAATTGGAGGAAGGAATACTGTCCTCAATGAATATCTGGAGGGAAGGCAGGGTATCTGTCTGTATCTGATTCCTTAGCTGATTCCTCCACTTCGAAGAGCAGACAGGACAATGGCAAAACACCCAAAGTAACTGGATTGCAGGGCAATATAATAACTTTGTAGCTGTAGACAATTCTGAACAGTTGAATTTACAGATTTTGCCAGATGCTGACCTAAAAAAAGACATTCTGCCCACAGGCATTTTAAAACAATAGAATCTTTAAGAGCTGCACATGCAACTTATATTCTTTCCCCTTAAGGCTACTGCCAACAAAAATGTCAAAATATGAGAAAAATTCTATATCAAAGGACAAAAATTGCAGGCAGTAGCCTAATATATTTCACACAGTGGAGAACCATGTTAGATTTATTGTATTTTTGATGTGTCTCTGTAATGGGATGTGGGAATAACCTTAGGGGACAGAAGGAAGAGCAACAGCCAAGACCTGTGATGGAGAACCTATGGCACCCATGCCACAGGTGACATGCAGAGCCATCTCTGTGGACATGCCAGCCATTGCCCTAGATCAGTGGTAGGCAAAGTTGGCTCTTATATGGCTTGTGGACTTCAACTCCCAGAATCCCCAAGCCAATCATGCTAGTTCAGGAATTCTGGGAGTTGAAGTCCAAATGTCATAGAAGAGCCAACTTTGCCTATCCGTGCCCTAGGTCAACTCCACCATCCATGTGTGCATGCCAGACAGCTGATTTTGAGCTGGCCCTGCCCATGCCACCCCTTCCAGGAGTCTCTACGTGGCCCGTTTTGGATGCAAGATAAGTTCAGGGCTCACATGGCGGCTCTGGGAGAGTGAAAAATGGGCCTACCAGAAATATGAAAGTGGGTCGTTTCTGGATTTCGGAGGGCCAAGGGAGGTGGTTCTCTTTTGGGGGGGGTTGCATTATAGTGTGGGCACACACAGGCGCTTTCAGCACCCAAGGAAAAAAAGGTTAGCCATCACTGGCTTAGACAATGATATGGTAAGAGAAATCTGAATCCAAAGAAAGTGAAGTGCTGGAAAAAGATACTGAGAAGGAACTCTCCCTAGTTCTCTGGGAAACAAAGGTAGGGGAGGTGGGGGAAATACTTTCAGACTTGCAAGATTTTGTTAATACAATCTATTACTCATAGTTTGGGTTTCACATCTGGTTGTCCCAAAGGATCCACTTCTTGGATGAGAAGAGAAACGTCTTCAAAGAAAAACCAGAAAGTCCAATTGCCTCTTGAAAAAGCACCTTAGGGACAATCATGACCTGGATGATTGAGAAACTCCACAGATGTTTCGGATCTGAACGACCTTGAGATGCTGACCGTCTATACTTCAGCTCAGTTTCTTATAACATGGGCCGTCACATCTCTTCTCTTATAATGAGTAAAACTGAATAAACAAATGAAACCTTCCCAAACATAGTTGTACTAGCTCTCTCACTGCCAAATTAAACAGTAATCTGTTTGTCAACATGGACAATACACAATTTAGCTTTATATTCATATTACAGAATACAATTCAACAGTCAAGTCCCTTGCCTGTGTACAAAGGTTTATTTCTGGAATTAATGATTATAATCTAACCACTACCATCAGTGATACTATTTCCTATTTGGGATTTCTGAGCATTGCTGCCCATTAAGAGAAATCTCTTTCCATAGCTTATTTTGCTTCTTTCCCAAAGCTCTAAAAATGTGTATTTTTTTTCAATATTTCATTTCTCATTAAAAGCTGAAATTAATATAGTACTGTTTGTCATCCTTTTCTCGTCATTATTTGCATTCCCAGGAAAACAGGCTTTGGCTGATCTCACTAGAAGGACTTCCTTAATTTAATTGACCTCAAATGCTTTAATTCTCGCATAGTTGTGGTGTGACATTATTTCTAAATACATAGCAGCATGAATCAAATCAGATTTATATTTTCAGTGCCATTTGTTAATTCTGATTTTATTTTGGCTGATCCATTACCTGCTGTATTAGACTTTAATGTTGGCTAAATGTCCTTCGGAATTACTATTTCAAGATTTCTGAGTCAAACAGATTTGTAGGAACATATTTGGATGACAGATCCAGTCATTTTTCCCAAGCAAAATTACAAATACGTATAATTATTAAATATGCAACATGATATTTTGTCCTTCCTTCTTTACGCACCAGTATACCCAACTGCATATTTTAACAGTGATCCTACAAATCACTATTGTGAGTGTGCTTCCATATGTGCAGTAATGAATTCCGTGTCCCTAAAGTAACTCTGGGTGGGTCAGACATACTTAGCTTCAGAATAGATCAAACATACTTAGCTTCAGAAAGGTCACTCAGCTCCTGTGAGTACAAGAGTGTTGTATGAAGCTACCTGGATACTTAATCACATCATCGGCCCATCTTACTCAATTCCTGGGAAATTTCAACATACAGTTTTAGCGTGACTTGAATAAATTGAAACAAGCTTCAGGCTTGAATGCTCTCCTCTTCTCCTTCCATAGAAATGTGAAGAAAAGTTTGGAACATTTCACTTCCTTTCTATTATTTGAAGTTTGTTCTATTACTTGAGCCAACAGATGGTTACTAAGTATAGTTGATGGACATGAAAAATCTGTGTTTAATGTAAATGAGAGAAAACATAAAGTCCACATTCCAGACTGATAACTTAGAATGTAAATATGGTATGGTTGCTACATCACTTCCTCTCAAAGTACTTATTTATTTACATCACTATTATCTTCATAACTAATTCAAAGTGTTGAACACATCCATCACTCCTTAGTGATAGTGACTCACCTCCCTGAACCAGCCTTCTACTACCTGTCATATTCCTATGTTAGGACTATAACTCTCAAGCATTTGGTATTATGAGAAATGAATTGCACATTGCTCCATCCTCAAGCACTTTTGCTACTTCATGTTTGATTCTTTGTTGAGGATTGGGACTGGCACTGTTCTTGTAGCATCCTTTCTTCAACATTCCCCTTTGGCCAGTTGTAGTTAACTACAAAGCTGCAGGATGATGCAGGTTGACATAGTTGTCTCCACCCCCACCCCATCCCTCTAGGTTAAAGTATTTAAAAAAGACTTGCCATCCTTAATTCAACTCAAAGACTTTCTCCCTTCATCCTGAATTTCCTTCCCGTAAACTCCCTCCCCATCTGAATAGGGGCTCGTTTCTCTTTGTCTTGAGTGTTAAGTGTTCCAGTGGCTGCAGTTGTATTTTCTCAGGGAAAGCTCCCTCATCCTTACCAGCCTTCCTTTATTAGGGCAAATCTTGGTGGGACACGAGGGGCAGTTCGCCCGTTTTAACAGATATAATAAATGTATAATGCAGCCTTTCCTGGTCTGGTGATTTCCAGATGGGCTGGAATGTCAACTGTTTATCAAACAGGAACTGCTTTGGCTGGTAAAAAAAAATTGCCTCTGAGTAGTTCTGATTAAATTAACCCTGTTAAGCTCAGCCTCATGAAACAATTAAAAGCTGAAGAGCTTTTAAAAGCTGTCACTAAGTGATAGAAATAAACCAATATTACCAGTCTTTAAGTAAAAAAAACCCAGCATAGTCCCCAGCTATAATACCATAATAGAAATATAGCACTTTCTCATAGCCTTCCAAGGTACGCCCATGTCTCTCCAGCATTCCATTGGCTGCCAATTGGTTTCCAAACACAATTCAAAGTGTTGGTTATGACCTATAAAGCCCTATATGGCATTGGACCAGATTACCTACGGGGCTGCTTTCTGCGTCTGGTTAGGTCCCACATAGTCGGCCTTCTCCTGGTCCCATCAACTAGATAATGTCACTTGGTGGGGCCTAGAGGGAAAGCCTTCTCTGTCGGGGCCCTGGCCCTCTGGAATCAGTTCCCCCCAGAGATTCATACTGCTCCAACCCTCCTTGCCTTTTGTAAGAGTTTGAAAACTAATTTATGCCGCCAGGCTTAAATTGCCATCATTAGATCCCAGCCAGAGGTGGGCTGCTAAGGTGGAATGGTAATGTGTGCTCGCCCCCATGGCTCTGAGTGCTAGTGGAGTCCAGCACAATTATGCTACTGCACCTGGGTGTTGTTACCTGCACAGTTGCAGTAGCATAATTGCGTTGGACTCCGCTAGCACTCAGAGCCATGTGGGTGAGCACACATCACCGTTCCACCTTAGCAGCCCACCTCTGGTGGTAGCTGTCATGTCACCTGCCTTAGACAGGAAGCCTTGAGTAAAAGTCGCAACCACATGACCCTGGCCACTATTAATGATGCTTGCACAACTTCTATGAAAACGAGGCTTCTGATGGTGTGGTTAAAGCTGGCTTGCATCAAAAGGCCAAGACTTCACACAGATGGCATACCATGTGGAGCAATGCCCATCTGGTTTGCATCCTCTGTGGCTACCACATCACAGGACGCATGTATGAAGTGGCGCCCTTTGGGCTAAAAAAAGACAAGTTTTTGTTTAAGCTGTCTCCTACCAAAGGAAGGGAGGGGGGAAGTCATGGGCTGGAGAAACAGTTTTGGAAATAAGCAGGCAGGTTTGGATGAAAGCTTTGCATGAGCTATATAGGCTTTCCGGTGGTCTTCAGCATGAATTCTTTGTCCCTTTCTCATGACCTCTGTTCCCTATCTCCTGCACCCGTCCTCCAGAAACCTGACCTTTTATGGTTTCTGGGGGAAGTTGGAGAAAGAGGGAGGATAATGGATTTCTTGAAGCAAACTGTATCATGAAAAATAATCATCTGCAAATGGTTACCAAAAGCATCAGGCAACTTGCATTGTTTATACTGAACACGTTTAGATTTCTTTCGTGCAAAGTATGTACAGTCTGGCCTTAAAACCTCTATACCAGTGATGGCGAACCCATCGTACGCGTGCCACAGCTGGCATGCGGAGCCATATCTGAGGGCACGCCAGGTGTTTCCCTATGTCAGCTCCAGCACACATGCACATGCTGGCCAGCTGATTCTTGGCATTCTTTTCCACTGTTTTCGTTTCCAGAGGCTTTAGTGAGGCTTGTGAGCCTGCACAGTGGGGGACAGAACAGGGGATTGTGTGCATGTGGGAGGCAGCATGGGCGTTGTATGCATGTGCAGGGGGTGGGAGGCATTGCATTATGGGTGTGGACATGCAGGCACATGCTATCATGCATGCACGCACCCTTTAGGCACTCGAGCCAAAAAAGGTTGGCCATCACTGCTCTATACCATTTCACTGGCTTCAATGACAATGGCAGTTCTTATGTCTACAGGAAATGCCCGGCCGACGGCTTAAAACCGCCGGCCGAAATTACCTGCGGGGCTGGGGAAACGCTGCTGGCAGCTCTTTTGAGCTCCGGACTTCCGGGTTCCTCTGGAACCCGGAGGTTCGGCTTTTGGCAGCGCGCCAAGGTAGCGCGCTGCCTGCTGGTTGGGGGAGGTACCGAGCCACCCTATTTAAGGGCGATTCAGGCAGGACCTCCCCCTTGCCCTCGGCTTTCCTGAAAGCGAACACTTGCCCACCCTCCGCTATCAACAGTGTGTTCTGAGGAGGTCGCCTCGGGGCTGAATAGGAATTTTTTGCGGCCTCCCCTTTAGAGGCGGCCGTTTTTTCGCCTATTCCACACTGACGGCACGGACTGGATTGGTTAGGGGGTGCGGCGCACTTAGATATCAGTATAGGCCTCCCTCTGGTCATTGGAGTTTGGCAGGTTAGGGGCGGAAATGGGCATTTAGAAGCAACTGTGCATGCTCCTTTGGGCATCCTTCAAAGGGTGATGGACCGCCTCTCTCCAGGAACTAGAGGTTGGAGCAACGTCGGGGATTGGAGAGAGAATGTCCATGGGAATCACCGGATCCAATTTCCCATGGGGATTGGAGGGTGAACTCCTCCCACATGACAAAGGGGCGTGGCTTGGATCCAGGTGAAGGTGGCTACCTTCACCTGGTTCAGCAAGGAGTTTTTGCCCAATGTTGCCAAGGAATTTTCTGGTAGGAATTTCCGCCCCGTTAGTTTTGGCCTCTGCAGGTCCTTAGTTCATTCTGAATTTAAATATTTAAATTGACGTATTTAAATTTATTTAAATTTATGTTAATTCAATAAATGACCCGTATTTAATCCACAACATGTCTCAGCGTCGTTACTGCGCCTCCGGGGGTAAATAAAAACCTAAGGACTTTTTCCAGAAAACAACTCATTCCGAATCATTAAAAGATGGCAACATGATTTTATTTGTGGCCTGCAGGCATCATTAATCGATGCAGCTTTCTCAGATGCAGAGCACTGCTGGATTATATTTGTGTAGGACGATCAACAATGAAGAAATCACATTTTCATCATCTTAATGGTAATTTGGACAAGCAAATATCTTATCCTTGGGAGCCATTTCCATTGCCAGAAAGAGAGAGGAGAGGAGTGCGGTAAGAATATGAAAGAAAAGAGCTACAAAATTATCCTCGTGTTATGAAAGCTGAATAATTCATACATATTGGAAGCCAAAGTCAGGTCACTCAACTTACCAAAATTATTCTACATAGATTTGTCTTGCAGATGATCTCAGACACTGCGGTTTGGATGCTTTAGGTAGAAATACTTTGATTGTGATCAATTCATGCATACAAGGGGCCTACAGATACTACTATATATCAAGGAGTTTTTGATAAATAGCTGTTATCCTTCCTGCACCTTCTTTTTAAAGGACCTTTGAGATTGGTGTCATATACCACAAGCCTTAATAACTAAACCCCTCATCAACTCATATGTCTCCAGAATAAAGTATGTCAGTTTCATAAGGGCAGTCAAGATAAATGATTTATTGTCAAAAACATTTTCTCTAGTTAAGAGGAAAAGTAGAAATGGGAGTACTGTTCCTATATTTCACACAACCTCGTTCTGTTCAACCATAAAGCTTTTATCAATTAAAGAAGGAATAATATCAGGGATGAAAACTTTGGCTGAACACCCATTTCATCTTTATGGAACTTATATTTAAATATTCAATTTTCCCCCTCCTTTGTCTCCTTTTCTGTTATTGTAAATCTCTAGAAAAAGGGATTCATTTGGATAACATGGCATAAAGATTAGTTAAAACAAATTAAGAATATGCCATTTTATCAGTAGTGGTTCAAAACCCTACTGGTTTGTATGTGTGCTTGTGTGTGGCACAAATTCTGGATGGGTGGGTGGAGCCTCCTGCCACCACCGCTACTGGTTCTAAGTACCTGGCTGAACTAGGAGCAACCCACCACTTAATTTTATACTTTGGGATTGAAGAGGCAGAACTGGAAGACTGGAGCAAAGCCTGTACAGTGGTACCTCTACCTAAGAACGCCTTTACTTACAAACTTTTCTAGATAAGAACTGGGTGTTCAAGATTTTTTTGCCTCTTCTTAAGAACCATTTTCCACTTACAAACCCGAGCCTCCGAAACTGTAACTGGAAAAGGCAGGAAGAAGCCTCCCTGGGGCCTCTCTAGGAATCTCCTGGGAGGAAACAGGGCCTCTACCCTCCCTGTGGTTTCCCCGATCGCACACATTATTTGCTTTTACATTGATTCCTATGGGAAACATTGCTTCTTCTTACAAATTTTTCTACTTAAGAACCTGGTCACGGAATGAATTAAGTTTGTAAGTGGAGGCACCACTGCACTTTGTATCTTATTGTACCTACACTGATTTAGGCAGGAAAAGATCCATGGCGTTCATCTGGAACAATAGGAGAGTCAGTTTGGTCTAGTTTAGAAATCAAGAGACTGTGAGTTCTAGTTCTGCCTTAGGCATGAAAGCCAGCTGGGTTACTGGGCCAGTCACTGTCTCAGCCAACAACTTCAAGCTTGGATGAGCAACAAGAGAGTCGGTCAATTCCTTTGCAACAAATGGATCAACATTCAATTGATGTGGGAGGGGGAAAACCCAAACCCTGCACTTCTAGGAAAAGGCATGAAAGAAAATAAAATCTTCTGGGACAATGAAAGACAACTAATGACTAAGAAAACCAGACAATCTTGTAGAATAGCAACTATAATGGTTTGTGGAAATGATCTTAGGAAGCACAGGGAAGAGACATTGTCAGGGAAACAGCTGGATAAGAGGCAACTGAGCCAATACAAGAAGCATAAACATGACCCTTCTTAGTTTCTTGGACAGTAAAGATGATGTCAGGAGAGTTGTATTTTTGCAATAATGGCGAATATCTGTAGCTCGGGTGTAGGATAAGGGTGAAGCTTGGTTTCCAAACATTTAGTTACTGGGTTAGTTTAGGGGATGTAAGTGCTTCAGGTGTGGGTGTATCAAGGCAGGGTCTTGTGATGGGTCAACTGTGAATTATCAGTGAATCTTGTGATTGCTCTTGTGATAAGGAGGTTACATCAGGTTAGGATCATTGGGAGGTGAACTGCTGGTGTTTTGTGTGGCTTGGTTGAGGGGCGGTGCTACCTCTAGTTGGCTGTGTGGTTGATTTGGATTCTGAGGCTGATTGTAGGTTCATGTGTCTGTTGAGGGAATTGCTTGTGAAGTGCCAGGAACTCATGAGAATTGTATTTTCTGTTAATGTGACCCTATATAATGAAACAGGATTAGTCCATTTAGTCATGCTTCCTATATGGGGTACCTGGCAAGACTGACAGCAACAGAGAGGGCATTTCTTGACAGGGGTGGCTATGTGTGTGAAGGTAGCTCTCGTAGCATTGTAACTGCTGCTAAAAGAATGGTTTTGCAGGAAATATTACCACACAGAAAGCCTATAGAACACAAGATGCTCTGGTCACTAATAGTTAATGCCCCCACTAGGCTTGCTGCTCTGGAATAAGTGCTCATTGAGAAAGAGAAAAAATAATTATCTCTCTCCCCTCTCCATCTTTCAGTTTGCAACCAATATTTTTTCTGAAAGAGCTGAACAACAATTTGCAATCATGAATTTGTCTGTGCTCATTTCAGTTACCTGTTTTCTTACTCTTATAGCAAGCTTGTTAAAGAAAGATTGTTTGCAAAGAAAAGGCTGTTTGCAAAGAAGAAATTATTTGCAAGGAGGGCAATCCACCGAAGGACTAATTTCTGTTGCAAAGGTTGGACATTGCAATAGCAGAGACAAATGGTTAATAGACAGTAGGGCAAGTCAAACTATTGTTAATAATTCTAAATTACTTTATAGGTTGGTTCCAGCTGCTCAAGATGCAGTAGCCTTGGCAAAAGGCCAGAAGGCTAAGGTCATTGGAAGAGACAATGTGCAAATTTCATAGCTGGAAACAAGTTTAATGATGTATTATATGTACCTGAAATGGAGCATAATTTGTTAAGTGTGTCTAGTTTAGAAAAGCAAAGATTTGAGGCTACATTTATAAATGGGAGGTGTCTCAGAAAGAAAAAATGGAATGTATGTGCACAGGCAATAAAAGAGAATAATGTTTTAGGGATAAAAGTTTCAGTGTGCACAAGCATTTAGAAATGTAGCAACAGCATGATTCGTGGGTTCACTTCTTGCAAGAAGGCTTGGTCATGCCAGCTTCAGAGTTTTGCAAACAATGGAACAGCTTGTACAAGGGTTAAATTTAAAGGGATGTAAGGCACACTTGGACTATGCAGTATGTAAAACATCAAAGTCCAAAGCATTGCCAGTAAGTAAGCAGACAACAAAAGCTCAAGAGCTGGTACATGCAGATTTGGTTGGCCCAATGCAAGCCAGTTTGGGAGGAGCAGAGTATGTGCTGGTCATAGTAGATGACTACAGCAGGTTTGGGTTCTGCTATTTACTAAAGAGTAAAAAAGAGGTGCTACAGAATTTTAAGCAATGAACAAGCTTTCTAGAAAGAATGTATAAACAACTGGTATGTCAGCTGCAAACTAACAGAGTTACAGAATTTTGGTATTGTATATATATAAAGAAGTTAATGAATCCAGCTGAATCAGTCATCTATGTGTGCTTCCGGAAATTGATTTTTCTGCAACAAACAGATAAAGCTTTGAACCTTACTGCTACTTAAATTGCTGAGTCTTTCTTAAAAAATATGTACAGAAAAAAAGGAAAATATGACAGAGGGGGATAGAAAAAAGTTCCATAAAACCATACCTCTTATAAAATCAGAAGTTTATTTAACAATAAACTTGCATAAATTAATATACGCAATTCAAGTACAGTAGTTAAAATAATCCCCCATTAGGACTCTTGCTGATAAAAGTCATATTTATATATAGAAAGAGAGGCATGTTTTTCAGGCCATTTGTGTAATTGATGGCAAATGGAGATTCTCTTTTAAACCTTTCTCTCTTATGTTGTTCATAATAATAATTGCATTGCATATTTTATCATTTTAATGTAGATTGCTGTTACACTCTTTCTGATGGCAGCTGCTTTAAACCCCTCTGCAAGAAAATTATTTTAAAAAATGTAATACAAGTATTTGCAATAATACATTAACACTCTTCTACAACGATCATGTACAGTGGTACCTCTACTTAAGAATTTAATTCGTTCCGTGACCAGGTTCTTAAGTAGAAACATTCTTAAGTAGAAGCAATTTTTCCCATAGGAATCAATGTAAAAGCAAATAATGCGTGCAAACCAATTAGGAAAGAAATAAAAGCTTGGAATTTGGGTGGGAGGAGGAGGAGGAAGAAGAGGAGGAGGAGGAGAGTCGCTGCCGAAGGAAGAAGGTGAGGTGAGGTGAATAAAAAAAATCAAAAAACTTTAAGACTTAAAAAAAAAGAGGGACTCTGAGGTTGCGAAGAGGAGCATGCGCCTCCAATACACCCGGCGCGAGGCTGCCTCCCATACACTGCCTCCCATACACTGCCTCCCATACACTGGCTGCTGCTCCTGCTGCCTGCTGCTTCTTCCTTCTCATGCTGGAGGGCTCCCCTCTCCTCTTGCTCACTCACTTTGTAGCTGGCGCCTTTCCTTTGCTGTGGTGACTCCTTGGCTGCCCAGAGTGAAGGAAGTGTTTCTTTCCTCTGGGCGCTGGCAGAGGTTTATTCCCTGTCCAAGCGTCCAGAGAAAAGAAAATGCTTCATTCACTCTGGACTGCCAAAGCCACCTTAAGCGCCACTGAAAGGCTCCTCTGGCAGCCCAGAAAAGCCCGAGATGGCCTGGATTAAAGGGGGAATGGCAGGACACTGGCGGGGCCTTCATGCTACTCTCAAATTTCTTGGGAAATTTTTCCAGGCTCGGGTTCTTAAGTAGAAAATGGTTCTTAAGAAAGGCAAAAAAATCTTGAACACCCGGTTCTTATCTAGAAAAGTTCTTAAGTAGAGATGTTCTTAATTAGAGGTACTACTGTATACTGTATTTAGTACTTGCCTTCTTTAGACTTCTATGTCACTAATTTCCCACAGGTTCTGAGCAGTTTATGGAATACCAACAAAAGGAGTTAAAATGGTCCCACGTATTAAAGATCAACCATGAAAGGCCCACCCATGGAATAAGATAATCTCTGCATCTCTCAATGCCTTCCTAAAATTTCAAATATTTATAGCCCTTTGGAAGTCCAGTAAAAGTCGAGGAAGATTAGTTATCTGGGGATAAGATGTTCTGTAGCAGACACTTTGTTCCAATCAAAATTTCTCTTGAATGAAACTTTTTCCTGGTCTAGGCTTAATTTTTATAACTCCACGTGGAACTCAAAGGATGACTAGATCTAGGTGAATTAAATTTATACATGGATTACCATGCTGAACGTATCAAAAACACGACCCGCAACCCAACCCACAACATCCAACCCCCCCAACAACAAATCAACATCCCACACACCACCAACCAAGACAATGCAATACTAATCTCAAATGCAAACTCATCAATGCAAGAAGCGTAATTAACAAGATGTCTGACTTCCTCCTCTTACTAAACACTGACACCTTCAACATTATTTTTGTCTCCAAAACATGGCTAAATGCCTCCCTCCCTGACTCCATCACCACAGCAAGAAACTACCTTGTATTCTGGTCTGAACTTGAAACCCGCAGAGGAAGGGGAATAGCTATATTCTACAAAAAGACACTAAACCTAAAAAATATACAAGTTACACATGATCTCACCTTTCCCGAAACCATCGTCTGATAAGGGCATAAGAAGAGCCAAGCTGAATCAGACCAAAGCCCATAGAGTCTAGCATTCTGTGTCACACAGTGGCCCACCAATTGTCCATGGGGATCTTGAGCAGACAGAGAAGGCAAGACCCTCCCTTTCCCATGACCCCCAACAAGTGGTCCTCAAGGGAATCCTGCCTGCCTCATCCAACATAGAGGCAGCACTTGGACATCCATTTCAATAACCTGCAATATGCTTGGCATCCATGAATCTGTCTAACCCTGCCTTGAAGCTATCAAGGCTGACAGCTGTCACGACCTCTTCTGGAAGTGAATTCCATAAATCAACGACCCTCTGGGTGAAGAAATATTTCCATTGATTTGTACTCACTTTCTTACCTATGAGCTTTAGGGAGTGCCCACTTCTCTTAGTGTTGTGTGATAGAGAAAAGAATTTTTCTCTATCCACCTTTTCTATCCCATGCATGATTTTATACATTTCAATCAAGTCACCCTTTAAACGCCGTCTTCAAGGCTGAAGAGACCAAGGCGTTGCAACCTGGTATCATAAGGGAGGTGCTCCATTTCCTTTATCATTCTTGTTGCCCTTTTTTGCACCTTTTCCAGTTCCATTATATTCTTCTTGAGGTGTGGTGTCCAGAACTGTACAGAGTACTCCAAGTGTGGTCTCACCATCGATTTGTACAGAGGCAATACAACGCTTGCTGACCTATTTTCGATTCCCTTCCTAATCATGCCAAGCATGGAATTTGCTTTTTTTTTTTTACTGCTGTTGCATACTGGGTTGACATCTTCATTGAACTGTCCACCAAAACTCCAAGATCCCTTTCTTGGGTTGTCTCAGAAAGTTTTGTCCCCATCAGTTGGTAGGTATAATTGGGGTTCTTTGCCCCGATGTGCATAACTTTGCCCTTGATTAGGTTAAAATGCATTTGCCACTTTGTTGCCCACTCACTCAATTTCGAGAGATCCTTCTGGAGCTCCCGACAATCAGTTTCACTTTTCACTACCCGGAACAATTTAGTGTCATCAGCAAACTTAGCTACCTCACTATTTACTTCTATATCCAGATCATTAATGAATAAAAAGTAAAGGTCCCCAAACTGAACCTTGGGGTACACCACTTCTTACTTCTTTCCATCCAGAGAATTGTCCATTTATTGCCACCCTTTGCTTCCTACAATTTAGCCAGTTACCAATCCAGGATACCTGTCCTCTAATTCCGTGGCTGAAGAGCTTTTTTAGGAGCCTTTGGTGAGGGACTTTGTCAAAAGCCTTTTGAAAGTCAAGATAAACAATATCAAATGGGTCCCCTTTATCTCTGTGTTTATTTACACCCTCAAAGAATTCTAACAAATTAGTAAGACATGATCTGCCTTTGCAGAAACCATGTTGATTTTCTTATAGCAATGCCTGTTTTTCTATGTGCCCAGTAATTTTATCTTTAATAATGGTTTCCATCACTTTACCTGGAACTGAGATTAAACTGACTGGACTACAGTTTCCTGGATCACCTCTGGATTTTTTCTTTGAAGATGTTTCATTTTTCATCTAAGAAGATTCTTCAGCTCTCTTCTTGAATGAGAAGCAAAACATCTTCAAAGAAAAACCAGAAAATCCAGTTGTCTCTTGAAAAAGCACCTTTGGGACAACTGTGACCTGGATGATGACTGAGAATCTCCATAGATACTTCAGAAGTTGTGGGTGCTTCAACAGTGGAGGCTTTTAAGAAGAAAACCACTTTTCTGGAATGGTATAGGACAGTGATGGTGAACCTTTTCTTCCTGGGGTCCAAAAAGAGTGTGGGCCCGCCCCGCACTATTGTGCATGCGCGAGTGCCCACTCCCATAATTCATTGCCTGGGGAAAGCGAAAACAGCTTCTCTCACCTCCCAGAAGCCCCCTGGAAGCCAGAAATGGCCTATTTCCCAACTTCTGCTGGGCCAAATAGGCTCATGTTTTGCCCTCTCCAGGTTCCAAAGTCTTCCCTGGAGTAGGGGGAGGATAAAAATGCCCTTTCCCCATCCCCACCGAGGTTCTCTGGAAGCCAAAAGCACCCTCCCAGAGCTTCTGTGTGTGCCAAAAACCAGATGGCCAGTACACACATGCACATTGGAGTTGAGCTAGGGCAACGGCTCACGTGCCAGCAGATATGTCTCCGCATGCCACCTGTGGCACTCATGCCATAGGTTCGCCATCACTGGTATAGGATCTCCTCCTTGAGACGGTATAGGATCTCCTGCTAGAAGACCAGCAAGGTCCCTTCCAACTTTGTTATGTTGTTAAAATATGTATGGCTCCCATTTTTCTTACATACCGTATCTTCTGGAAGCTTTGTTAACTCATAAAACCAGATCGCTTTTGGCAACATAGCATGAGAACCGCCAACATTTCAGTTGTGCAATTTTCAGATTGCAGGGGATTCAAAACCTAGGCACTCTAAGCTCACCCATTTTTCTCTCTCTCAGTCCAGCAGATGTTTTGGTTGAATTGGGCTTAAAGGGGCCATAGACACACGATGTGAGGATATGGACGACATTAGGATAACATATATTGGGGATTAACAATGACTGAATAGCCCTTCAGGCATGTTATTTGTTGGGTGGGGGAAACATGGTTTAAAATGTCCAAATTTATGCCACTTCTGTATCACTCAGCAGATTTTTTTCTTACCTTAATGGCCTGAGAGTCCGCAAAAGCCTTAAAACTCGTAGCATTCCAAGGATTTTCGTTCCACTATCAGAAACCATTGAAACCAGGACGTCAGCCATAGAGATGAGGACCAATACCCCATCCAGCACATTCCAACTGCTTTGCAAGTAGGCCTTCTCTCCGAAGCACAAGCCCAGAGCCACCACCTGCCAAGATTGCAAATTGCAACAGAATATGACTAATTCAGTCACCACGCCATCGGTGTGTTTATAATACACAATTTCCACATACGTGACTGCAAATGCATTGACTTCCCAGTTATAGAAACATAACTAAGCAGGTTCTACAAAGTGTTATGGTGTAAGATTCATAAAAATAACTCTGCAGAAACATTCCAGATTGTCCCTTTAACACTGAGGTATTTTTAATGCAATTCAAAACCTAACTGCCATATCAACTGTAATGTGTGGCAATTTTGTAAAAGAATGGGAGCATATATGGTTATTTTTGTCAGTAACTACAGAGGGAAGCACTAAGGATGTAATGACCATATATTATCCTAGACATTAAACTTCAGAATACAGAGGTAATGAACATGCTCAAATCTTAAACATTAAATAATCGTTAGCTCATTTGGTTTTGTATATCCATGTATGTAATATGTGTGTGTATATGTTTGTGTGTGTGCAATATTTTTGCTGATACACGCACACACACACACACGTATATATACATACACTGCTCAAAACACAAAGGGAATGTTTAAACAACACTATATAACTCCAAGTAAATCAAATTTCTGTCAAATCAAACTGTCCACTTAGAAGCAACACTGATTGACAATCAATCAATTTCACATGCTGTTGTGAACATTCAACTTTGTACAGAACAAAGTATTCAATGAGAATATTTCATCCATTCAGATCTAGGAGATATTCTTTGAGACACTTTCATTCTTTGCTGAAATCTTTTTTGTTTTAAGAGTCTGCTGAAAGAAGGATGAAAGGTTTAAAAATATTTTTCTCTCAACGAATTAAACATGTATGAACAAAGCACTTTAGAAAATGTAACCCTCTGGTCTTATCAAGCTAAGTTTAAATGGGAAGTTTCTCTAAAAGAACATAGCACATAAAAACTAAGATCCTGAAAACAAGCCCTGAAATAAGCATAATCTTCATAAAATGCATGCACCGTACTAAAATGTTGCAGAGAATGTGAATTCAGTATTTACAAGTGTATGCTATGCATGGTGATAGACTATTATGAATGCCAGAGACTTTAATTTTTATATTTTGTTACTATCTAAATTTGAGTCTTCGGAGAGGGGCGGCATACAAATCTAATAAATTGAATTGAATTGAATTGCTTATTACAACTCCTTTCCCCAACACGTGTCCAATTTAGAATATTTATTTATTTATTAGATTTGTATGCCGCCTCTCTACATAGACTCCGTAGACTCCGTAGAATAACATTTTATGCTTTTTATTTTCAAGTGAAATGATTCTAATCCATTAAAAATTAGTGGGTTTTTAAAGCTTTAAACGCTTGCATTTGCTGCATAAATTCAACCACGACAAGCTGCTTTGTGATTAAAAGCCTTTGTGATTACAAAGCTATTATAAGAGGACATAGAGGGAGAAGAAAGAAGAAAACAAATCAAGGAAATATATGGCAACCAGTTTAATAAATTAGCTACTCTAGCATCCTACTTTGGTCAATAGTTCTCCCTCTTTCCTCTGCATCAGAAATGAATATTCTGCTCCCCACAAGATGGTACCAAAATCATTAAAAAAATCTTTCTAGAAATGAAATACCACTGGTGGAAAAAAAAACATTGAAATCTGCCATCTCAAGAAAACATCATTGATATTACAATCTTAATCCAAAATTTCTGTCTATAAAGAATCACCCAATTTCTGAACTTTGAGTCTGGCTTTTTGGGTTCATTGTTTGAATTTAATTGAACAGCTATAGCTGAATGCATCTCCAAGTCCCTCTATAAGTAAAGCTCAAATATAGCTGCAATGAGAGATGGGATACATGAGGCAGAGATTTCCATTCCATCTCTTCTCCTTTCCTTTCCTGCCACAAATAATATAATTCAAATTCTCTGGGCAAGTACCATAATTTTGTTATATAAATCTACCATAACATCATGTACCTGGCTGGTATCAATGCAGGTGTGGATGTAAAAAATGATGATACTACTACGATGAGGCACTTTATAAAAGAATCTATATTTGATATTCTTTCCATAATGTCCAACACCTTTAACAGCAGTTTAATTTTAGGTATGTGCTTAAGTTGTGGAAAGAATAAGGAATGTATATACTTTGGGTGAAAGAAAAAGCATTTTTTCATTGCAATCTCTTTGCAAGTTTATATATAAACTGTCCAGAATAACACATGTCTACACAAACATTAAAATCACAGAAGACATTAACCTTATTAAAGCAAACTGTAGTTTGCCAGTAAAAATACTCATATTTTTTTGCCTAATAATCAGAAGGCTGTGAGTTCGATTCTAGGTAGAGGCAGATATTTTTCTCTCTGGACACAATGAGAATATATCTGCTGAACAAATTCTATATCGGTGACAGGAAGGGCATTTGGCCAGTAAATACTCTGCTAGCTCCATTTGGTTGCCCAGACTCCACCCTGCAAGGGATTATGGAGTTGTTAAAAGAAGATGGTGGCCCATGGATGCTTATGAGTTTCAATCACACACAGAGCTTTACATGGAGCTGCTAAAATTCATGTCTATGCTGATATACAATGTGGGTAGATGGGATACATTCAGGGATGGTGAAGTTACTGTACATAATGTGATGATTGTCAATGATCAGAAGATGGAGTATGCTGAATTATTTACCTTTATGGTCATTTCAGCCAAGAACACTGCTGTGAAAATATAGTTTGAGAGAGTGAGGAAAATTCGTTCCTGTTGAGAGAGAGAGGGAGGAAGAGGGAGAGAGATGGGATTTAAAAGTCTTACTTATCAAGCTTTTCAAGAAACAATACCCAAATAACTTCAAGATCAGACTTTTCCTTTTTAAATCCTTTATCTCTCTTAGCACCCTGGACAGCTGCCAGATATTGGGCTGAGATAGAGATCTTTTATAATATTCTGTCCTGCTCCATAAATGACTTGTGATTTCATTCCTGTTGTTCCAAAAATTCAGCATACATAGAGGGACATATAAGAAAGGGAAAGGCATAAACACAATATCGTTCTTTCTTGATCTTACAGGGTGGGTGAAAACAACTCTTGAAAAGTATTCTATATATCTAGGCTTCACCCTCTTATATGTCTAGGCCAAAGCACTTACACTGTCATTGAGCTATGGATTCTTCCCCTGTGAAAATGAATGTCCAGGATTTTTGTCTACACATAATTCTGTGTCATCAATATAGGTAGTCCTCAATTTATGACCACAATTAGGACCACAATTTCTGATGCTAAGCGATGGAATTGCTAAGCGAGTTACATCTGATTTTGCAACCTTTTCCCCCAGAGTTAAGTATATCACAGCAATATTTTACATGAATCACAAGGTCATTAAGTGAATATGGCTTCTTTTATTGACTTTGCTTGTCAGTGAAGGAAGATAGAATAGAATAGAATAGAATAGAACAGAATAGAATTCTTTATTGGCCAAGTATGATTGGACACACAAGGAATTTGTCTTGGTGCATATGCTCTCAGTGTACATAAAAGAAAATATAAATTTGTCAAGAAACATGTGGTACAACACTTAATGATTGTCATAGGGGTCAAATAAGCAGTGAAGAAACAATCAATATTAATAAAAATCTTAGGATACAAGCAACGAGTTACAGTCTTGTAACTTGTAAATGGTGGCCATTTGACTCTATGACACTGCAGTTATTCCAAATACAAGCCAGTTGCAAAGCACTTGAATTTAGATCATGTAACTTTGGGGATTCTACAATAGTCATAAGTGTGAGGACCAGTCATAAGTCACTTTTTTCAGGACATAAGTTTGAATGGTTGTAAAACAAATGATTGTTAAGTCAAGGACTACCTGTACAATAGCTATTTTGATGTAGCTGTTGTGAGCCGTGCTGTCTCTTGTGCATACTGTGTGGGCCAAGAAGGATCATAATAACTTCCAGATTCACATTAATTAAGATGCACAAGTACCGCTCTTTCAGCTAAATTAAAATGTATTTTCTACCTTTATTTAAAAGCAGTGGGTGGTTCAGAAATAGAACTGTAGTGAGAATTCTTGCCAATATTGTTCCTTTCATCAGTAAATAAAAGAACAATAGTGCTACATTAGTTTACAAACTGCAAGGGAATTATACAACTGAAGCGAAAATATAAGCAGATGCAATGTGAGTTTCAAAACAATTACCATATAAATCCAGTTAGCCAGTTCTGAACAAGCAGTCAAATCCTTATTTATTCTAGTAGCCTACCTTAAGTGAACAAAACCTCCTTCTTTTTCTGTAACTGCCTGTCACCTTGAACTAAATTTTATATTTCTGTCTTAGTTGCCTCAGTATTAGTGGGAGATTATTCCACTCAAGATTTTAGTTTTTCAGGAGGAAGACAGCACCAAAAGCTATTTATGGCACCATAAACACTTGATTGTACAGGTGGTAAGCCTCCAGTTAGCATACCTTTTATATTATACAACATTCATTATACATGCAAGCTTTATTACAATTCATCTACCAAATTTATTTTCCTAATAAAATCTCTCTTATTATTATTCCCATTTTACTTAAATGAAGAGCCGAAAACACCCTGACAATTCCCAAAGATAAGGAATCTGGTGTCGTCATACTATTTTGATTGATAATACAGTAGAACCCCGACTTACGAGACTAATTGGTTCCGGAAGGAGGCTCGTAAGTTGGAACGCTCGTATGACGAAACATTGTTTCCCATAGGAAACAATGTAAAGTCAATTAATCCGTGCAACAACAAAAAAAAACGCTGCCGCCGAACGCGGAAGTTAGCGTTCGGCTTCAGGAGACAGCTGCGAAGCGGCGCGGGTGTCTTAAAACATTGCAGCCGGCCTGGGGGGCTCGGGGGCTTCCCCCCGAGCCCCCCAGGCCGGCTGCCACATTTTAAAACATGCGCGCCGCTTCGCAGCTGTCTCCTGAAGCCGAACGCTAACTTCCGTGTTCGGCTTCAGGAGACAGCTGCGAAGCGGCGTGCGTGTTTTAAAACGTCACAGCCGGCCTGGGGGGTTTGGGGGCTTCCCCCCGAGCCCCCCAGGCTGGCTGCGACATTTTAAAACACCTGCGCCGCTTCGCAGCTGTCTCCTGAAGCCGAACGCGGAAGTTAGCGTTCGGCTTCAGGAGACAGCTGCGAAGCGGCGCGCGTGTTTTAAAAGGTTGCAGCCGGCCTGGGGGGCTTGCCAGCACCCCCCGAGCCCCCCAGGCCGGCTGCAACCTTTTAAAACACACGGGATACGAGCGCCAAGGAGCTGTATCCCGAATGTGAGCTCGGGAGGCGAACAAAAATGTTGCTCCCCTCCCAGCTCTTATCTCGAGTAGCTCGTAAGTAGAGCTGCTCGTATGTCGAGGTTCCACTGTATTCACAAATTCCTGCTGGACCTATGGATACTATAGTCCATGATGTCTGGATGGCATCAGATTGACTATCTTTTTTTAAAAAAAATTAGCTGTTTTATAATCCTCTGGTCCACACTATTCTAGATAAATTGAACAGCTCTAACAACAAAAATAAACAAAAGTAGTTAAAACAATGCTTCCTAATATTGATGCTTAAAGAAATTATCCTTTAGATCAGTATTTCTGAATCTTGGTAACTTAAGATTTGTGGATTTCAACTCCCAGAATTCTCCAGCCACCTGATCCAGCCATTTCTCTGGAATTAGAAGAACCCCAAGATTCCTTCCAATGCTGTTATTCTGTTAGAACTGGCAAATTCACTTGCTAAGGTAGGAAGACATGTTTTTAAGAATGAATGAAACATCATTCTTTCTGCAAGGGAGTGTCTATAGTAGAACAGACAATGGTACGTGGCAACAGCAAAGGGTTCAAGATTCTGAATGCAAACTTCTGCATTCAAAAACAAGTCCCATTCATTGCAAGCAGACTGGCTCTTAAGCAAGCGAGCATAACTTTTTATTTTCATAATAATGTCTCTCTTGTTATTGTTTCAATTTTACTGAAATAAAAAGCCTGCATCTGCTTCTAGTTACTGACTGCAAGTAATTCCATTTTAATACACTGCTCCCAGTTGGAAGAAAACAGTTTGATGTATTGGTATCAAGAGCTACTTTTCCTCAAAGTAGAATGAGCATGAGCATGTGGCACAATTTTGCTCAGTCAATCAATTTATTTAAACTAAACTAAAATCACAATATGACTTTAAAATATCTAAGATTATAAACTTTGCTAATCATAGCCTTGAATAACTCGACATAATTTTAAATATTTATTTAAAATATGACCTACCGTATATACTCGAGTATAAGCCGACCCGAGTATAAGCTGAGGCACCAGTTTTGCCACAAAAAACTGGGAAAACTTATTGACCCGAGTATAAGCCGAGGTTAGAAAATGCAGTGGCTACTGGTAACTTATAACAATGGAAACCAATAAAATTACATTAATTGAAACATCAGAAGATCACATGTTTTAGAATATTTATTTTAAAGAAAACCAGTAAACTAGCTCTGTAAATTTAAAACAGGATTCCTTCTCATCATCTCATCATTAATTGGATTTACATTATTGTTCTGTTTTTATATATGCTGTGAGCCACCCTGAGTCCTTGGAGAGGGGCGGCATACAGATCCAGTTAATTAATTAATTAAATAATTAATTAATTAATTAATTAAATAAATCTGTATATCCAAACAGAGCTTCAGCATTAGCTGCTGTGAGGTTATCAGCATAGAAAACCAGATAGGTAGGTAGGTAGGTAGGTAGGTAGGTAGGTAGATGATAGACAGACAGACAGACAGACAGACTAGTGAGACAAGCAAAACTTGCAAAACACAGACAGCTCTTGTGGTTTTGTATCCTAAATATGCAGGTCCTATTAAGAATCAAACTCATTTTTAAAATATGTAAAATGCTTCCCCTCATACTTATTAATTGAAACTTGCTCTCAAACCCACTTTATAAAAGGCAACTTTTAAAGATCCATAAACACACTTTAGGAATTCCTGTCTAGCTCTTGCCTTATTAGTTCCTATCCAAGCAAGGACAGCAACTACCACAAAATACCATTTTTTAAACAGTTTAAATCCTTTCAAAGGAGGGGGAGGAGAATCTGACAGCAGGGAGCCTTTTTAATCCAACTAAGGGCAATGCAGAGAGAGCAAGGAATAGTTACTGTAAACCTGTTGACAAATACACACAGGGAGTAAAAAAAAAAAGCCTCCGGGTTTTCAGCAAGAGGTAGCTGGCTTTTTTCATGGTGGGGGGGAGAGGGGGCATACACACACACACACCCACACACACACATACACACACACACGACCTCACCGGCTTCCCATTGCTTTTCCTCCCTCTCGGTTGGAGCAAATGGCTGCCTCCTTTGCTTGAGCCAGGGAGAAGGCACGAGCTCCACCCCTCCCACAGCTCCTACGGTGTGCGAGAGGGGACAAAACCTGGTGCCTCCTCGCTCTGGCTCAAGCAATGGCGCCCTCTTGTGGTGACTTTGTCAATGACCCGAGTATAAGCCGAGGTTGTGTTTTTCAGCCCATTTTTTGGGCTGAAAAACTCGGCTTATACTCGAGTATATACGGTACACGACCCTACATAAATTTAAATAAATTTGCTTCATTATCCTAATAGCTCTAGTTAGAAATTTAAAGACTACTATAATCTGATTAACTAAACATTGATCAGGGTTGTACCTTTATAGTAAATGCAAATGTTAATAATATTTTTAAAATCTATTTATTCATGATTTGAATTCTCACAGAAAAGTACTACTAATCCCAGTGAAACTTCCACATTCTTGTCACTGTTCTGCCCGCGTGTCTCAACCGCCCAAAGTAATTAGTCCAGGAAGACACATACCACACTATAAAAGGAAAACCCAAAAGTTTTTATAAACAAAAAAACAGAAACAGCTCCCTTTTTAAACGTCAAAGGGATTTTCTGGTACACACAAGGCACAGGTTAAATGCAGTCCAATTGCTCACCCAATAACTGGGAAATTGAGTCCAATTCTAAAGTCAAGAGAGTCCACACACACAATCCTGAACAGCAAAAACCATGATCTTGACGAAACAATGAATCAGATAAACTGCCATGAGGTTAAAACACCAGGCTGCACTTTTATCTGTAGCAATAATTACAGCAGCCCCACCCAATCACAGGTGGCCTCATTTTTTCTTGTAATAATCCTTCAGTTGTTGTCTCCTATGCATCACTCAACGCATGCGTGGATGTGTCATTAATTCTTGTTCAGAATCCAGGGATGATACAGATGACTGATCTCCTCCTGGTCTGTCTGCCAAACTCCCCTCTTCCCTGTCACTCACGCTTCCTTGGTCAGAGGAGATTTCGTCGGCAGAGTCTACTGGGAGCAAAACAGGCCTGCGGCATGTGGATGTCTCCCCCACATCCATCTCCACATTCCTTGGGGCAGGAGCTGGGCCAGAGCTAACCACAACAGTCACTAGCTAGAGAACCAAAACTCAAAAAGCAGAAATTTTAGTGGCTGGTTCTCAACATAGAAAGCATTTTGGTAGCTGACACTGAAGTGCTTTACTGAAATGTTTCACTTGCAGATTTCAGAGGACCCTTGAGTGCCACAATAATTGCTTATTCAACTTGCCAAATATGCATTTAACATCATTTTTTTCTTTATTCATAAGCAGCCAAATGTTTTATGCTGTCTGAAATGAATACATTTTCTCTTTTATGTGAGTTTTGCATATTATTAAATCAGTACCCCTAAACAAACTTACAAGAAAGCGAGCCTCACCAAACTTTGGACAGTTTGTTGAAGTAAACATGCAATTCCAAGCGATAATAAATTAATATGAAATCACAGAATAGCAGATTAATGAGAGTTATCTGGTTGACCCTTGACAGCTTGGGGAGAGCTGGCTTGGAAAATAAATTATGTAAATGTAGCAAAACAAACCTGACAGAGAACTAAAATGAAGATCTTTGTTATTCATTATTATTGAGATAGAGACAAGTGAAGAAAAAGAATGGCAAAACGGATCATTCTCTCTTTCACCCCTCTTGCCACATTGGAATGCAAGTGCAGACAAAGAACCAAAACCATCAGTAGACTAAAAGAGAGAGGAAGAAATGGTTTTGAATATTTATTGAAGAAAATTATGACAGACAGCATTGTTAGATCAAGTCAGCTATTTCTGCTCTGAGAAAAAGGATGCTTCTCTCCTCTGTCTGCCAAAAAAGAGGAAATCTTGATGTCTTTAACCAATAGCAGAGGTTCTTTATTTATTTTATTTTATTTTAACTGGTTCTTATATTTATTTTATTTATTTATTCATTTTTTTAATGCCGCCCTTCTCCTTAGGGCGGCTTACAACATGTTAGCAATAGCACTTTTTAACAGAGCCAGCCTATTGCCCCCACAATCCGGGTCCTCATTTTACCCACCTCGGAAGGATGGAAGGCTGAGTCAACCTTGAGCCGGTGATGAGATTTGAACCGCTGACCTGCAGATCTAGCAGTCAGCTTTAGTGGCCTGCAGTACTACACTCTACCCACTGCGCCACCTCGGCTCATATTTTTAGAACTGGTTCTTTAGAATTGGTGATAATTCGGCGATGATGTCATGGAACCGGTTCTGTCAGTGTCTCTATGGGCACCGCCATCTTGGATGTTGCTTTTCCGCATGCACAGAAGCCATTTTTTGATTGCACAGCATGACCCCTGAGTGAACCGGCAGCAAAAGGATCCAGAACCCACCCTTGACCTATAGATGTTGTTCTTGGATACAGCAAAATAGAAGATAGGCAGTTTGGCTAGGGCAAAATTAAGAAACGGTGAAAATCTTTCATTTTTCCTTCCTTCCACTGTTGGGAAAAAGAACATTGCTTGCTGGAATAAATAACACACACTTAAAAATCACCCTTCCCATACACTCCAACCCCCAAATCAGACAATTACAAACAGATGAGTCCTGGGCTTCATTTGTAGCCAACACCCCTAGTCTAACAGCAGGGACTAAAAGCAGCACTTGCAACAGAATTTCCACTTAAATCTCCCTTGGAGGCTAACTATGCATCCATAATGGACAGATGCACAACTAAGTTACTAGGGCTCGGTGGCAGATCAACAAATTCCACCAGGATGGGAACTGAAGCCAGTTTTCAGTCAGAATTGAATACGATCACGTTGATTTAGCTGGAGAGCCTACTAAGCAAGTCAAGAAGCTGATGTTGCTTGGATATAGTAGTAGCACTGCCTGCGTGCTTGCTTTCGTGATCCCACAATACTTGCTCAAAGTTCTGTTTTGCAAGTAGGGGAGAAGGACCAGATTTGAATCAGATTTAAATCTCTAACCTTCTCTATTCTCCCGAAGAATATATGGGTATTTACATTAATTTCTTTATCAGTTCTATGGGATTATGCATCCTATGAGCACAGTGGTTAGAGTGCAGTACTGCAAGCTACTTCTGCTGCCTTCCAGCTGCCTGCAATTTGGCAGTTCAAATCTCACCAGGCTCAAGGTTGACTGAGCCTTCCATCCTTCTGTGGTCGATAAAATGGAGCCCAGATTGTTGAGAGCAATATTCTGACTGTAAACCGCTTAGAGGGGGCTATAAAGCACTGTGAAGCAGTATGTAAGTCTAAGAGTTATTGCTATGCAGTTTTCAAGAAAACAGTTGCATGTTGTATTTTAGTTGGAAGAAGCAATGTAGAGTATCTTTCTCTATAATGAGTATGTTTTTGGACAAGACCCTGCAGGTTTTTTGGCAAGTTTTTTTCAGAAGTGGATTACCATTTCCTGCTTCCTAGTACTTAGAGAGAATGGCTGGCAGAATAGAATAGAATAGAATAGAGTAGAGTAGAGTAGAATAGAGTAGAATAGAATAGAATTTTATTGGCCGAGTGTGATTGGACACACAAGAAATTTGTCTTGGTGCCTATGCTCTCAGCGTACATAAAAGAAAAAGATACATTTGTCAAGAATCATAAGGTTAGTTGTTCAACCTCCCATCTGTATGTGAATTCATCACCTTGAATGAGACCAATCACTTTTGCATCATCTGTGAACTTTAGTAATTTAACAGATAGATCATTAGAGAGGTAGTCATTGGTATATAGAGAGAAGAGAAATGGAGAGAATACACAGATTTGGGGAGCCCCCGTGCTAATTGTACAGGTATCTGATGTGGTTCTGTTTAGCTTCACTTGCTGCTTCCTATTTGTTAGGAAGCTTATGATTCACTTAAAATTACGTTCAGGTACTGCTAGCTGATTTAGTTTAGTTAGAAGAGCATCTGGAATGATGGTATTGAATGGTGAACTAAAGTCTACAAAGACAACCCTTGTGTAGGTCTTTGAAGATTCAAGATGCTGTAGGATGAAGTGCAGAGCCATATCAACAGCATCATCTGTTGATCTGTTTGCTCGGTATACAAATTGCAGGGAGTCTAACAGTGGATCTGTGATGTTTTTTGTTAGTACATGGTACTCACAGTGTTTTGGAGTTGCCATATATGTAAACTACTAATTGTAGTTTGATGCAATATACCTTTAAGGACTTTGGCTGGTTCGCCATAAGAGGGCGCCAGCACTCTCTCCTGATGGTGATGCTGGATAGCTCATTCATTCTTTGCCTTTGCTTGTGGGGGGAGTATGTTCTGCTTCGTGCTGCTATGTGCGGTTTGTTGTTTATTTCTGCTTTGTGCTTGTAAATATGTATACAGTGATCCCCCGTTTATTGCGTCCCCAACCATTGCGAACAGGGTACTTCGCTATTTTTCAACCCGGAAGTCAAAAATACCATCTACGCATGCGTGCCGGGCACGCATGCGTAGATGGCAGCGGCTTCCCTGGGTCTTCCCCCTCTTGCTGGCGTCAGCGAGGAGTTTCCCCACCGCCCACGCAAACTCCCCAGCACCCGCTCGCCCGCCCTTCGCCCTGGCGGAGAAATTCCAGCCCCCACCTGGTCCCGCCCGCGGCTCGGCTTCCCTGGCTGCTGCTCCGGTCGCCCGATCGTCTCCTGCCTCCCGTGCCGATGTTCCCTGCCAAGCCTGGCTCGGATTCCCTGGCTGCTTGGCCGGGGGGGGGCTCGGCCGAAAGGAGCTGGAGACGCAGAGCTGAACACACCCCTTCATCCCCAAAGGCCGGCCTTTTTGTCTGGGAGGGAAGATGACGTGCCGGTGGCACAGGGGCGAGGGGCAGGAGGCAAATCGCTGCGTCTCCAGCCCCTTTTGGCCGAGCCCCCCCCCCTCCGGCCAAGCAGCCAGGGAAGCCGAACTGGGCTTGGCGGGGAACATCGGCACGGGAGGCAGCTTCTGCCGGACATGGGCAATGGGCGGGACAGAGAAGCGGGGAGAATCAGGAGGCTCCTTTGGCAGCTGGGGGCTGCCTGGCTTTGTTGTTTTGGCTGCAGCGGGTGCCAGGCAGCCTCCAGCCGCCAAAGGAACCTCCTGATTCTTCCCGCTTCTCTGTCCCGCCCATTGCCCGTGTCCGGCAGAAGCTGCTGCCTTATTGCTCTTTGCCGGCGGGATGCAAAGTGCTGGGGTGGGAGGGTGTCCTGACAGCCCCCCCACCCATATGCTTCGCCTCCCGCCGGGCAAGAGCGCTCGGGTGGCAACTTCTTCTAGATACGGGCGATGTCCACGCTCTCTCTCGGCACTTTCGAGCCGAGTCCGTGAGCGAGTTCGCTCCCGGACTCGGCTCGAAGGCGGCGAGAGACAGCGCCAAGGAACGGGCCTGTCCACGCTCTCTCTCGGCGCTTTCGAGCCGAGTCCGTGAGCGAGTTCGCTCCCGGACTCGGCTCGAAAGCGCCGAGAGACAGCGCCAAGGAACGGGCCTGTCCACGCTGTCTCTCGGCGCTTTCCAGCCGAGTCCGTGAGCGAGTTCGCTCCCGGACTCAGCACGAAAGCCCCGAGAGACAGCGCCAAGGAACGGGCCTGTCCACGCTGTCTCTCGGCGCTTTCCAGCTGAGTCGGGGAGCGAGTTCGCTCCCGGACTCAGCACGAAAGCCCCGAGAGACAGCGCCAAGGAACGGGCCTGTCCACGCTGTCTCTCGCCGCTTTCCAGCTGAGTCGGGGAGCGAGTTCGCTCCCGGACTCAGCACGAAAGCCCCGAGAGACAGCGCCAAGGAACGGGCCTGTCCACGCTGTCTCTCGGCGCTTTCCAGCTGAGTCGGGGAGCGAGTTCGCTCCCGGACTCAGCACGAAAGCCCCGAGAGACAGCGCCAAGGAACGGGCCTGTCCACGCTGTCTCTCGGCGCTTTCCAGCTGAGTCGGGGAGCGAGTTCGCTCCCGGACTCAGCACGAAAGCGCCGAGAGACAGCGCCCCCCGGACCACCAACCCGGGTTTGGGGGGCTGCTAGGAAGCCCCCCATGCCGGCGGCAAACAGCCGCGCCGCCCCCAATCTTCGGCTCCTCGCTAGCGCTGTGGGAGTAAAAACACCGTCTGCACATGCGCAGATGGTGTTTTTACTTCCGCATCGCTACTTCGCGAAAACCCGCTCGTTGCGGGGGCTCCTGGAACGGAACCCTCGCAACGAGCGGGGGATCACTGTATATGTAAATAATACTCGTTTAGCATACTAAGTCTGTGTAGTTACTGGCTGTATCACACATCTACACTCTTATTAAAAACTCTGCTCTGTGTATGTCGAAGGAGTCGCAGCCTAGCTGCTCCGAGACATACTAACAGTTTTCAAGTTAGATAGCACTATGGGATTGGTTTTCAAGTGGGACAGTTATGAAAACTCAACAGTTTTCATGACTAAAGATTTTAGAGCAACTAGTCAGTAGTTGTTCAGTTCCTTGATGGTAATCTTCTTCAGCACTGGGATGATAGTAGTGCATTTGAAGCAAGAAGGAGCATAGCACATCTCTAGTGATTTATTAAAGATTCGGGTGAAGATGGGGGCCAATTGGTCAGCACAGTCTTTTAAACAAGAAGGAGTTATCTTGTCTGGGCCTGGTTTTTGTCTGTGAAATAGGTCTTGCACTTCCTTTTCTATGATTGCTAGCAATTGTGAAACCAATGGTATGGGGTCAATGGTAGGGGGCTTGACTGTTGGTGTGTCTGAGATGGGGGTTGTGGAGATAGGTGGCTGTAGTTTCCTTTCAAATCTGTAGTCAAATACGTTCAGGTCATCTGCCAGTTGTTGACTTCCTTTAGCTTGGGAAGATGGTTTGCTGTAACCACTGATATTTTAAAGAGTTTTCTGTGTAGTAGTCCTTGCCTTACAACCATTTGTTTAGTGTCATTCAAAATTACAGCAGAACTGAAAAAAGTGACTTATGACCATGTTTCACACTCACTACCATTGCAGCATCCCTGTGGTCAGCAATCATTGAAACCGGCATGTATTTATGATGGTTGGAATGATCCGGGATCATGTAATCACCTTATATTCCCTTCTGACAAGCAAAGTCACAATGAGGAAAGCAGATTCATTTCACCAACCATGTTACTAAATTACTGGTAATTACAGTGGTTCACTTAACAACAGCGGCAAGAAAGGTCGTAAAGTGGGGCAAAACTCACTTAACAGCCATTTTGCACAGTAGTGGAAACTTTAAGCTCAATTGTTGTCATAAATTGAAGACTTACCAAAGGACTTCCTGAGTAAAAATGACCTTCTGATAAGCTTTTTTTTGCTAATGAAAAAAAAATATTGAGAAGCACTAACCTAACCAAGCTACACCTTTAAGTGGCTTTTCACTGATCCACCTTAAAAGCAGAGGTTTAGACATGGCATGTTTCTAAGATCTATAAGAAATGTTCAGTGGGATTGGGGAGGCAGGATGATCAAGCCTCGACAGTAATCAAGCAGAAAAGGTATGCTGAGACAGCTGCCACACACATCTGCTCTAATCTTTTGTCTGGACTATCTCTTAGTACACATCAGGGCAATTTAATTTCACTCCATTTATTCCCTCTCCTGCCCTCTGAGTTCCACCTTCTGTAGATAAAAGAAACCAATAGAAAGAACAAATATTGATAAAAGCTCCACATAAACTCAGCACAACAAAGCAGATCCGTTAACGGGGAAGTGATACAGTTTACTCACTGCACTGTGGGGCTCAATTTTGGGACGCTCCATCGCAATGGTGATGCAGTTCAGGAAAATGATAACCAAGACGATGTGATCAAACATCTTATGGGAAATGATTTTATTGCATATGACACGGAACCTAAAGCGAAGAGGAAGAGAAGTCACTGGAAATCTGTTGAAAGCAGAGAAACAATCATCTTCCTTTATGGACTACCTCTTCTTTCCTATTGTAAAAAAGTTGCAACTCCAATTTATTTTTGGAAATAGACCTTTCTTGACAGGGACAATCCTCATCTGTCCTTGTCCTCATCTTCTACCTCCTGCATGCAAAGCACCTAAAGAAAGCATCATCAAAATTTGTCTTGACATACAGTACCCATCTTTCTCAAATTGTGAGATACTGCTCACGCATCATGAGGAATGACTTTGGTGAACTAAAATAGGCATGTGGAGAGCAGACTGTTCAGTATTCCCTGCGTGATTCACCCTTCTGGCCTAGCTTCCTTGTAGTTGGAGGTGGATAATTAGTTTCTTCTGTGTTTCTGCCTTGGATCTGTTGGGACCATTTACCCACTCCTGATGGCAACATGGTTCTTTTTATAAAAGAGATATTACAAGATCTTGCTCACTGTGGTTCTTCACAGGTTCATGCTTGCCATCTGGCAATTAAAAGTATGGATAAGAAGAACCTCTAGCTAAGATTCTGTGCAGTTCAGAGAACCCCAAAATCCCACTGGTGGCTGGCCACACCCACCCCGCCCCATCCCTTCCAGGAATCCCCACACCACCCAGTTTAGATGCTGATAAATGCAGAGGGTCAGAGAGAGCAAAAAATGGGCCTACCAGAAGCTTGGGGAGGTTGGAAATGGGCCTTTTTCTGGCTTCCGGAGGCCATTTTCGCACTCCCAGAGGCTCAAGGAAAGCCTCCGAAGCCAAGAGAGGGAAAAACTGCCTCCCCTGCCATGGTGCCAGAAGCTGACCTGACTATTCTCACCACAGCCACGCCATCCAGTAACTGGGCAGAGAACCCCTTGCTAACATTTTGAAGCCCACCCCTGGAAGAGTGTCATTAGATTCACCAAGAGCTGGGTTGGTGCAGCAGGTAGAGTGCTGTACTGCAAGCCACTGAAGCTGACTGTAGATCTGTAGGTCAGTGGTTCAAATCTCATCACCAGCTCAAGGTTGACTCAGCCTTCCATCCCTCCGAGGTGGGTAAAATGAGGACCCAGATTGTGGGGGCAATATGCTGGCTCTGTTAAAAAGTGCTATTGCTAAGATGTTGTAAGCTGCCCTGACTCTAAGGAGAAGGGTGGCATAAAAATCAAGCAAGCAAGCAAGCAAGCAAGCAAGCAAGCAAGCAAGCAAGCAAGCAAGCAAGCAAGCAAGCAAGCAAGCAAGCAAGCAAGCAAGCAAGCAAGCAAGCAAGCAAGCAAGCAAGCAAGCAAGCAAGCAAGCAAGCAAGCAAGCAAGCAAGCAAGCAAACAAGCAAGCAAGCAAATAAACCAACCAACCAACCACTGACAATGATTCTGAGTTTTTCAGTCTCAAGTGCTCCCCAAGTTCATCACTATCCTAATCTTCAAAAAATTATGAAAAGCTGTTGGATATAACATAGTTTTGTTTTTTTGTAGATAATTAAGGAAGGAAATAAGGAAGGAAGAAAACAATACTTTGGTCAAAAGTGGGAAAGGGAGAAGGAAAAATACAGGTAGTCCTTGATTTACAACCAATCATTTAGGGACTGTTTGAAGTTACAATGGCAAAAAATTGAGTTATGACCAGTTTTCACACTTGCATCTATAGCAGTACCCAAAAGTGACATGATTAAAATTTGGATACTTGGCAACTGGCATGTATTTATGATGGCTGCAATGTCATGTGATCACCATCTATAATCTTCCCAGTTGTCCTCCAACAAAATCAATGAGGGAAGACAGATTCATTGAACAATCACATTTTCGCTTAACAACTGCAGTGATTCACTTAACAACTGTGGCAAAAAGAATGGTAAAATGGGGCACAACTCATTTAACAACTGTTTCGCTTAGCAATGGCAATGTTGGGGTCAATTCAGGGGTGAAATTCTGTAGGTTTCGACAGGTTCTGGAGAACTAGTAGTGGAAAATTTGAGTAGTTCTGAGAACCGACAAATACTACTTCTGGCTGGCCCCAGAGTGAGGAGGGAATGTGGATTTTGAAGTATCCTTTATCCAGGAATGGGGAGGGAATAGAGATTTTGCAGGATCATTCCCCCAGGAGTGGGGAGGGAATGGGGATTTTCCAGGATCGTTCCCCCAGGAGTGGGGAAGGAATAGGGATTTTGCAGGATCGTTCCCCCAGGAGTGGGGAGGGAATGGGGATTTTGTAGTATCCTTTCCCTGGAATGGGGTGAGGATGGAAATTTTGCAGTATCCTTCCCCCGCCACGCCCACCAAACCACACCCAAAGAATTGGTTAGGGAAAAGTTTTGAATATCAGGCTCAATTGTTGTAATTCAAAGACTTCCTGTAAAGAATATGCTGGGGGAAGAAAAGACTGGTTAGGAGGAGAAACAGGAGGGAATTGGAAGATGGAGAACTAAAAACTGCACATTGCCCAGTCTTTCCTTTAACTCTGAGAACTACGGAAGATTAATAACCCTTACAAAAAGATATAAGGAAGTCAGTTGAATTCTAGAGGGAACATATTCTTACTTGTTCTGAGAATAAACCGCTCTTGAAACTGTTAGCAATGTTTGATGAGAATTCTGAGAATAGAGTCCCAACATATTGAGAAGGAAATAGGTTGGAAAAGGCCAAATTAAAGCTTTGATGTAAGTTCCTTTTTTTCCTAGTAGCCTCTAAAGTTAAACCAGCCCTGCTCAAGCTGCTGCCTTCCAGATGTGCTGCTGACACTCATACTAACTTGGAATTCTGGGAGCAATACACCCAATACATCTGGAAGACACCAGCTTGGCAAAAGGTGGGCTAAAAGAACCAGAAAAGGGGTAAAGGTCATAGGAACTATTTTCCAGGCAAAGCAAATAGCAACCTGAGGGAGGAAATTATATCTAAAAAGTATCCCTACTCTCTCTTTCAGTTTATATTCGTTTATTCTAATTTGCGTCCACCTACTTCAACCTTGGAGAGGGGAATGATGGATTATTCATTTAGCCGGACTTTGCATTTCTTTTAAGTATGACATTTTATGAAGTAATAAGGCAAATTAGCATTTCAAACATTTGTTAAATATGTAATTACTTTGAGGCACATTTATGGTAAGCCTCATGTGATGCAGGAAAAGCTCCCCCCTCCCTTGCCCATACGAGTCCAAAGGACAGAAAAACACTTCACAGTGATCCAGGGACACAAAATTGCTGAAGCTACTCTGTTCAAAATATTATGCCCAATTTACTCTGACATTAGCTTACGATCAAGATATTTTGGGCTTCAATTTAGTGTTAATTTTTATGGCTATATATGTGTGTGAGAGAGACAGAGAGTGAGGGAAAGTGTACGTTTAATATAAAGTGAGACTCTAGCAGAAATTTTCAACAAAGTATTTTTTCCCCAGGAAAAGTTTCAAAATGGTCTTATATTAAATTTGATTACAACAGAAAAGAATATATGTTGCTTAGGATTGAACTGTGGAATCTTTGGTGCTTTCTCAATTTGGTTGTTTGCTTGCAGACATTTCATTACCTGACTAGGAAACATAATCAGCGCCAGTAAGATTGGGGTACCTTCCCTCAGTAGTTTGTAAAGCACTACAATAGTTTGATGGGAGTGTGGTTTTCTTCCTGGTAGTTCCTTGATTGGGGTTCTCTGCTTGTTTGTCTGTTGTTAATTCCTGCTTATCTGGGTATTGGCTCTTGAAGGAGATAGTCTTTTCTGTTTCTTTTTTAGGTTTTTGCTGAGCACAATGGCTAATTTGTCAGAAATTGGAATGCAGAAAGTTACAGGAATTCCGTAGTGGTTCTGGATCTAGCTTGGACTCTAGGATGTTCAGAGTTTTCCCACTCAAAATTGAGTTGAGTAATTTTGGTCATACATCCTTTGTGTTGACTGCCTGCTGCTTTGCATGGTTTCAGATAGGAATTTCCAGCACTAGTTAGAGATGCTTGGGATTGATTCTGTGCTCCATTCCTTTCCCCAATTATCTGGATCAAATAACTGGTTTTAGAAGAATGGTATCTACTATTTGAAAGTTATAGCAGTAGACAAGTCGCCCAGGATCCAGAAAGTTTCTGTTTCCTTCCAAAGTATAATAGAAAAGCTTGATTTTGTGTAGCAATACTACATCACCTTCATATAATATATTGATGTCGCTGGTGGGAAGGCTTTATAATATGAGGGTAGTGTTGGCATACTAAGCAAGGATTTTAGGGGCCATGGGTGGTAGGTGAGGTGAAAACAGATAGGCAGCTCAGCAAAGCTAGAAACAATGTAATAGTTATTGTTGCTACTACTGTGATATATTATTTTATAGTATGACTGGAAACTGCGCTTCTCTAAATTGGCAGCAGTTCTTCAGGATTATCCCTTCATTATTTCATAATAGATACTTCCTTAAAAATGGAAATACTATACAGCCCAGGACTTTTGGCATGCCAGTCACATGTCTTATCACTGGGTTATAGTTTTTCCACTAAGCCCTTCTCTGTTATGATTTGCAGATTACAGCATACATTAACTGCCCTCTCAGAAATATTAGATGCAGACAGCACCTGTGAATATTGGTGCTATTTTTTTTAAATAAGAAGGCCTATTTCAACCTTTTGACCTCTGAGAATTTGGTCTCCCCAAACCTTAAGCCCAACATTTTCCAACTGGCTTCCAGCAATCAAATATGGGTTGCCTTACTTAGATTGAGGAGCGAAGATGTAGATAGACCAGGAATCTCTCTCCTTGCACCAGGAAGGGAGGCGTGCCCTTATCCAAGCCTTCATGCGGTCCTTCTTACTCTGAGAGAGAGAGAGAGGGAGAATATGTCATTGGAAAATCAGTCATTCTATATTGAGAACCAAGATCTGAAAATCAGACAGCAGACCAGTAAAGGGTTCGTATCATTCTTTAATTAGCAACAACCATAGGTTTACAGTGCTTTACAGCCCTCTCTAAGTGATTTACAGAGTCAGCACATTGCCCCCAACAATCTGGGTCCTCATTTTACCAATCTCAGAAGGATGGAAGGCTGAGTCAACTTTGAGCTGGTGAGGATCAAACTCCTGGAGTAAGCAGTGAGTTAGCCTGCAATATTGCACTCTAACCACTGGGCCACCACAGCTCTTATTTCCATTCTTCTGCCCCCAGTCCAGACTATATTTTGCTGTTCTTCAAGCTGAAGATTATCTTTGACTGGGACATATAGGTTGTAAACCATGAAGTAAAACAAACAAAGTTACCTTTCAATCCTTTACACAGGTAGTCCTTGACTTACAACAGTTCATTTAGTGAATGTTCAAAATTAAAATGGTAATGAAAAAAACTGACTTAGAACAATTTTTCTCACTTACAATCATTGCAGTATCCTCAATTCTTCTTGGTCACATAATCTGCGAGACCACCTTCTGCCGCATGAATCCCAACGACCGGTTAGGTCCCACAGAGTTGGTCTTCTACGGGTCCCGTCGACTAAACAATGTCGTCTGGTGGGACCCAGGGGAAGAGCCTTCTCTGTGGTGGCTCCGACCCTCTGGAATCAACTCCCCCTAGAGATTAGGACTGCCCCCACCCTCCTTGCCTTTCGTAAACTCCTTAAAACCCACCTCTGTCATCAGGCTTCGGGGAACTGAGACATCCCCCCCTTGCCAATGTAGTTTTGTGCATGATGTGACTGTGTGTATGTATTTTATATATTGGGGTTTTTTTTCTTTTTAGACTTTTTAATGTAAAACTGTTATTTTAGATTTTAATTATTAGATTTGTTACCATGTATTGTTTTTATCACTGTTGTGAGCCGCCCCAAGTCTACGGAGAGGGGCGGCATACAAATCTAAATAATGATAATAATAATAATAATAATAATAATAATAATAATAATAATTCAAACACTGACTCATATTTGTGACAGTTGCACTGTCCCAAGACCTTTTGCGACCTTCTGACATGCAAAGTCAACGGGGGAAGACAGATTTGCTTAATAACTGCATCACTAATTTAACTGCATTGATTCACTTAACAGTTGTGGCAAGAAAGGTCATACAATTGGGCAAAATTCAGTTAACAAATGTCTCACTTAGCAACATAAATTTTGTACTCAATTGTGGTCATAAGTCGAGGATTAGCTGTAGTGCTATTATGAGAACACAATGTGGAAGCAAATAATGTGTATCCATTTCAACTTCATACAGAGAAGGAAAAAATATATATGTAAAATAGACACGCTCAACATCTTACACATCTCAGCTACAGGCAAAATGACAGAATGGTGTGGCAATTGCAGGTGGTGAGCAATGGCTATAATAATTTCCCCATCACATAAAATGAGGCTGCTCCCCTCATATTTGCTTCCTGGACAGGCCAAGAATGTGACTATCCACAGTACTGCAGAGGTAAGGGAGCCTATTCCTCTTTAAGAGGGCATCAATCTTCTAAAAACAGGATTACCCTATCAGGAAGCAAACAAACACAAGTTAAGTTTCCACGCCACAGATTTTGGTATGGATTTGTGCCAAAAAAAAACCCAAGCCAGATTGTCTCCAGGGGTATGGATGGTTGGATGGGGTCAGTGTAGGTTTTCTACACCTGCATTGTCATAGAAAGAGTTATATTGGGATAAAATTTCCAGCACCCATCCTAAAGAGAAAAAGGAATGTCAAAAAATATCCTGAAGTAAAAAATATTTCAGTTCTCTTTTACCTCAAAAAGCTCTTTATATTATGGAGTCCAGCTTTCATTATAGGCTCAGGCAAGTGACTAACTCAATACCTCTGGCAGAATTTTAGAAGCCAAATGTAGCTGAATCGAAATATGTCATCTGGTTGTAACTGCAACATGGAGTTTACAAAGGAATATTCTCAGAGATAGACATTGCCCAAAAGCATAAGGGGGAAATAATTCAGCAAAGTTTGAGTTTGTTCATACTATTATATGGGTCAAGTCACTATGATGTAAAATCACAGTCTGCTGGAAAGCAAATTATGCCAAATGAGACAAAACAAATCAAGGTGGCAAATGTAAACTTAAAATTATGAAATTCTAAGCATTAAAATATTAGCTACAAGCTAGAAAACTGTTCTTCGTTTCAGCTCTGAAAAACCTGACACTCTCTTGTTGCTTATTATTCAGAGCTCAGTGAGCATGCATTGTTTGAAACAAATGATTTCAAATTAAATATATTTCTAGTCATTGGGAATTTATGAACAGTTTGCCAATTAAAGTCAGACCTATGGCATGATCATACGTTATCTCTCCCGAGCTGTATGGTGGGAAAGCAGGGCTTTTCCTGTTCCAGGCACTAAGATAACAGTAGTTTGTGTTACATAATTAGTTAAATTGAAGAGAAGTCCTGTGCAATAAATCTTTGGTCTTTATTACTGCTGCACCCACAATTGCAATTACTAAGAAATGAATAGCAACTGCTCAATTGTACAGATTGTGTATTAAAAAAAGGAAGCTTCAGGCTCTTCATGGAATTTCACATGAAATCTGGTTTCTAAGATGATGATTCCAATTATTTAATTCATGATGATTTGGGTTCCGTCCTTTCTCCATAGTCTCGTCGGGAGGCAACAAAATATAAACCCATCATGCACAGACAGACCTTTCCCCATTGAAAGAGAATCCTACTGCAAACAGACAACCAGAAAAACAATAGCATATAAAGTGTCATGGTCGATAACAGCCCAAATTAATGACTTGTATGAGCAAAACATGTGCATAAAATTTCCCTGCCAGATGGATAGAATATTAGTAGTAAGATATATAAACACAAAAGATAAGCAATCTCAGCGTTAAAGTTCATGTATTTTACTCCAGAGCCATCATTGCTAGAGGGACTTCATTAAAAAAATATCTCTCTTACAGTAGGACAAATCCCAGTGCAAAAATATACTGTTCTGCAATTATTCTAAAAGAAAGACATTGTTTTAAATGTCAGGTTAAAGAATACATTATCTATCAATACTTGAACCATCTCCAGATGATATCAGAAGTCTCTGGGACAAGTGGTTAGATTTAGATACATATATAGATATATACACATACACACACATATACATACATGCACACATGCACACACACACACACACACACACACACACACACTAAATCAATAGAAATCATTTGCTGATGAGTTCCATCTAATATGCAATAGGAATTCCCTTTTGGGTGTAAATGTTCAAACCCTTAACAATTTGTTGTTCTCCATCCAATGCCTTTAAGTCAGGGGTGGGCTACTGCCCAGACAGGGGTGGGGTACGCAGTGGGTTAGCAAAAATGAAGCTCCATCCCAGAGCACCCAATTTGCACTGAAAGATGTTGAAAGAAAATACAGGGCATCCTGCATAAGCCATGCCCACAGTGTGGTAGTAAAAAATTTGGTAGCCCTTCACTGCTTTAAGTGATGGCAAATTTAAACATAATTCAGAAGCGTAATGGCTGCAATGCATCTGATTGGAGAAGGCAACTAAACTATAAGAAAGCAATGCTACATCCCAGTGACAGCTGGTTATAACAATGTTATTTACTGGTATGGGGTATTTCACTACATGACCCACTCCTATTCTTTCCTTTTTCCTTACAAAGTCTTCACTATTTAGAGACTTCTGTAACAAGAAATTGCAAATACCCATCCAAGCCATCAGGTGGGGATGGACCTTGCTGTCCTCAAATACCAGGACTAGAAGCAATGCAGCCCCTCCCCGTATCCCAAGTGAATCTCAACATTTCTTAAAAATAAGCAAATGAGTGGTTCTTCTGGATACTTGGCAATAAATCCAAGATCTATGAGTATTATAGAACTGAACCAGTATATACTATGAGCTCAGTTTAGTACCTTATTAGCCTCAGGTACTAGACATAACAATAAGCCAGTTTGATCTAGTGATTAAAATGCTGCCATAGAAATCAGGAAATGGTGAGTTCTAGTCCAGCTGTAGGCATGAAAACTGACTTGCTGGCTTTGGGCCAGTCACTCTTTCTCAGCCCTACTAACCCCACAACATTGCTGTTGTGCAGAAAATAGACAGAAGTAGAAGTATTGAATGGTTTATAAAATAAACCATTGAGTATTGAGTGGTTTATAAAAATAATAAAGGCGGGATACAAAACAACAAATAAAAATGTGATGAAAATGCTTGGGGGTGAACAGAATTCTGATATAAGAACACTTTTCACACTTACCTACTGACCTATTGACCACACAAAGCCTTTATAAGCCGAAAAAGATCAACACAGACATTCCCTACATTCCGTTGAAGATGTTATCTAGCTGGTAATGAAACATTTGGAAACCAACCCACAAGCTCGGAGAACAAACCTCCATCCTTATCCTCCACTCGAGCTACAGATACTCGCCCCTATTGCAAAAATATAGTATATCCTTGCTCTTTGATTCTTTGCTCCATAACAAAAAATATGCCATATTTTGTTCAGCGATTAAACCCATGGTTACCATAGAGCACTCTTCAATTTCCCAAAGATTTGCATCTACTGTAGAGCACCTGATTCCCCAATGCCTATCAAACCAAGTTAATTAGGAAGGATTATTTAAACCTGTCGGGGCCACATGAAGTCAGAAAGCTTCCCTGGGGACATCAACAAATAACTGTAATTGGTCTTGATTATTTTGCAATTGGGTTTTGAGTTTCAAAAACATTTTTTATTCAAAGCATTACATTAAGGAGACTCGGTAGTTAAGTTAAAATCGGTCAGTGTTCTAAAATCCCTATGTATATGTGTATGTGTATATCTATATCTATATGTATATCTATATGTATATGTATAGTTAGTCCAATTTTCATGTCTGATGATTTATTAAAGCCATTAAAAGGCTAAATGAGATAACAAAGGCAGAGGGAGAAGAATCCCATTTTCTATCTATCAATCATCATTTGTTGTGTCTATAAGAGATAATGGTAATATATTCAGTAAAATGTTTACATATATTTGGATTCTCCTGAGCAACATATTGTACATGCGCAGATTCAATATTTTGCATGGTTTTTAAAAATGTTTTTCCAACTCAGTCCTCCCAACCTGATGTATTGGACTACATGTTCCATCACTTGCTGTTTGTTGTTGTTTATCATATTCAGTGTTGGTTGAGGATTATAGACTCTGGCATCCAGTATATTTGAGAAACATCAAGTGGAACAAGAGTGCCACAATGTAATTTGAGTTTCTCTCCTTGGGAAGACTAGAAGTGCTAGCTTGCTTACAATCAGCTTGATTGCTTCTAGAGTTCACATTATGTTCAAAGCATGGCTCAATTATTTTATTCAAACCACATCTACTTCAGAAGACACACCTGGTCAGCATGAATAAAGATGTAGGAGAAGAAATACAGCAATAAATGCATTTGAGATAGTAAACACTGTGAGCAGAAACTGAAATTTAGGAATGCAAGCCAAGCCAAGATTGAATATATCTACCCCCAAAAAACAACATTTGGCCGATGGTGCACCTGCTTCATTTTTTAAAAATGTCAGCTTGTATTTTACATATGCAGGAGCGAATTTGGTATAGTGGCTAAGTTACCAGGTGAGAAACCAGGAGACCCTGAGTCCTGCCTTAGGCATGAAACCAATGGGCCAGTCACTCCCTCTCAGCCTTAACCCTGCTGTTCTGTTCGGGTCGTATGTGACCCGAAGCCAAGTTTGAGTCCCTGTAAAAATTTTTCCCTGCATATCTGAAACTTGAAATTTCATGACTGTTCATCATTTCAGGGGTTCTCTCTATGAGAATTTTTTTTGGGGGGTGGGGGGCTTAGTTTTTGCTGGGCAAAAAAAGTTACAAATCTTCTGTTCCCGGGTCACCCTGACCCGGACCGAAAACTCTTCATTTGCAGTGCTTATGTTTGGTCTTTTTGAAAGCGTTTTTCACTTGGAAAGTAGTCTGAACATTTCTGCACACAATGGAATGAAAATTGAACTGAAAAAATTAATCCTTATTGGTTTATTTTGCATATAAATGTGCCTCCCCCCCATTTTTGTGAAATGTTTTTCAAGTTATGGATAGTTTTGCTTGCAAAATGCATTCTATTTTACTGAAGTTGGTGTGGGATTGGTAGCTTGAACATTTCTGAATATAAGAAAAATATAAAGGAACTGAAAAAAATGATTCTTACTGGTTTTTTAACATCAGAAATAAGGCCTCCCCCCCTCCCTTGGCTGCTTGCAACCATTTTCACTTTTTATTTTTTTATGCTCCAAATCCGAAATATTCTTTAAAATATTAGGCATTCATTTACTCAATTTAACAATGCTGATCATCAAAAAATATTTTTGGGGTGGTGGCTAATTGTTTTCTGGGAAAAAAAAAATCATAACTTCGAATCTGTTTCTGTTCGTATATGACCGGACCAAAAATATTTTTTTTAGGTACTTGAATTTGATCTTTTTGAAAACCTTTTCAACTGGAAAACTAGTTTGAACATTTATGAACATAATGATATGAAAATTGAACCGGAAAAATTGAGACTTATATGATTGTACAGTGTGATGTGGTTGTAAAGTGTGACATCACAACTATGCCTCTCGGTGGCAATCCGAGAAGCTGTCATTAAGTGAGGACCTCTTGTGATGACAACCTATTTATTTTATTAATTGGACTTTTATGCTGCCCCTCTCCGAGGACTCAGGGTGGCTTACAACATATAACGGAACAATATATAACACCCTAAATCCAATTTATTTAAATTTATAATCTAAAAAACCCAGAAAACCATAAAAAGGCTTCTGACGGCTTCCTCATTAACTTTGTCTGTTGGAAAGGGAACGTCAGAAATCATATCCTGTGGGGTCTATGACAATTCACCATGGCCAATTCACCATAGTGAACTTACCACGGGACAAGTCCACAGTCTTCCAGCCCATTCACTTACTCTACTTAAAGTTGGTACTCCTGCTCATTTCACTGTTGTTTGGAAACGTGATGTTGCAGAATTGGAATTTGACAGGTTGGATTCAATTTCATCAAGCCTTAATTGTTTTTGAGGCTAATTAATTTACTATCATTATCTCGCATGATGCTGTCATGCAGTCCTCATTTGCCATTCCAGGAGCCAGGGCTCCACAAGGGAGGGTTTCTATATAGACTGTTATTTCAATAGTTACATTCCACACCTTTGAGCGCCCAAAGACCATGTTCCTGCCTAATAGGTGTCATGTACAATATCTCTAGCTGCCCTTGGTCACATTTAAGCTTTCTGTCTTGCAATGTGCTTCCTTATATCCATCCCTGATGATTTTTCCGTTGTCTTGAGCAGCACTGGAATTTAATGGGTCCCACTACAAATGGCAGAGTTTTGCTGTCAAGTAAAGCTAATGTAGCTTTATCAGTTTCAAATTGCCAGTGACTTTTCCTCTTGTTTTTAGTACTATGCCTTCTTATGTTAACTAGCATTTCTTAAATGGCTTCTTACTGGCTCAGGAAAAAACCAACTACCATCATTAATGAGACTACTGCCTTTTTATATTGACAGTAATACCAGGATTCCTGTGGCCTCATGAGACTAAGAGGGCAGTTTTTGCCCTTGCTTAGGAATCTTAATAACAGTTAATGGAAGAAGAAATCACCTGCTTGAAATTAAAGAGATTATATAGCCCTTTGAAGGAAAAAAGGCTAATATCTCCCCTGCCTCTTTCTGTGTGTGCATGTGTGAAGAATATCTTGCTGAAGGCAATCAAGTTAATGCTGGTGCCTCTCACATCATTTAGCAAACAAACCACAGATTCAAGGGCTAATGGAGCTTGTGTTTGCTCTCCTCTTTCCTGTTCTGACATGAAAAAAGAAGATTGGGGGAAAAGGCTGAGCATTCTCTCTAACCCTCAAACAGACACAATTTCTGTTGTATAGCTGTACAGTTAAGCAGAGTGATAGACTTAGCTCAGCTCCAATCGGTAGCCCTAGGTTGGCCTTAACCTTTAGCTGTTGTGGAAGATGTTCTCCTGTGATGATATAAGATTTAACAACTAATACAGGTTGCCTTTCTGGAGTGGGTTTATCTTATCCTTTGCTCAGGCCAAACTGTAACCACTGGCTAGCTCTGATTATAGAAATTATATCCTGACCAAGGTTACCTTCTCTTTCAATCTCACAGCTGTGTCCAGCAATGCATTGGTCAATATGCCTTTCTCCTTACTTTCCAACCAAAGCAGAAAAGGGAAACTGAAAAATATGTGTATATGTACATATCTGTATGCAGTAATGGGCAGCCAATTTTTTACTGCCACACTGTGGGTGTGGCTTATTTTGTGGGTGTGGCTTAATGGTCATGTGACTGGATAGGAGTGGCTTGCCAACCCTGTGACCAGGTAGGAATGGCTTGAATGATCATCATTGTTTAAGTGAACTGTTACGTCCTCGACTTACAACCTTAACAGTGTCGCTCGCTGGGGTGACAACTTGCTTTGTGTTTCCCATGCTCTCCTTCCTGGGTTGCCCCCTCCTGCCTCAGGCTGGGTAGTTAGGCAAATGGGTGCTGCCAGAAGCATAAATGCCTTCTGCTTGCACCTCAGGTGGGAGGTGGCTGCCTGAGGCTGGAGGGGAGCCAGGTAGGAGAGAGGCCAGGAAGGAGAAAAGAGGAAAAAAGCAAGGAGCGCAGACCCAGCAGCAGGGGGAAAAAGGAGAGCCGAGCCAAGACCAATAATCCAGGAAGTGACAACAGCCAATAGGCTGGAGCTGCACATGCATCTTCATTTCTGCTGATGGAACTGTGTTCCACCCCGTCCTGCCTGCTGCCCACCCCTATCTGTCCGTAAGAATCTCAGCTGACCACCACCCTCTTTCTTGCTAGCGTAGTTAGCTATTTACAGTATTTACTTGCTCATTTGCCAAATATATCTAAGAGGAATCCTCACAAACATTTATAAGATGGTGCATACTAAAATAGCCTCACTCCAAATCAGCAGTTCGGAACTGAATATATCATGGATTATCTTGAGCACAGGGCTCCTTCCATGTCAACTGTGCTCCTTAGCATAAGGATTACTGAAGGTGGCATGAAATCTACCAAGATGATTGATATGATACAGGAGATTTATAACTTTCCCCTTTATCCATAACATTTGGATACTGGCTTTGGGGAATTAGTTATCATAATATCATGTCTATGATAGCTAGTTCCCCAGAACCAGTATCCAAATGTTTTTCCATCTCATCTTCTTCCCTTCTACAACAGTTTTTCCCTAGTTGGCTTCTTGCATGTGAGCTGAATTAATAGTCGAGAATATTTTAGCCATGTTGGCTGGAGATTGTGGTGATTGAAGTCCAGAATATCTAGCACATCAGTAGTGTCAACCCCTAACCCCCAACATTTCTCCCTTAGACTATCCACAATTTACCTCTCCAGGTTCCTAAGAGGTCAGTAAGGGGCATACATAAGTGCACTAGTGTGCCTTTCGTCCCCTGTCCAATTGTCTCTCCTTATCTCATATATCATATATCTTTTCTTCCTTTCATATATCTTCTCCTCTACTTTTATATCTTTTCTTTATATATAATATATCATGTCTATCCTCTTCAATATGTATTGTGTTTTGGACAAAATAAATAAATAAATAAATAAAAATAAATAAAATATAGGAAAACTGAGGGGGGAGGGAGGGAAGAGTAGAAACAGAGGCATTACTAGCATCTCATTGATTTAGGTCCAAATTGGATTGTTGTGTGTGTGATTACAGAGTAGGTTATCTCAAAGACAAAGTTCTGGAGTTCATGGGAGATACTGATTCAAGATGACATATGAAGATTATGTGATAATGAGTGGAGAGCTAAAGTAAAGAAAAAAGTATAGTAAGTTGGAATCATATAGAACCGGGGTGTCAAACTCAATTTCATTGAGGGCAGCATCCAGGTTGTGTTTGATCTTCGGAGGGCCAGGAGGGCATGACCAGGGTGTGTGGCCAGCTTGACATCACTTGTGTTGGAGGTGCCTGTGGTGGCCCCAAGTGCCCTGCCAGCAAAAAAAGACTCCCAAGCTCCATTTTCGCCTTCAACAGCTTCCTGCAATCCTCTGCTAGCGAAAATGGAGCTCCGTTTTTGCTGACAGAGGCACCATGTGCCGGTCCTTTACTGTTTCCAGGGCAGTCCCACAGGCCAGATCTCAGCACCCTGTAGGCTGGATCCAGCCTGTGAACCTTGATTTTGAAATCCCTGATATAGATCTTCTAGATATTTTCAGCCAAATGACCACTTAAGTTTAAGCATTTGTGTTAGCTCTGCCAATATGATCTACAATGGTACCTCTACTTACAAACTTAATTCATTCCATGACCCGGTTCTTAAGTAGAAAGGTTTGTAAGAAGAAGCAATTTTTCCCATAGGAGTCAATGTAAAAGCAAATAATGTGTGTGATTGGGGTAACCACAGGGAGGGTGGAGGCCCTGTTTTATCCCAAGATATTTCTAGAGAGGTCCCATGGAGGCTTCTCCCCACCTTTTCCAGCCCTGTTTTCTCCCAGTAGATTGCTAGAGAGGCTCCACAGAGGCTTATCCCCAACTTTTCTGGCCCTGTTTCCTCCCAGGAGATTCCTAGAGAGGCCTCACAGAAGCTTCTCCCCACCTTTTCCGGCCCTGTTTCCTCCCAGGAGATTCCTAGAAAGGCCCCACAGAGGCTTCTCCCTGCCTTTTCCAGCCCTGTTTCCTCCCAGGAGATTCCTAGAGAGGCCCCACCGAGGCTTCTCCCCACCTTTTCCGGTAACAGTTTTGGAGGCTCGGGTTTGTAAGTGGAAAATGGTTCTTGAGAAGTAAGTAAGTAGAGGTATTCTTAGGCAGAGCTACCACTATTATTATATACTATGATAAATTGTGATATGTGATATGATGACATGATACAATCTCTTATGGACATTTTAAAGTTATAACCCAAGTGATTTCTCTAGCAAATTAACAAGGATCAAGGAAAACATTTCAATCTCTTCTACAGCAAACAATCCCAACACAATAAAAAAAGTGCCAAGTAAGCTGGCTCTCACTTACTAGATTGCCTTCATCATCCAAATCATCACATTCCGGGAGCGGATCATCCAAATGAAGCTGCTGAATCAAGACTCTAGAGGTGGCTTTGCCATTGTAGTCTGCTGCAGAGCTGTGACTACTATGGATGCTGCTGGTCCGGTAAAGAGAAGGCACCTGCAGGGTATCTTGGAAGTCAAAGGAGCCTTTGGTTTCTAGTGACCCCATGCGGTGAGGTACAGAGCCATTGATGCTCCCAGTTCTACTGGATTGATCTTCATCCGAGCTTTCCCCTTCTTCCGAACTCTGCTTCCCATCCCCTGACAAAAGCGATTTATGCTCACTGCTCTGGTTTGTACGGCGTTTCAAGCTAGGTGCCCGCCCAATGCTGTTCCAGCTCGACCTGCGGCTGTTCCAGCTACTTCCTGCACTCCATGGACTATGCGGAGAACTCCGGGCGCTCACCTGAAATGATGAAAATGAGAATAGAAGGGACATCAACAGAATACTAGATAACAATAACTCAATTAACAAGGCCGATAAAAATATCAAGCTGGTGGAATAAATTATTTTTAAAATATGCTGGCAAACTGGAAGCAAAAGGCAAGAAGCAAAGGATATAAAGGAGAGAATCACATACCGGGGATTTGAGATCAAATGTATTAGGATCCATGGAGATGCCACTAGGTCTTCGGGAACCATAGTCCTGAGCCACTTCTCCATAGATGGCACTTTTTGGCATGGACATGGGTGTAGCAGCTGTGTGAATGATAAGTGGGGGAGTCAAACTCTTCTTTAGCTCTGGGCGGTCACAAAGAGCCATCACTGAAAAAATAAGAAACAAAACGTTTGCATAGTCAGAGACATACGATTTCATGAGGTCAGGATAACTTTCATATGTGTCTTGATCATTCTTCTTTCTTATGTCTCTCAATTTCCTAATAAAAGACTCTTAAATCTTCATTTTCTGGTTCTTCATTTTCAAGTTTTTACATGAATGAATGCTCATGAGTCACCAATAGCACTTTTTCATACTATTACTTAAAGATACTATCAAGGCCAACTTGTAGCATGCAAGATGGACAGGCTCACATCTAGCAGAGGTGTGCTAGAAATGGTCTCATCATTGTTCTTGAACTGCAACCACTATTGTTTTTCTATCACAGAAGTAAAGATTTAATGAGCTTCAACCTCTGATGGCCATAGATTTTTCATTATTAAGACCTTTTCTCTTCACTCTTTATCATAGAGAGAATTTTGTCCCAAATATGAGCTTTATACTATATGATGAGCCATGCATCATATTCAAAATTATCAACATTATGCCATGCTTCTCTTTCATTGTTGTTGAGCTCCTCCAGCGAATAGAATATTTATCAAGACATTTCTTACATCATATTGACTGAAGCTATAAATATATACACACACACACACGATTATTATTACTACAGCTATTGTATATGCACCACCAAAAACCTGGTAGATTTTTCTCCTAGATAGTAACAAATATAGAGGCAGCTCAAATCCCTTTGCTGCCATCTAATAATGAAATTAGATGTTTGCAGTTCATCTAGAATATTCCTAAGGAAACTAATTCAGACATTATATAAAGACATATGTGGAGATTCTCAATCATCCAGGTCATAGTTGCCTCAAGGGTGCTTTTTTTCCTTCTTCAAGAGGCAGCTCAACTGTTTTTTCCTTCAGAAAGAAGCGTCCAAGAAGCTTCACCATCAAACCCCCACCAGAACTGATGAAGCTTCTTGTGAGGAATGAAACTTCTTCTTCCTGAAGGAGAAAACAGCCCTGTTGCTTTTTGAAGGAAAACTCCCACACCTTCGAGATGTTATATAAAGACTGAACTCTATGGAAAAGGCTGTAATGATGGGAAAGGTGGAATGAAAGAGAAGAAGAGCACAATCAATTTCATATAACAAATAGCAGCAATCATATTGTTACTTACAAGCTGGATTTGAAAAATTTTTCTTAAGTCCACACTCTTCTTCCAAACCATGGGGGAAGAGTTCCCCCTCAGAATCGGACTTAGTAGCATCCCCCTAGACAAAAACAAAGTGCCTTAGTCATCAGGAAAAATAGGATAAAATTATCTGGCCATTCCCCATCTGAATAAGTAACAAGTAATAGCCTATTATATATTTCCCTCCCTCCCCCAGACCCAAGAATCACTGCTCCACTGAACTGTTGCCACAGTAGGACACCACCTTCCACAACATGAGGCATGCAAATATTTAATTCCACATCTGTAGTCCACTTTCACTACACAATACACTTTTGGAAAAGGCAGCTAAAGCAGCTAAAGACTTGAGAGCAGCAAAAACAATTGGTTTAACTTCATTCTGTTAGACACACAGCCTGGAAGTGTAGCTAAGTCCCAAGTTTCTAATTTCCCTCCCTTTCCCAAAGTTTTCAAAGGAACCTATAAAATTATCTTCATTCCCAAGCATTTATCATTTGTTATACTCTAATCAATAATTTAGCCCAATCACAATAGTTTTAACCAGACATCTGAAAGTATCTCTTGGGTTTTTTAATTGATTAAATGAAGGTGGTGGAGAAGGCAGAAATTATAGTCAGTTGAATGCAGCCTTGACCCAAAAGAACCGTTGTACATACCTGAACGGTCTTCTCGATGCACTGGAAGGAGAGTCCAACATGGGGTAATTTACCAATCCTATTGGTAGAGACTGAGTTAATTTAAATATTTAAATATGAGGTAGTCACCGCCCCTTAGCAGCCCCCAATACCTCAGTTTTAAAAACGAAGCCAGTTTAAGGATAACCTGTTTATTGAACTATAACCATATAACCTCATAAAATTTGCAACTTGTAACCCCAACACTCCGGCGACCTGGCGAAACAACCATGCTGGGCGGGTTTGGACTCTCCTTCCAGTGCATCGAGAAGACCGTTCAGGTATTTACAACGGTTCTTCTCCACTGCATCTGGAAGGAGAGTCCAACATGGGATATACCAAAGATTACGGCCCATGGGAGGGAAAAGGCTGAGCTACGGTCGCAGGAGTTGAACACACTTGCTGTAAAACCCGTCTCCCAAATGAAGCTTCAGCCGAAGCTACTGAGTCCAGTTTGTAATGGCGTATGAAGGTTGTAGGAGACGCCCACGTAGCCGCCCTGCAAATGTCCTCAAGGGATGCCTGAGTACTCCAAGCAGCCGACGTGGCTGCACTTCTGGTGGAATGCGCTGTCACCCCGGTCGGTGGTAATTGAGACCGAGCTTTGTATGCTTCCTCAATACAATCCCTTAGCCAGCGACTGATGGATTTTGATGATACCTCAAGTCCCATTGATCGTTGGCCAAAGGACACAAATAATCTTTCAGATTTCCTGAAATGTCCAGTCCGTCTGATGTAGATTTTCAAGGCCCTTCGAACATCTACCTTGTGCCACCTCAACTCTAGAGGATGCTGCCGTGTGTACAAAAGTCTGGCAGCACCAATTCTTGCGCCCTGTGGAACCCAGAATTAACCTTAGGAATAAATGATGGGTCTAACCTCAACACAACCCTGTCTGGGTGGAATACACACAAATCCGCCCGCGTAGACAGAGCCGACAGTTCTGATACTCGGCGTGCTGACGTGATTGCCACTAAAAAGGCTGTCTTCAGCGAGAGCAATCGTAATGGAATCGTCCTCATCGGCTCGAAAGGAGGCGCTGTAAGTGCCCTGAGTACCAGAGAAAGGTCCCATGTCGGGAATCTGTGTACTGGAGGTGCATGGGTGTTAATTGCGCCTTTAATAAAATCCCTAATCCAAGGATGTTGTGCTAGAGAGCGAGCGTGAGGCAATCGAATGGTGGTAGCCAGAGCAGCTAAGTGTCTTTTCAAGGTATTTGGGGCTAACCCTCTATCGACCCCGGACTGTAGGAATTGCAAGATGGAAACTATCGAAGCCTCCCCCGGAATAAGGTGGTGGTTCGAACAAAACTTACAAAAGGCCGCCCATGTGGCCTGGTAAATTCTCACCGTCGATGGGCGACGAGCTGCCTGCATGGTAGATATAACATCGTCTGGCAAAAGTTGATGTTTTAGACCTGCCCTTTCAAATGCCAGGCGGTCAGTTTGAACCACTGAGGGTTCGGATGACAAACTGACCCCTGAATTAACACTACTTCGTGATCCGGAATCCTCCACGGGGAAGACACCGACAGGGCTACTAGGTCTGCAAACCAAGGACGTCTCGGCCAATGGGGAGCTACCATTATCACCTCTGCCCCCTCCCGAATTATCTTGTCTAGTATTCTTTGAATGAGACACGTCGGGGGGAAGGCGTAAAGTAGACCATGGGGCCACGTTGACCATAGGGCATTGACCCCCTCCGCCCCTGGCACTGGGAACCGGGAGTAAAACCTCTCCAATTGGGTGTTCGCTGGGGTTGCGAAGAGGTCCACCAGAGGAGGACCAAATCGCAGCACTATCTGATTAAAGAGCGCCGGGTCCAGTCGCCACTCTGAAGGATCCAGAGTGGCCCTGCTCAGCCAGTCCGCCTGCACATTGCTGGTCCCCGCAATATGCTCCGCCGTTAACGAGGCCAGATGAGACTCGGCCCAATCGAAAAGATCCGTGGTTTGAACCATGAGACGGTGTGACCTCGTACCCCCTTGGTGGTTCAGGTGGGCCTTTGTGGCCACATTGTCCGTCAAAATCAGGACGTGTCTGTCCTGAACCCAGGGAGCGAAGGCCTGAAGAGCTAAGAAAACTGCTCTGAGTTCGAGAACGTTGATATTGACTAGGGTTAAGTCCTCCTGAGACCATAGGCCCTGAGCCATATGAGGACCCATGTGAGCTCCCCAGCCAGACAGGCTCGCGTCTGTCGTGATAATGACGCGCTCATGGCTGTGAAGAGGAGAACCTTGGAGCAACGCCGGGGACAACCACCATGCCAGCGACTGTTTGACTGATGCAGGAAGTCTCACTTTCCGGTGCGAGTGGCTCACCTTGTCTCTCTGGGCCGGAAGGAGGAACCATTGCAGGCCCCTGATGTGATGTCGAGCCCATGGAACAATCCCTATGGATGAGACAAGCGTCCCCAGCACCTTGGATAACGTTGCCAGCGGTACCTGTCGTTGTCGCCTTATACCGGTTACCAACCTCCGTATATTGAGCAACCTTTCTGGAGTCAAGGAAACAGTGTCTTTTGTGGTGTCTATGATGGACCCCAGATGTTGGATCCTTGTGGTAGGATGAAGATGACTCTTCTCCTCGTGTACCCATGCCATTCCAGAGCTTCTCGTGTGAGCACCAGATCTTGTTGCGCTTGGGCCATGGACTTGGACAGAACGATGATGTCGTCGTCCAAGTACGCCATGACCCGTATGGACTGGGACCTGAGATGTGCTGTCAGGATGTCCATCAGCTTCGTAAAGGTACGGGGTGCCGAAGACAGGCCGAACGGCATAGCACGGTACTGGTAGTGGACACCGTTGAGACAAAACCTGAGGAATCGATGATGAGCTGGCCAAACCGGAACATGCAGGTAAGCCTCTTTGAGATCGATAGAGGTGAGGAAATCGTTGTGCCGAACAGAGGCCAGGATCGATTGCAGGGAGTGCATGCGAAATCTGCGATACCGAATGAAGGTATTCAGGAATTTCAGGTTTAGGATCATCCTGAACCCCCCCGATGACTTTGGTACTAGGAACACAATGGAATAGAATCCCGTGCCCTTGGCATGCTCGGGCACCGTCTCTATCGCTTGTATGTTGAGAAGATGAGTTATCTCCAGTTGTAGATGACGTCTTTTCAGCGGGTCTTGTGTTAACGGACAAGTGACAAACTGGTTTGGTGGGGGCTGCAGGAACTCCAGGCGCAGTCCTCGGGATATCGTGGCTATTGCCCATTTGTCGGAGGAGGTATTCCTCCAGGAGGCACTGAAACGTTGGAGTTTGCCTCCTATGGGCTGTAGCGAAAGCAAGTCATTTTGTGTGCCTGAAGCCCCTCTGGTTCCCTCTGAAAGGACGCCGAGCCTGCTGGTACCCTCTGGGCCTATCTTGAAAGGCCGCGCGGTTTCCCCTAAAGGTGGGCTGGCTATACTGGTTCTGCGTGTATGTCCTCTTCTGACCAACAGATGAGGAGGGGTCCCACCGAAATGGCTGGCGGCGAGCGTAGGGATTGGTCCTACGGTCCTGGTGCCTGTATGCTCTAGGCAGTGTCTTCCGTTTGTCCTTATCCTCAACGAGGACAGGATCCAAAGCCTCCCCAAAGAGCTTTTCCCCTTGGTATGGAGAAGAGGCCAGGTTCCACTTGGACTTTAGGTCTGCTGGCCAGCTCCTCAACCACAGGAGGCGTCTGGAGGCCAGCGACGCTGCCATCCCTCTAGCAGAAAATTTAGCGGCGTGGAGAGTGGCATCCGCCGAAAATTCCGCAGCCGCCAATAATTTACTCAGGTCCTGACGTAAACGGCCTTCTTCTGGACCTAGGCGGGCCTGCACCTCCTGCAGCCACATTATCGAAGCTCGATTGAAAAATGAAGCTGCTGTTGCTGCTCGAAACGCCCAGCTCGCCATTTGGTGAGACTTCCGCAGTAAAATCTCCGCCTTCCTATCCTCCGGTTTCAAGCTATCGCCAGTTTCTGATGGCACCAAGGCCTTTGAAATCAAAGTCATTACCGGCTGGTCGATAGGTGGAAATTCCAGCATCTTCTCCATGTCCTCATCCAAGGTATAAAACCTACGCTCTATGACTGAAGGACCTTGAGCTGCTGCGGGCTGCTGCCAGGGGCGTTTGAGGCTTTGTCTAAAAATCTCCGAGGATGGCACATGATCAGTCTCGGGCTGGGGCTCCTTGAATAATACAGTAGACGGCTTAGGGTCCTCAGAGGCCTCAGTTGCCTTGGTGGGACCCGGTAAATCCGCCACCTGTTTGGCCTTATGTAGCAGAATCTTGAAAAGGGGGGCCTTAAAAAGCCCAGCCGTCACAGGTGGATCTGGAGTTGTCTCATCATCCAAAAAGTCATAATCTTTTTCGGTGTCCTCTAAGGGTGATGGCTCCTCCATCCAAGACCCCATACCCGAGGGGGGCGGTGCAGTCCACAGGTTCCTGGACTGTATTGGGCGGGAGTGCTGGACATTCTGTTGCACCCCCACTGCCATCCCTTGAGAGTAAGCATCAGAGATGAGTCCTTGTAAGGCCGGGGACATCTGTTGCCAGGTATCAGGTTGCACCCTGAGCCCAGCAGCCGTGGGCGTAAAGGTGGCTGATGGAGCACTCCTCAGAGAGTGACTAGCAGATCCTGGCCTCGCCTGCTGAAGTCCAGATGGAGGGACAACTTGAGGCATAAAGGGATTCTGTCTTTCTGGGGACCAATCTCTTACTGATAAATTCTCTGTAGGTCTCAACCCAGATTGGGAAACTGGTTGATCCCTGGCCTGTAAAGAGGGAGAGGTGGATCTTGGTGTCAGAAGGGCTGCCTCCAACCTCTGCTCCAATACTTTTATACGCCTCTCTGCCTCCTTGATTGAAGAGGAGGCCTGGGACTTAGATTTTTCCTTGGACTTCCCCTTGCCTTTATCCTGAGGCATTATATTGGGGGAAGATACTTTATCTAAATTCTTATCTTCCATGTTTACTCACACTGACAGTTGATACTTGTCAAACAAGGCCAGATGAGATCGTTAGTAACGAGGGTCACCGGTAACCTTATCACAGCAAAATGGCGTATAAGCACCTCAGAGCCCACGCATGCTCTCTCCTTTGTTGGTCGCGCCCACTGATTTTTCTCGCCGCCTTACAGCTGATAGGCGCTTTTGGCCCTGCGCCAAGCTCGCCCCTCGCTGCCTTCAATATCGGCGGCCATGGCGGCGGCGGCAGCGGCGGCTTTGTACCTTTCGCCGCCTCACAGCTGATAGGCGCTGGCCCTGCGCCAGGTTTGCCCACCAGCCTGCCCGAGAAACCGCTTCCTGGAATGTCGGGGGACGCGGCGGCGGCGGCGGCTTTTTCCTTTCGCCGCCTCACAGCTGACAGGCGCTGGCCCTGCGCCCAGCTTCTCTGTCAAGCGCCGACTTCAAGCTTCCCAGTGAGGGGGGCTGACCCCCTCACCTTCAGCTGACAGCCGGGTATGGCCACGGAGGCCAGTGACCCCAGACTGGGTTGCTCCTTGATAGGAATGGTACCCACTGAGGGAAGGGAAACCCGAGGAGAGGCACGGTGGGGGGTTATGCCCACGGAGGGCAGAGACCCCCAGAAGTTCCCTCTTCCTTCTCAGCATCTGTAAGAGAGAAAGGAGAGAAAAAAACACAAAGGTTAATGTTTAATTTTAATTACTACATTTTACTAAACATTACTTGTTACACAAGAAAAAACTCAACAGTCTCTACTCTTGGACTGAGTTTTTAAAACTGAGGTATTGGGGGCTGCTAAGGGGCGGTGACTACCTCATATTTAAATATTTAAATTAACTCAGTCTCTACCAATAGGATTGGTAAATTACCCCATGTTGGACTCTCCTTCCAGATGCAGTGGAGAATATACTGCATATACTTTTCAGATCGATTCCTATAAAATAGAGAAAGGAACAAGGCAGAGATGATCAACTATTTTTTTTTCAATCCACAGAACCACTGCAGTTTTATACAACACCCTAATTTTTATCTCTTGAAATTGGTTAATCAGAGATCTGGTTGAGAAGGATATAAATCTGAAGTGGGCATCTATTTTAGTAATATGATTCAGAGAAATGGGTACTCTGTGGCTGGGCCTATCCTTGATTTAATTCATCCAATCATTAGGATGAATTGAAGGGCTGTCCCTCAAAAATAATTTTTGGCTTCTGACAGGGAAATCAGAATCAACAGCCTGTAAATAATGGCCATTTACAGTATGGTCAAGGTACTTTTATCAAATGGTAATGCCATTCCTAAGACTTTTTTTCTTTTAGAGGGTTATCCTAGAATTTTTTAAACATTTAATGGTAATCATTTTTGTCTACTTCATTTCCTTTCTTCACCTTGTTTTTAAATCAAGCATTATTACCATTTTTGAGCCCATTTCTGGGGCAATTAAATGATAACAGGGATATTATTAAGACGTTGCGCTAAGCCAATTGTCATTTGGTTTTGGTTTAATGTATTTTGTGTATAAGCACTGTAGCTTATAAGCCATCGTTAATTACTATTATATTTGAACTCAGTTAACCTTGGTTTATTGAGGAAACTACAATTAAGCAATCATGGCTTAATGTAATGTAATAACCTATTATATGAACCAGAAGTAGAATAGCCCAGAAGTACTGAAGTCTGCCTTTTTAGCAATTCTGACTCAAGATAGCTTCATAAAGACAGTCAACAGAAGAAATAAATTGGTGGTAACACACACACACTTATGAAATCAGGAAAGAAAGGCAATTAATCCAGCAAAATACAATAAGATCCATGATGCTGTACTAAAAAGCTTTAGTTCACCATGGTGGCACTTGATGCTTGAGAAAAACTTGAAAAGTGGAATGGGTTTGGTTGGGAGGATAATGTTCAATAGCAGACTTTTGAAATTAATTGAAACTTTCGTCTAATTAGCATCCAGGTCACATCATCATGGAGCTGACCTTTATTTTTCCAGTTAAATGTGTGTTTGTGTATCTCCGAAGATAAACATATCTGCAAGGCATTTCTCTCCAATCAAGCTGTGGACTTTTAAAAGATTTATCTTGCATTTAACTATAGGGAATTCAGAAATAGGAAACCCTGCATTTTTCTATCCCCATTCAGCCCATGGAAAACATAAAACAGGGAAAATGGGCATGGCCAACATCCCAGCGCTACAGGTGTTTCCTACACTCCATTGGAAACCATGAATCCCAACCTGAGAGGCATCAATTGGTGGTTGGGGTGGGGGACTTGCAAACTCTCCAGGGAGCCAGCAACAGCCTTTTAGTCAGCAGCTGTGGAAGATGACTCTTTAGTTGAGATGATTGTGATCGGAATGATTGAATTGGAGAGGTCATGGGTTGCCTGGGTTATAATATCTAAGTGTTTGGGCGAGTGGGCGATTTAATGACAAAAGAAAAAATTTAAAATTCAAAAGGAGACAAAAGAGACTTTAAAATGGAGGGAGCAGCTATCTAGCAATTGGAAATACCATAGAGAAAATTAAAGGAAGAAGTTTAAAAGCCCAAATTTAAGGATGTCTTTATGATTGGACTTGGTGGAAGTTAAAGAGACTGAAAAAGAATAAAGAATTTGAAGAAAATATATTATAAGTGCTAAGCGGATTTAAAATACTTTTGAAACTTTTGTAAAAGAGTTGTATTTGGTATGTTGGGAAACTGACAATGGCATCTGCTGGTTAAAAGACAATATTGCAACAAATTGTGGAAAGTTGGAATTTGCTGACAGCTGGAGATTGACCTTATAAGAAAATAAAAGAAGCCTGAAAGGACTTGAAAGCAGTGTGTATTGTTTTGTTGTGTTTGATGTTGTTTTGATTTGGTGATAGAAGATAAGATAAGAGGATTTTGAATTGGAAATACAAAGAGATTATATGTACTTAAACTGCAAGTTAAAAAAAAAAAGTGAACTTTGTGAATTATGAACTTGACAAGATGGAGGTGTATATCTATGAAGAATTGATGTACATGTTACATCCATGAAGACATAAAAACTTACCTTTTGGAAATCAGAGGTGAAAAGAAAATAGAAATAAAGCTGGATCATAAAGAACATTTAACATTTGCAATGGTGGAAAAGGAGAATGAAGAAAAAGAAGAACAAAATGAAAAAGGGATGAAGAATAAAAAAAAATAATGATTACACTGGGATTTACAGCTATAACAAAAGAGTAAGAGGGGAATATTGATATCAGAAGAAACAATTAAAAATAAGGGGGGGGGGTATTAGGGAGAAGAGGTTAGGACGATTTGAGAGCAGACTTACACAAATAATAGACTTAAAAGGAAGGAAAGGAATTTGGGAAAAAGTTATTGGCATAACAATAAAAGAAAGAAAAAGAAAAAGTTAAGAGAAGAGGTTGGAAGGGGAAAAACTACAAGAAGTGGGATTTTCAAGAGACCAAAAGAAAATGGATGAAAAGGGCAAGATTAATAGAAAATAATTGTTAAAATTATTATTTTACATTTAATTGTGTCAACATTATTAGTTATGTATAAGTGTGTATAATTAATCAGCATAATTGTCTTGTTAAAGGGTTTTTCTTATGTAAATTAATCATTTTATACTAGATTGGTACATGATGGTTTGAATTAAATTATGATGATGAAAGGGAAAAAAGAATAAAGAAAAGAAGGGAAAAATTAAACTATAGATCAATTGTTGGAAGGTTATAAAATTTGAATAATTATTACTTTTCTCTATAAGATTTATTTTTATAAAAGATTTGTATAAGATTTATCACTGAAACTGTTGGAATATTGTAAGAGCTGTATAATTATTATTTTTAAAGGTCATTATACAAGATCATATACTTTATAAATTGGATTTTTTGTTGTAGAGAATTTGGATAATTAGGATTCCCCCCCTTCATTATTGTATATTGGGAAGTTAATAATGTTATTAACCAATGGATGGAAATATAATGAGATTAGAATTTGTTTAAATATGGGAAATGAATTAAAATAAAAATTGAACAATAAAGTGGCAAGGAAGATATGACATGGGAAAAAAGGTCAGAAATTTAGGACATTTAGAAGTGAGGGGGAGGGAGGGAAAAAGATGAGTAAAAATATAAATTAAGGTAAGAGAAGAGCATGGCCTAAAATTAAAAAGTACAAGAGATAATGAGAATATAGTGGTACCTCTACTTAAGAACTTAATTCGTTCCATGACCAGGTTCTTAAGTAGAAATGTTCTTAAGTAGAAACAATTTTTCCCATAGGAATCAATGTAAAAGCAAATAATGCATGCAAAACCATTAGAAAAGAAATAAAAGTTCGGAATTTGGGTGGGAGGAGGAGGAGGAGGAAGAAGAGGAGGAGGACAGTTGCTCCCGAAGGAAGGTGAGGTGAGGGAAATAAAAAAAATCCAAAACTTTAAGGATTAAAAAAAAAGAGGGACTCTGAGGCGGCAAGGAGGAGCAGACACCTCCCATACACCCGGTGCAAGGCTGCCTCCCATACACTGGCTGCCGCTGCTGCTACCTGCTGCCTATTCCTTCCTATGCTCAAGGGCTCCCCTCTCCTCTCGCTCGCTTTTCCTTCACTGTGGTGATTCCTTAGTTGCCCAGAGGGAAGGGAGTGTTTCTTTTCTCTGGGCGCTGGCAGAGGTTTATTCCCCATCCAAGCACCCAGAGAAAGGAAAACTGTGTGTGTGTGACTGTTAGCATATGGGTTTTTTTAAATATTTAAATATTTTAAATTTGTCTGATTGCTTATGATTTGTTTTTACATGTTGTGAGCCGCCCCGAGTCTTCGGAGAGGGGCGGCATACAAATCTAAGTAATAAATAAATAAATAAATAAAACGCTTCATTCACTCTGGACTGCCAAAGCCTCCTTAAGTGCCACCAAAAGGCTCCTCTGGCAGCCCAGATGGCCGGGATTAAAGGGGGAATAGCACAAAACTGGCGGGGCCTTCGTGCCGCTGTCAAATTTCCTGGGAAATTTTTCCGGGCTTCGGTTCTTAAGTAGAAAATGGTTCTTAAGTGGAAGCAAAAAAACCTTGAACACCCGGTTCTTATCTATCTATCTTATCTGTTTTTCAGGGTTAAAGTAAAACTATTTTAAGCAAATTTTGACTGCCTGACTTCATGGTAGGTGGGGTCATTTAAAAAAAATGCTTCTGAAGAATAGAGAACACTCAGTTAAAACTGAACTTGTGACTAGATTTCTAGCTTCCGAGTCTTCAGAGAGGGGCGGCATACAAATCTAATGAACTATATTTTCCCAATAAACATATTAGAATCATTTGCTTTTTTAATGTAAAAATGCTAAAAACAGTAATCCATTAACATCTGCAGCTCATGGATTAATTCATTAGTAATTTTGTTAGGTCTTACCCATATTTTTTCATAAAGCAGTATAAGAAGTACAGAATAAAAAAAAGATGAAATAATTTTCTCTTAGTGATTGTCCTAATGCATATTAATTTAAGTGTAGCATTTCAGTCTTTCATGATTAACCGATCCCTTATATCAAAATAATTGAGTCCAATGTAAGGGATGGTCTGTATTTATTTTGTGTTGCTCAAAAGTCATAATGGAAGTAATCTCTTGAGAATGATCCTCAGAATTCATAATGTGGTTGTGACATAGCTGTCCATTTTTCTTCATTGAGACAGTGCATTTGAGCTCATTTTCTCAATGATAAACGATTAACTTGAGCTAAATTGCAATCTTAATTAAATATTTATGCTGTAAACCACCCAAAGCCATTTGACACGAGATGGGCAGTAAATAAATTTCACAATAAAATAAATAAATAATATTTCCAAAATATTATCTCTGTTCCTATGCATAATGGGTAATGGATTGGCTTTAAGCTTGGAGAATTTAGAATGTCCACATGGAGGACTGTATCCTCTCAACAAAGGTTTCATGCAATCTGACTTAAAAAGGATTATGTGAATGTGAGAAAAATGCCTGTGCAGACCTGTGTCTTTGCAGTTTTATTAAACATGCAAATTAAATATATGTATTTTATATTACAAATCCCTGGGATAAACATATATCCATCCTAAGATAAAATAAAGGAAATAGTATAAGAGCAGACTAGATGGACCATGAGGTCTTTTTCTGCCGTCAATTTTCTATGTTTTTATGTTTCTATCATGTAAAATGATGCTGGGTCCATATCATAAAAAAACATCTTCACAAATGTTTGAAGAAAATACTAGTTAAAAACAAACTCAAAAAAGTGATAAGGATACTCATCAGTAAAATCATACTTTAAAATAAGAAGGGAGTCAATTAGACTGCAATTGGAAAAAATGGAATTTGGTATGATTTTTTTTCTTCATTTTTTAAAGTGTGTGTTCCAAACAAGGTTTTTTTAGTTATTAGGTGACAGTTTGTCTGATGTAATATTTACTACAAGTGCCAGTATATTTTATCCTCCCTCCCTTCAACATCAAACCCATTTTTTTACATCATCCTGCCATAGAACCCAACAACAACTTGAAAATGCTAAGCACACTAATTTACCACAGGCAAGTCTTACCCAACTAGGGTCCTGAAGAAATTATCTGTTTTTTCACTCCTAGTTTGCCTTTCTGAATGAAAAAGGCATTAGGTGAGCAAAAAGCATAGTTTGTTCAGGATGAGCATGAGATGTGCTAGGAGCTGACCAGTATGTAGGGAAGGCAGCCTATGGCTATAGCAGCTGCCCTGACTCTGGTGCTTTCCAGAAGTGTCCATCATGCTGGCCAGAGGACGGTATAGTTTCAATATCTCTTGAAAGCACCAGGTTGGAGAAATCTGAACAGTCCAAAAAGGAGGGGGGAGATCTAAACAGAAGCCCCCACTTTTAATATCAGAAGAAACTGAGGAAAATAGGAAAGGACAGATTTCTAAAAGAACAATGGCAAGGATAACGGGATTTGTGATGTGCTTGATTTCATAGATCTAAGGCAGGGGAGTAGATTTGCATGGTGTCAATATCTGACACATACACGAGTGTGTTGGCTTTTTCAATCATTTTAAAAAGACTGTAACAATATTATACCAACATTTTGTAAATCCTTTAAGAAGGACGTATATTCCTCTCTTTTTTCCCTGACCTCTCCTATGTACCCTTTTTTCTAACGTCCAGTCAAAAATAAATAAATAAATCCCCAAGATATCTCATTATGTATATTATATATGCTGTCAGTAGCTGCCTCAATTCTAGAATGGCCTTTTTTAAGGACTGAGTCTTCTCACATATGAACATCCACAAAGCATGCTTGATTTTAGGTCCCGTCTGTCATTGACACGTTCTCCTAGTGTCTCTGTCTCTCTCCCTTTTTCTCTCTCTTTTTTAAAAAAAGAGTCAGCATTGGCAGGCAAAAGGGTTAAATGACAATTTTGTAAGGCATGTCTATAAGGGAGATTATGGCGCGAAATTATATGCTTTATATTTTCTTTCATGGGTACGTGGGCAGGTTTCTTACTGACCTGAATGAACTTTGGGCCTCCATTCATATTCTTTTGTTGTTGGTAATGCAACTGATGCAGCTGAAACATTAATACTCATATCTCCAAAAATTGAAAACACAAACTATTTTTTTAATTAAAATCGGTGTACTGTATATTAATAGGTAGGTGTAAGCAACAATCAATTATCTTGGCTCAATCAAAACCAAAGTTACAGCAAGTAGCAATAATTTCTATCAATCTGGAGCTGAAGAGCAATAATCAGGGCACATTGCTAGCTTGTAAATTGGTAGGAAAGTTCAAGATCTTCCTCTTTTAGACATGCTGACAGGGGCCCTAAAGTTTATGAAAAGGGTTCTCTTAAAGAAGTAGGAGTCTAAAAGAGGTTTTCACTCATGGAGAGATATCCTCTTAATTTCCTCAAAGAAGGGACTTAAAATCAAGATCAACTTGACAATGAGAACAAATTCATAACCAAACATCTATCATAATGAGAACAGTGGCAATGATGTGACTGCTCACAACACAGAGACAGAGAGACAGGCAGAGAGAGAGAGAGAGATTGAGGGAGAGAAAACTATCAGACAAAGTTTGTGGTGTTCATGCCAGATCTTACGTACCACTGACGAGTCGACAGGCAGCTGAATACAGCTTAACTGCCTACTCGCTGCTTCCCGTTTGCTGATTTCCTGAAGTAAAAATGAGGAAGGAAGGTGAAGGGATGGAAGGAAAGTAGGAAGGAAGGTGGATTTTTCAAATTTTATAAATCTTAGCATCAAAATTGAGAGAGTGGATAAAAGGGTGACAAATATATTGGAGGAAAAGGAATAACAACAGGAATGGAAGAGAAGAGGAAGGTACCAATTGCAGTACATTTTGTACCACGGAGAAGCAATTGAACAGGTTATACTACCCTTGAGTTATCTGTTGTAGCCAAATCCAGCTCTGCATACCATTGATTCAAGCTTGAGAAGACATTTATGGAGACATAATCCAGATCTTTAAATTAATAGCTCTGTTCATATTTATGACTTGTATGTGATAATCTGTTAAAACAGTGAATCTTGAAAACTATCTGTTTGAAATCTGTTGTTTCTCTCTGCAACAACCAGAGGGGCAAAGTTGTAGTGTTTGAACAATATTTCTCCATAGCTTAGAGTTGGTTAAAAATTTGTCCAATCATATACCCTAGTTTCTCCCTACATATGAAGCTTAAGCTGCTGTTAGTTGTCTACGGTTTGCCTTGTGAAGGTAAAGATCCCTTAAGACAAGCTTAGAACCGGATAATTACCCAGATATAAATTTGGGTTAATGGTTTTTGGGATTTTTTTTGGTAACAGTACAGGAGTGGTTGCCCTTACTATCTTTGGGGACTTTTTAAAATTTCTAAATCTTGGCTACAAGCCTTGGATTTTCTGCTTATCTTATACTCAAGTACAAACCAAGTGCAGTTTTGCTTAGCTTCCGATCAAATAGTCAAGGTTAGCCAAATACTACCCTTTGCTAAAATTGCAGAAGTATAGACAGAGCAAAGTATTTCCACATGCTTTTTTTAATTAACAAGGGACATTAATCTTCAAGGATTTTTAATGAAAACATTGTAGTAATAATTCAAAATTACAAAAGACCATTTATATTGATACAATAGCAATATACCACTCTACAATGCTTTACAGCACTTTCTGGGTGGCTTATAAGAGTCAGTAAATTGCCCCCAATAATCTGGGTCCTCATTTTATCGACGTCGGAAGGATGGAAGGTTGAGCCCCATCAGGATCAAACCTTTGGCATTAGGCAGAGTTAGCCTCCAATATTGCATTCTAACCATTCTAATATAGGAGCACCACCATGGCTCCTATATTAAGACAAACTCTTGTTGATTAAAGATGATAAATGGGTTTTACTTTAAGAATACTCCAATTATATTTGGCAGAACCATTAGTAGAACTCCATTTTTATACAGTATATCATGATTTAGGAGTTTTAACAAATCAAATACATTTGCAGTTATTTAATAGTCATCCGTATGACAATTTCTTTTAAAAAATAAATGCTATAGCAGCCTTTTCCAACTTGATGCCCTTGAGATATGTGAGATTACAATTAGAGATAGAATTTCTAACCAGAATCTGATTGCAGAAGGAAAGAAAGTGTCTTTCAGTTCCTAGGAGAAGATAAATATATAAAAAACGCTATATATTTAATCATAATAAAAACATTTTCTGTTTCAGGACACTGAGAATGTCGGTCCCTTCTTTGATTTAAGGAATTGGATTAATTATTCTGGCTGTACTTCAAGTCTGCATTTCTTAGATGAAGACAAAAAGGATTTTGGAACATCAAAGTGAGTTCCATACTTGTTAAGTAAGCCATATTTTGCTCTACAAATGGACAGTTTCAATCATTTTTTTTACTTTATTACACAGACAATTATCTCTTTTCAGAGATGGCTGACTATGAATACGGCAGTGGGGTTCAATTCTAGTGTGCTGCTGCCCATTATTTATTTCTTTATATATTCAATTAATTTATCTCTTACCTTTACATACAGTCTTCGTGACGTCAAAGCTCCGCCCATGGAATTCCCTATTGGGATTCCCCACCTCCTTTCTAGCCTCCAGATCGGCCGAAAACGCCACCGCCGATCGCAAAAACGGTGCTCCGCAGAGTGGCGCCACCCGACTGTAACCTTCTCAGTGGTCTCCGGAACCCGAGCCCATACCTGAACTTCCAGGTTTGGCGGTCGGGAGAATGCCGAGAAGCCCTCCGGCTGTTTCAGAAGGTGACAGCTGGGCGGCGGCGCTTCTCGGCGGCCTCCGGAGCCTGAACCCGAACTTCCGAGTTCGGCATTCGGGAGAACGCCGAGAAGCCCCCCGGCTGTTTTAAAAGGTGACAGCTGGGCGGCGGTGCCCAGCGGAGCGCCATTTTTCAATTTTTCTTTCTTTTTGCATGGATTAATCGCTTTTACATTGTTTCCTATGGGAAACAATGTTTCATCTTACGAACTTTTCACCTTACGAACCTGCTTCCGGAACCAATTAGGTTCGTAAGATGAGGTGTTACTGTAATTAATTTGAGGATAAAAAAATATGAGTTCTAGGTTCAAAGAGATCCTAATACGCCTAACAGAAAGCCTAACAGGCTTTGTGGATGAAAAGTATTGAAAAAGAGCAGTCAGCTAAACTTCACAGTTAAGCAGCAAAAATAAGATTAGAATAATTTGGACAACCGTATCTCGGGTTACACAGTGAAATAAAAGCATCTTTCAAACAGCCCTTTTGATCATCCCATTCAATAAATGCACAAGTAAAGTAGGAACTTTTCAATTAATATTAATGTCCATACCAGGAATTTACAAATAACAACTTTAGAGCAACAACAACAACCAAAAGACAGAATAGCAATAGCACTTAGACTTATATACCGCTTCATGGTGCTTTTACAGCCCTCTCTAAGCGGCCTCTCTAAAATACCGCTGATATACTGTATTACTTTCCTGCTATATTTCTTTCTTACTCTGTTTATCTTACTGTTAATGACAAAATGGGAAATTGTTGTTAATGGAAGATTTTTAGTTGGCTACTAATTTGCAGAAAGGAAGAAATGAAGAGGTAGAAGTCGACCTAAAATATGATTGTATGAACTGTAAAATCCATTTCATATCTTCTTAAACTGGTGTGTGGAATGTGTTTGTGTGTCAGAAAAAGTAAAATGTCAGGACTACATTAAAGCCCAAGATAGGACCAGGGTCTTTCTAAAAAAAAAAAAAAATTGTTACTGAGTGTTGAGTGAAGGTCAAGCAAATCATTTTCCTGTTTCCATCTTTGACATCCTGTTGTTTTAGCTGGCTTTCCCCCATTTAATACTGCCCAGACAAATGTTTGGCTATAATGCCCAGAAATGCATAGCCAGAATGGTGCTGGCTGGAGACAAGGGGAGCTGAAATCTAACATAGTATGGAAAGTATCAGATTGGGGGTGTTGACACCTGCCATCATTCTTTACTAGTTGCTTTGTGCTACAAGAAAAAAAGCAACACGAAAGAGGAACAGGAGATAAACTAAGAATTCTCAAAGACAAGCTCAGACTCTGTATGGAACATGAAAAGATGGCCAATAAAAAAAATATGTTCCACAGATAATGATATAATGTAATCCCCCAGGAGAAAAGCTTTATCTCACTGATAGAAGGTTCTCTTGCTGGAATCCTATGTTTCTTTCTTAGATAAAGTCTCCAGGGCACAAATCTTAACAGCTGTCATTTTTTTATTATATAGTCTTTATCAAACTGAGCCCTCCCTTCCATAGCCTATTTTATGCAATATAAAAGAATAACATTCGGGGGGGGGGGGGTGTTTCTGGTTTTCTTCGCTGGTTTGATCCTTGATGCGCCACGTGCAGTGCTAAAAAAACAAGATGGCGCCGCCGAAAGAGCCAATTTGGGGGTGCAGCAGGCCTGGGTCACTGCAGGTTCCAGCGACCCAAGCTGCCAAAATTACTACCGGTTCCATAGTACTGGTCCAAACCTGGAGGAACCCACTTCTGAGAAGTTCCATTGAAAATAAAGCCCCACTGAGATGCTGCTAGCAATGTGCCATCTGCACACATAACGTGAAACATCAGTTAGAGCCAAGTTTTAAAGAGCTGTATATTGCAGACATGTACCCATGCATATTAAGAATAGGCCCAGTATTTTGTATACATGTCTGCTGCTTAGCAGCAGAAAGGCCCAGTACATTCTTATACTAAAATTAACAAAAGTGTTTTCAGAGTAAAGAAAAGACGCTTGAGGGCACAAAGATAAAACTGTCACCAGCATTGAAATGAGATTGTAGAGGAGAAGTGGATAGGAAGGGATTTGGAAAATAAAGTTTTCATTGACTTTTAAAAGATTACTGTGGTAGAGAAAAGATTTTTTCCTCTTTGGAAAGGCCATTATTACTATTTTTTTTGCAGTGTGTAGTATATGGAATATATGGAGCTATGAAGTAATGTGTATCTGGTCTTAGGATTGAGAAGGAATGAGCAAATAATTAAAAAATGGAGGAGCTGGTGGGTGATGTTTCAGAAAAGATATACTCAGCCAGGAGAAAGAGGATGACATGAAGAAGAAGCTTGCCCCACTTTGATTTTCTTTGATGGTACAGAGAAATCCTGACAAGATTTCAAAATTCTGTTATTCTATGATACAGCTGAATATTTTTTTGGAATTCCTACCATGCCATTTCTGGTCTATTTGAAGATCTGACAAACCTAGCCTCCAAATTTGATTTCAATCCTTTTTCAAAGATTGACATGCAACACTAATCAAAATAACAACCAACAAACTACTCTACTAGTAGCTTACTCTACTCCACTCTCAAACAAGCAATTTGGTTTTAGGAAAAATTATCCTGTAATCTGCAACTCTTACACTGCAAAAATATATGGACCACTCAACTTGATCGGGGCAAAACAATAGACACAATTTACATATACATTTGTAAAGTATTTGATTCAGTAGTACACAGCAAACTACTTCTGAAACTAAAATCCTATGGCATGTCTGGATCACTACATGATTGGATAACCGTGTTCCTGTCTAACAGACAGGAACAGACATAAAATAGGAAGAGCCATATCAAATCCTGCTCCTGTGAACAGTGGCGTGTCTCTCAAGGCAGTGTTCTAGGACCAACTCTTCATATCTACATAAACAATCTTTGTGATCATATTATAAGCAATTGTGTTCTCTTTGCTGATGATGTTAAACTATTTAATACCACCAAAAATGCTGCTACCCTTAAAAATGACTTTGACCATGTAGCAGAATGATCAAACAACTGGCAACTTCAAATCTCAACCAACAAATGCTCTATCTTACACATTGGCAAAAAGAATCAAAATACAAACTTGGAGGAAACAAACTTATAGATGACCCTCACTCTATCAAAGACCTTGGAGTACTCATATGGAGTACTCCAATGACCTAAGTGCTAGAGCCCACTGTAACAACATTGCCAAAAAAGCACTAAGAGTTGTAAATCTAATCTTACATATTTTCTTATCTGGCAATATTATACTGCTAACCAGAGCTTACAAAATATTTGTTAGATCAGTTCTGGAATACAGCTAACTTGTCTGGAACATGCATTGCATATCAGACATTAATACAATTGACAGAGTCCAGAAATACTTCACAAGATGAGCCTTCACTTCTCCACTAGCAACAAAATACCTTACACCACCAGACTTGAAATACTGGGATTAGACAATTTACAACTACGTCGCCTCCAATCTGATCTAAATGTAGTTCATAAAATCATATACCAAAATGCCCTGTTAATGACTACTTCACCTTCAACCACAGTAATATATGAGCATGTAATAGATTCAAAGCAAATGTAAATGGCTTCAAACTCGACTGCAGAAAATTTGACTTCCGCAATAGAGTGATCAATGCCTGGAATGCACTACCTGACTCTGCATTCAAGAACTTTAACCTCAGACTGTCTACAGTCGACCTCTCCCCCTTTCTAAGAGGTCTTTAAGGGGCGTACATAAGCACACCACTGTGCCTACCGTCCCTGTCCTACTGTCCTAGTGTCCTCTTTTATCGTTACTTTTTGCTGTTTGACAAATAAATAAATAAACCAAAAATAAATAAACAATCGATCCTAAATTTGTTTTAGGGGACATTTTAGCTCATCAAATAGCTGTGCCAATTCACATAAGGGGACATTCTGCCAACATTAACTTTCTGGTTTAGACATGGGGAATCATATTACTGTCCAATCATTCAGAGCAAAATAATCATTGGCAACAAGAAAACTAGGAAGGTTAGATAGATATTTTATTTATTGTGTTATTTAAATTAGGTATGCTACAATTCACCCCACTAATCATCTGATAATAGCCAAAAGGCAGCTGCTATACCTGGTCCTTTAAAAGAAACCTACGACTAACAGAAGATAATAAATGTAGCGAAGGGTTAAATTATGAAGTTCTAGAGTCAGATTTCAATTTAAGGATTGAACTGTCAGCACCTTAGACTAAGTTGAATCCCCAAATGCTTAGGAATTCCTGGAAGCTTGGCACTCAAATGAATCAGTCATCAACAGTCACATAGAGATAAATAACATTTACAAACCATTCCTAAGAGATAACAAAAAAGCTAAAAAAGAAACATTAAACCAGAATACCTCCTCAGCAGCTATCAACATCCAGATAAAGCAGGAACTAACACTAGGAGCAACACCAGACAAACCATCAAGCAGTAAACAATACCCTAATCAAGGAATTACCAACTAAGACAAGCAATCAAGCAGTAAACAGCAACCTAATCAAAGAACTACCAAGGAAAAAAAACATTACTTCCAACCAACAGACATGGCAGACTATATAAACAGAGAGCAAAACCCACTCTCTTCTAGCACTAGCCAGTTAATGACATGTCAGCAAGCTATCAAGCAAGCTCAGACAACACCAAGGACTCCACAAACCTCCGACGGCTCAGTGGGGTTGGCACAGTATCCCTTCCTTCTGATAATATCTTAAAGGAAAAAAAAATTGCTAGGACTTGAAGGCCCAAGCAGAGAGCCTAGTACAGTGATGGCGAACCTATGGCATAAGTGCCATGCGGAGTCATATTGGCTGGCACACAAGCCATTGCTCTAGCTCAGTTCCAACACGCATGTGCGTGCTAGCCAGCTGATTTTTGGCTGGCACAAATGTTCTGGGAGGGCATTTTTGGCTTCCAGAGAGCCTCTGGGGGGATGGGGAGGGCGTTTTTACCTTCCCCCAATTCCAGGGAAACCTTTGGAGTCTGGGGAGGGTGAAACATGAGCCTCTTGAATTAGAAGTTGGAAACGGGCAATTTCTGGCCTCCAAAGGGACTCCGGGGGGCAGGGGAAGCTGTTTTCACCATCCCCAGGCATTGAATTATGGGTGTAGGCACTCATGCATGCGTGATAGTGTGCATGCACACTCTTTCGGTACCCGAGGGAAAAAAGGTTTGCCATCACTGGGCTAAACCAATTACAGCAAATAAAATAGGATTAAGCATTCAGAGAACTCATGGTTACTTTTTTCCTAAGAGGCTTCCATAAATTTTCTTCCTATATCGGGTTAGGATGCAAATAAATAAAAACTCTGGAGGTTTTCTAAAATGAATAGGATAAAAAAAGAAGCAGGCAACAAACTCATACTATCAACATCACTTTGATTTAGAAGCCCATGTCTAGATGCTACTGAATAATAGTATAAGGCAGACTAGATGGACCATGAGGTCTTTTTCTGCCGTCAATCTTCTATGTTTCTATGTTAATCCCAGCCATGCTATAGTACCTATGCCTGCCCTAGGGGCTGTGTTGAAAACTGCCACCTTGAGATCCGCAAAAGTGTTATGACATTTTATTGCTTGAAGGGTTTGGCTTATTCACTACCTCTCAAAGTATGCAGAAAGAGCAGAACAGAGTTGCAAGGGACTTTGAAGGTCATCTAGTCTGGCTGGGGAATTCTGGGAATTGAAGTCCAAATATCTTCAAGTTGCCAAGGTTGGGAAACACTGATCTAGTCCAACCACCCTGCTTGAGCAGGAGACCCCATTCCATTTCAGATTGACTGTCAAGTCTATTCTTGAAAGCCTTCAGTGGTGAGGTACCCAAAACCTCTGAAGTCAAACCATTCCAGTGGTTGATTGTTCCTAGCCTTTGCAAGATGCAGATACACTAGCTTGCCAGTAAAATTACAGAGGCCATATTTATTGATCTTATTTATCTACAATATTTCTAGGCTACCTTGACAAGTAGAAACCATCCCAAGTTCAGTTCAAATGTTGTCCTCCCCCCCCCCCCCCGCTGCCTGGCAATGGTGGCAAAGGTGGACTCTAGTTAATGAAGGATGTAGCTTCAATCCAAAAGGGGCAAGCAAAAATAGAATAAATAAAAGACGCCAACGTGTTGCTTTTATGGAAGCAGGAAAAAGTCTACAAAGACATAGCAGCAAATGGGACAATGGGCTCACTCATCTCATGCATATTTATCAGGCAGTTTTGAATTTGGTTCTTAAATGCAACAAAGCTTGGTTCAAAGGCAATGTGTTTTCATGATCATGTGCTCTTTCACAACACTTGAAGCTGGGTCTTTGATACCAACCAAAGGGTCTGTCTTTTTCACGAAGCAATTGTTTCTTTTGGAAATTCTAATCATTTTACAAACAGAGGTTCTGAACCCTCCACACTCTCTTATTCAAAGAGAAATCAAAGAAGCCCTTCAAGGCTTTACCTCCGTCTGAAAGCCTTCCACCAAGATAGCAACCAACAAATTAAAGAGAACGTAATTTCCAAATGTCATAAGGGCTATGAAGTAGAGAGCGGCCCAGGAAGAGGTAGAAGCCATGCCGTTGTAGAGGACTTTATTCCAGTCTTCCTGGGTCAGAATCTGAAATGAAAACAGGAATTGTTTCATTCGTGACAATCTTAAAGTGCATTCACCTTCCTACCAACTTATGATCCTAGATAAAACTGTTGCATTTTTAAATGCTAAACATCGTGCATACATGTAATTTTGGAAAATGGAAATATAATAAGGCACTTAGAACTTGTTACACTTTCTTTGCCTCTTGAGGTGTCTCAGCAGTATGACTCAATATCAGAACTGTGGCACAGATGACCTTATCCTTGTGGACTGTAATGAATTTTTTAGTGGCTAAGGAACTTCACAGCTGACTGAGTAATGCATAATACTCACTGCTTCTGGCCAGATGTGGCAGATTCTCCCTAACGTTCTTCTAACTGGTGGCTGCCTCAGTTTTTCAAGTCTAGCTGGCATCACCAGAAACAGTAAATAGAAAGAAACAACTTGAAAACGCCTGGATTAAGTGTTTCTCTGTGTGTTTCTAACTGTATATATCAATGTTTCCATATTTTAATTAAATAACCAGCTTCCCCCAACATTCCTGACTATAACAATTTGTTCAAAAGGAGTAATCAGATCTCAGTCTTTTACAATTCAGAGAATTTTGTTAAGGAAGCTCAATAGTCTGGGTTAGAATTAACAGATACTTTACCTTGTGTTGCTAAATGCCCTTTTCTTTAAATAGCATTTTTTATTTAAGAATATTGGCACTATATAAAACAAACATAAAATCAACATACATCCTTATTTCTACAGAGGGAATGTATTTGGTTGCACAAACATAACGAGAAGGTCAATTTATACTAAGACTTTATGCATTATTTACTAGCTTAATTACTAGAATCTGTTATTCGGTTTTCATTACACCCATGTTATTGACATGGGTCTGTGAAGAAGCAATTGATGTTCATTATATTGCTTTCAAAAACTCCATCTGTAAAACAATTTACAATGACAGGCATTTAAAGATAAAGATAAAGAATTATGGACCATAACTGATATATTACCTGGAAAACAGTAACAATGGCCCAGAGCAAGGAATCAAAATTCTTTCTGTCAGGGAGAGTGTCTCCATCTCTCTCTGAGGCAAACTTACACCCAAAGAGATGCATCCCGAGGATACTGAATAAAAAGGAGAAATGGGTTAAAAGAGAGATTAAAGAGTTTGATTTTGGAACTAAAGAAAATGAAGGTCAGTTTTAATAAGTTAGAAAACAACTTTGATATGGCAAATATATGCAATTTGTATTATTGCTTATATAAAATACGAAAACACACATGATATGGGAACATGAATCCAAACCAGTGGGTTTTAAAGTTTCTACATTACAAAGACATCCAAAAGAAACAAATTCTTTTGGATATGAATGCTTCTAAAATTGCTTATCTCTTTTTCAAATTCTGGCCACTTCTAACAGAGCTACAGAGATGGGGGAAAAAAAGAATAGCCACAGATTTGCATTTACAGAGCTGTAGCAGAAATTACTTCCCCTGTTAAATTTGGATAATTTCACGTTAAAACAGAAGTTGCAATATAACAAACCTAGAATCAAAAATGATTATATCATGAACTCCTATCTAAAATGTGCTAGTTGCCTTACAGGAAAAGGTTTTCAGTAATAAACAAGAAACCAAATAAATCCAAAGCAAAAATATAATGAAACAATAATCAATTAAAATATTGTAAAAGGAAATCACTAAGAAGTTCAACAAAACAATCTAAGCAATACAGGAAAATTAAAAGGTTGAATACTTTTAATTTTATTTTTTTATAAATATCTTTGTCAGGCATCTAAATAAAATAGAAGTTGGCAGGCTATTTTAAAGAAGGCATTCCTCCATAATTGGACAACATCGTTTAAAATGTCTACTGTCTCCTGCTAAAATGCAGCATGTGAAAGCACTCAGAGCAGGACCTTTGATAATAGTCTTAATGCTCAGGTAGGAGGGTGGTTTTTTTTGTTATTATAAACTCACCTGAAGATAAAGATGAAGAGCATCAGTAACATACAGAAGGTGGCAACATTGTCCATTGTTTTCATGAGGACCACCAATTGGCGTTGAAGAGCGGGCATAAACCGGACCAGTTTTAGGACTCGCATTAGACGGAAGGTTCTTAAAACAGACAAGCCTCCACCTTGCTGTCCAACAATCTCCCACACACTAAGAAAAGAAAAAAGAATATATATTTAATATTACTATAATAAATTAGCTTTTGAGAAGAGTCCTTGACTTACAACGGTTCCTTTAATGACCATTCAAAGTTATGATGACACTGAAAAAAAGAGACGTATGAACATTTTTCACACTTAAAATCTTTGCAGCATCCCCATGATCATCTGATCAAAATTCCGAGACTTGGCACCTGGTTCATACTTATGGCCATTGCTATGAACCAAAGTCATATGATCCCCTTTTCCAAACTTCTGACAAGTAAAGTCAATGGGGATTCACTTAAGAACCGTGTTACCAACTTATCAACTGCAGCGATTCACTTAACAACTGTGGCAAGAAAGGTCATAAAATGGGGCAAAAATCACTTGAGAATTGTCTCACTTAACAACATAAATGTTGGGCTCAATTGGGGTCATGTCGAAGATCACCTGTATTATTATTGCAAGTCTGGACGTTTGTCCATAGGATTCATCGGATTCAGAATTTTACCTCTGAATTTAAATATCTCTTTGGAGGGCGAAATGTAGCCTAGCAATTCCCCTCTCTGAGCATCTGAAGACAATTCTTTATTACGTATGAATTCTGACATTGAAGAAAGACACAAAAGAATAAAGCTGACAGTATTATCGAAGGGCTGCAGATCTACCAGTTAAGAAATCAGATTGGTTTTCTGCTTGTCTCCCAAATCAATAATTAGTTGGATAGTGTTCATTAATGTTCTTCCATTGGTTTCAATCGTAAAGATTTTTTTTAAAAAAATATATAAATTAATAATAATAATAATAATAATAATAATAATAATTAATAATAATAATAATAATTTATTAGATTTGTATGCCGCCCCACTCCGAAGACTTAGCTGCCTAAGGGAAACAGAGCCCAGAAAGATGCTGCATATCAAGGGTGTCAAATTCACGTCTTCACAGGGGTGTCATGTGATGTATTGGGACTGGGTGTGGCCAGCACATGTTTGACAGCCCTGTTGTATATGGTCATTCACTCACTGAAAGAGATTTTTCTCCTCATATTTCTTTAACTGAGAATATTCTGATGAAGAGTTGAAAATTTTTGAGAGAAAGATCTCTGTCTAACCATTGCTGAGGAACTTCCAAAGGAAGTTTCCATAATAACACTGCCAGTCAAGAATTGCATACATTTCAACGTTTTGAATGATTTTAGGATTTCTTAAAAAAACCCCACAACAACCAGGGAAAGGCATTCATAGTTGTTGCTATTTTTTAATTCCTGCATGCACTCAAATATATTTTGTTATGTGCCCTAAAAATGCACCGAAGTAGAACAGCAGACACAGAGGTGCTCTGAGGATAAATGTTGCATGGGGAACATTGTTAATGGATTTCTTCGATTAGAATTCTGCAAATGGAAACTACATATAATTTTCTCTGCATTTTCTTCAGGGAATTCATGTTAATGAGGTAGCCATATGTCCTGATTTACAGAGTACAGTACAGTTCTTTATTGCAGCAGTCCTTACTTGGAGAATCAAATGTGCTTTTAAAATAAAAAACTGTAACAAGGCAATAGTCTTAGAGTAGGGGTCCCCAGTCCCCAAGCCATGGACTGGGACTCGTCGGTGGCCTATCAGGAATCAAGTCACATAATTGGAGTTGAGCAGCGGGTAAGTGAAACTGGGCATGTGCAGCATTTAGTTTGCACGTTCCTCCTCTTCCGCTTCAGTCTGTGGAAAAATTGTCTTTCAGAAACCCAATCCTTAATATCAAAAAATTGGGGGGTCTATTGTCTTACAGTATTAACAATAGCTAGCATTGGGGCAACACCTTGAGCAGACCTACAAAGAGCCATGGTGGCATAGGGGCTAGAATACAGTACTGTAGTCCAACTCACTATTCACTTCAGGAGTTCGATTCTGAGTGGCTCCAGGGTTAGTTAGTTAGTTAGTTAGTTAGTTAGTTAGTTAGTTAGTTAGTTAGTTAGTTAGTTAGTTGTTTGTTTGTATATGTATGTATGTATGTATGTATGTATGTATGTATGTATGTATGTATGTATTTGATTTGATTTGATTTGTATGCCGCCCCTCTCCGTAGACTCAGGGCGGCTCACAGCATAGAATAAAACAATTCATAACAAATCTAATAAATTTAAAAAACATTAAAAAAAACCCATCATCAAACCAGACGTACACACAGACATACCATACATAAATTGTATAGGCCCAGGGGAGGGCGGGAATGCCTCAATTCCCCCATGCCTGCCGGCAGAGGTGAGTTTTAAGGAGTTTACAGAAGGCAAGGAGGGTGAGGGCAGTTCTAATCTCCGAGGGGAGCTGGCTCCAGAGAGTCGGGGCCGCCACAGAGAAGGCTCTTCCCCTGGGACCTGCCAGATGACTGCTATTGCTAGTCTTCATTTTGGAGAACCATATTTTTTCTATTTTAGGTACAATCATTGTTCAATGCTGAATGGTTTCTCTTACACTGGCAGATACAAATCTTTCATTCTTTTGTAAAATGATGTGCAAGTGATCAACTAGATATAAAAAGTAAACAAGTATTGTTGCCAGGCCTATTATTTATAGTTATTGTTATCTGCAAAGAAAACAATAGTGGTGGGTGGATTACACTGAATAGCCCCTCTGTACTAGAGCAGTGGCCTCCAACATTTTGGGCTGCAGGGACCAGTTCCATGGAGAGGGGTTTTTCCATAGACCAGAAGGGGCATGGTTTTACATGCTACCTGCATCCTGCAGATGGGGCTTCACTTGTCTGTGCAGATCAGTTTTTGGCATGCCGTGGACCGATGCTGGGGGTTAAGGACCCCTGTATATTATAACGCCTCCTCAAAACAAGATGCCAATTAATGTGATTGTAAGTAAATATAATCATACCTTTATCTTGACTGGACATTCTTCAAATGAATTATAACTCTTAGAATTGTCAGCAGTTCCAGCGAACGTACCATATACAACATTTAAGTAAAAACCTCCACAAGTGAATATATTAAAAAATATCCAACCCATTAAAAAAAAAATCCCCACAGTTTTATTGCACAATCCAGTTGGAAGAAATCAGTTTAAAATAAGGCAGCATTGGCACACTATAAATAAATGGACTAAATGTTATAGATTGCAACTACTTATGGTAATAAAGAAAACTTGGTTTTAATTACCTGATCACTACAATGATTCCATCGAAGATATTGTAAGGATTTTTGATGTAGCCAAAAGGGCCATACACAAGAAGCTTCAGAAGCATCTCTAGGGCAAAGAGGCTAGTAAATACAATATTACTGATTTCCAGAGCATTGGTGAGTTCTTCTGGCTGGAAAAAAAAATCAAGGCTAAATAAAATTGTCAAGAGTAATAAACATTGTGTGCTGTGAAATACCAGGAAATGTCTAGTCATGTAAGTTGTAACATCCATAAATATATCAGACAGCCAGAGAGAATGATATATATATATATATATTGGGCCATCCGTTGACTGTTTTTGCAGTGCTGAGAGCTTCTTCACTATTGTCAGAACTAATCCTAAAGTTCAAGACACAGTTGATATGATTTGCTTACTGTATCATATCCTTTTTCTTCCCATTGCCGTAACAATTTAATGACAAATCAGCAGTAGTAAAGCAATGCCATTTCTCATTGTAGCAAACCTTTAAACCATCCTGTTGCCAGAAAATCAGTGCTAGCTGGTGAGAGCGAAAGCACACGCAAGGGCTTGGGGGAGACAGTGTCCTATGCTAAGACCATGGTGTTCTTGTGCTTCATAGAACTGAGGAATAACAACCAAGGAACTGCAGAACTATCAGCCCTATAGCTCTTGTCCCAAAGGTGCTTTTTCAGGAGGCAACTGGACTTTCTTGTTTTTCTTTGAAGATGTTTCGCTTCTCTTCCAAGAAGCTTCTTCAGATCTGACTGAATGGTGGGGAACAGATGGATTTATACTCCTTGCAGACAGTTCCCCACCAACCACAAGCTGAAGAAGCTTCTTCATTGAGAAGTGAAACGTCTTCAAAGCAAAACAAGAAAATCCAGTTGCCTCCTGAAAATCTTTGGGACACTATGACCTGGATGACTGAGAATCTCTGTAAACCAACAATCCTTGTATGAATAAAGGGTGGTTTTGCCAAGCAACATAGGGGAGAAAATACTCAGAGAGGTCTATTTCTATAGAATCTTCTACAGACAAAATGGTTCCACAAAATGGCTGCTACAGCAAGAGTAGCCAAATACAACTTTCCTTTTTTACAGCAAAACAAATTGCAGAGTTATGCTACACAGCATATAATCCTGTTCAATGTTTTATCACTTGCTCTGATGAAAGAGGTGACGTTAGCCATTTACATATTTTATATGTCCATCTCAGTTTCTCTGTTTACCTCACCTCTAGTGAAAGGTGTTCAGGTGAAATAAATATTATAAACATGCAGATGATATTTTGAATTTTAGAAATATCATAATACTGATACTTCAGTATTAAAAGGCAAAAGAATCCAGCCCTCAATTTACTAATAATGTAGTGAGGTCTGAAGTCCCTCGGCCAAACTCTGCAGAGATGATATGAAACACAAACAGACCCCAAACTGTCCAGTCCCACTTAGGTTCAGTTGATATTTTATAGTTTAAATGGTTCAGATCTGCAGCTTCACAATTGTTTTTAGGTTTTTACCAACACATTTTTACAAAGGAAAAAAAATATGTTAGTATGTGTTTGAGGCTAACTGAATTTATTTGAACATAATTTATTAATGCTGAACTGGGTCAACTTGATTGATGGCATTTCAGCACTCTAGGTTTCTGCAAATGCCGAAAGCTTTGGGGAATGGGAATATTGGACAGCCAAGTCCGATTTTAAAGCACCTTTCGTGCACATCTAAATCTCTTGGTTGGTTTTCAAGTGCACCTATAAACTGTGCCTTTTCACCTGTTTGCCTCCAGCGCAACACTCTGCCACAAAAAACTGGACAGCCGTCTGCCCTCCTTGATATCTCTGGAATGTAACTGACAATGAATTAAGCTGCCATTGGCCAGAGGCTGTTGAGGCAAAGTCTTCCTAAAATTAATAGGAGCACAGGCAACATCAAATCGCATCCTAGAAAAAGGTACACCTGTGCACGCAGTTAGGATCTTATTGAAGTACTTTATGCCTCTTAGCTCATTTAAATAGGGTTTGATTGCCTTGCTGCATGGGCTGGCATCACTTGAACCTGGGTTACTCTGACTGTGGAATTCCATCTACATCTATATTCTGACCTTTTCTATATTCTGGAGGATCATCGTACATTTTTTCAGGTCCCTCCATTTTCCCCTTTGGGAATGATTTGTTATTGAGAATCTTGTCATCAAGTGAAGTGTAAGAGAAAATGACCTTCAAGATTCATGTAACCCTATGGGGCTGCCATGTCTTGAAGAGCTGAGCTAGTAATGCTAGTAACAAATAGCACTTAGCCATTGCAAGTCCATGTCAAGACTACAATCCTTTTCTGGGTTTTAAGTCAGGCTGCTTAAACACTACCCAAATCAGTCAAGTTTAAACCACAAGACTAATTGATTGACAGGATTGTTTCCCATTTCTCAAAAGAGAGAGAGAAAGAGAGAGAGGGAGAGAGATATTTAAATTCTATATTGAACCTAAATGACTCTTTTTGTTTTATTTTGCATTTAAAAACTGCAGCGGTTTGGGCAAAAGATATGCACAGTTATATAATGCCAAGATGGAGGGAAGTGTTAATATTTTATTTTCCTCCTTCCAGTTCAGATCAAGCCAGCAGTTATCTCAATATACTGGAATCTGGCTACTTGTTCACAGTTGGATGTAGAGCTTTACGTTAAACAGTTTTTCTCAAATTCTGAGCCCCATCAAGTATTCCAGCAAGGGAAGATGAAGATGGGAGAGAGATTCACAAATTGATTTTTTTACACAGAAGGCTGCGTAGGAAAGAAACAAAATTTAACACAAGCGCCAAGCTAGGCCTTGTTGTTTGCATGGCTTTTCTACAAGACTGCAGATAGCGTAATTTGGAAACAGACTCCAAGCATCTCCCTGCTCAATTCTCTGCGATTAGGGTTTCCTCCAGGGCTTAGAGGTAAGAGGGAAGGTAGCCCTTATTAGTACATAATATTTATTTTTTTCTTGCTCATTCACATACAGTGGGCGAGCTGCACAGTAGCAACATTTCAAATTGCCTTATTAAAACATGAATTTTGAAAGAGAAAATATCTTATTTACCATCTTGCTGGCACCAAGGGAGTTGGCTTGTAACTATTTTCATCCTGGAGACCATATTATTTCTGAAGCAAATATAGAAAGCTCATACAATAGAAATGCAAATCTTCCTTTTAATCTAGTATCCCACTAATTTATTATGCATTCGAAGCTGCATGCCACTCAGGCTGGTATATGCCTTGTGTTGTTTTGTTTTTTAATTCCTAGACCAAAATCACTTTTGCACCAGTCACGCTTCATTCATGTGGTCAGCTTATATGTTCTTTAGTTATGTGATTACATTGATGCTAAGAATGATATAATATCTGAATGACAGTGGTGCTAAATAGTTTTGTTTTGCTTCACTAGGAAACTCTTCGCTCCAATAAGTAACTGTATTCTGAGACAGCACAACCCAATGGTTGGGCTCAATGGGCACATAATGGATTTTAAAAGTATGTTGTAATGTTCTGGTCTCCCACTGCTCAGTCCTATCCAGTTCTCAAAAACTATCTGGACAAGTCCCTGCAGTTTTATGGACAACATTTTTCAAAAGTCATTCATCATTGGACTGGCCAAAGTCACCCAACTAGCTTTGAGCCTAAGGCAGGACTAGAATTCACAGTCTTCCAGTTTCTATCCTGATGCTTAACTACTACATCAAACTAACTCTTGCTAATGCATTCTGGATACACATATAAAACATTTACCACGTTTCTAAAAAAAATAAAAATAAGACCCTGTCTTATATTTTTTGGAACCCTGAAATAAACGCTTGACTTTACTGCCATGCACTCAAAAGGCTGATGGACTTATGGGATGTCTTATTAAGGGATGTCTTATTTTGGGGGGAAACAGGATATATATTAAGAAGCATTTTTTCTAAGTTGTTTTCTAAGAACGTCTCTGACCATGAGCACCTGCTCCTAACAATAATATACCAAACTGATGAAATATAGAGCTGCACCCTTTTGTACTTGGGACACAATATCACCTGCAAGTACTTGATTTATAATTGGTCACTTAATGACCATTTGAAGTTACAACCAACTTGCCCAAGGGCTACATAAGACCCAGATTTGATGTTCTGCTGGCTGACGTAATGTGATTGTATTTTGTGTGCTCAACAACTGCCCGGCATTTAGGGTCCTTTTCAGTATCCTACAGTGGCCACAATTTAAGAAGGGGTTGCGGGTTTTTTGCAGGAAACTGGCATTTATTTCCAGTTTCCAGCAAAAAAAGAAAGAAAGAAAAGTCCATTAAGGAATCCACAAGGGATTCATTTAACAACTGCAACATCTGCCTTATCTATGTGGTGTTCACTTTATGACTGCCATGGTCACTTAATGATGATCACAAAAAGTCATAAAATTGAGCACAGTAATATAAGTGACCTGCTTAATGAAAGGCATGACTTTAGGCCATAATTATTGGCTCAATTATGGTTGTGTTGAGGACTATCTGTATAAAGGCAGAGTATCATGACATCATCAGACAAAAACTAAGGTAAAGATAAAAGGCTTTTAACTATCCAACTGTCACCTTTGGTCATTTTTTGCACCTTGCTGTCCTCCACAATATTTATGCCACGGTCCAAGGACTCAAAACCACAGGTCTCAAAAGCATTATGAGAAAGAAAACTTTGACATTAGGTTCATAGAAATACATTTATGTAGCAACCTAGCTTGCTTTAAAACAGCAGCAACAACAACAACAAGAACAATAATATAAGTGGTGGCGATGATGATGATGATATAATTTAAAAGGGAAGAAAGGAATGTCTGCAGTTACTCTCTTGGAAAACCTGATTCTTAAATGCCCAAACAGTCCATCACTGCTATTCTTTCCCCATTATGTGATTCTATTTAATAGTACAACGTTATAAAAGATATGAGATAAACTATAACAACAATTGCTGTGATAATGCTGGTGCTGCTGCTTTACTGTGCTCCTCATTGCCCTATTTTCATCGCAACTTGTGCTTTGAAACCGATGTCTCAGAACTCAATATTCAGAAGAAACAGCACAACAAAATTAACTAAAGGGCCACATACAACCGCAGTGCTTGCTTTCCCTTCTTCTAGATGAAATAATACTTTATAGCAACCAGAGAATAAATGCAATTTACATAATTCCAAGTACTAAATTATGCTAACTTGCATCCAAAAGTATATTCAATGAGGCTAAACTAGGCCAATGTATTTGCTATCATACTGTTTTGTCCTTTTTTCTTCTACCCCACAAAGATAATGGAATAAACTTCAAAGTGCATGCATACCCACGTATATTTAAAATCCCCAGGTAATGATAATATTTAGATTTCAGCAAAGAGAGAAGTGTGATCTATAACCAGAAAAATTCAACATAAAGTTACCTTACTGGGAGTTACCAGGTTGGGTGGATTCAACTGTCCCAATCTAACACACACACATTTTTTCAGGGAAATAGATCTTTTGAGAAATCTGAATAACCAGATCCAAGGAAATACTCTGATTTTTCTTCTTCCTTTAGCTATTTTGGTATATAAGAATCTTATTATTCTTATTTCCCTCTCAAAGTCTGGCAAATTTTTATTTATGGTGTAGTTGTTTAGCCTTCAGAAACCAAGAAAATTTTCAACGTACATTTGAAAGTAAAATTAGAAGTTATTTCTAGCTATTAGTGTCCAGAAAAGGGTGAAAGGGCCCTCTTTCACTCAGAAGCCATCTATGGTAATTTCAAGTTTAAAACCTAAATTCCGACCTCAATTAATCTAGCTACAAAAATCCATCTAATAATCTTTACGTGACAGCTTTCTTTCTGCTTGGACAAAAACAATTTTGCCAATGGTCTGCATCTAATTCTATGTTCATCTTACTTCTTTACAAGTTGTTTGTCCATCATGTTTGAGGACGACCTTGACAACTAATGTGGGCTGTATATGACGTGTCCGCAGGTGGCTGGTATAGGTAAGGCCTATACGGGCACGAAATGTTCTATCACACGTTGGGCAGACATGTGTGGGAACTATTGTCACAGCATTTGCCACCCTGGCTTTGCTTTTACATAATTACAGATATGTTTTGTATATATATAATTACAGATATGTTTTTATATCATTCCATACTGTATATGTTTTACATAAGAACATATTTAAGGAAAAGTGTGTTTTGTAATCCCATGGTTGTCTGTATGTATCATCAAAGCTAGAGAAGAACGGCAGCATTTTTAATCTAACCTGTTAACAAGATTTGCTTGGAGCCAGACTCTATTCGTCCTACATGAACCAAGAGGAATTTAATATGCATTTTCTTCTATCCAACAGCCATACACCTTTATTAATATGCTTTACCATCTGGGATTTAGTCTGAGTTTTATACTATTCATAAAATTGAAAAGATGCATGTAATTAACTATTGAAATGAAACAAGAATGCTCTGAGGAGGATTGGTGGAAAAAAAAATACATTTAACAATAAAACAGAATATACTTTTTTTTAAAAAAAAACATCACCATGTCTATTTAGCACTCCTAATTATGCCATTGAGGCCTTTTTCCCTGAAACAACTGCCAGGTAAAATTTGGTCTAGCATTATTTTCATTCCATTATAAGTCTACTGCCTTGCTTTCTCTCCCTCTCCCATTAGGCTCTGTCTCATTTCATATTGCAGATCACATGTTCAACCTCCACTTTGGCACTAATGAAATAAATTGTACAGCCTGCAAACACCCTAGCTGTGATACTAGCAGCATCCTGGAAACTGACAGTTTTCTATTAGTACTTAGATTCAACAGCTTTCATATCAAGTTTCTTAACAAAGACTGCAATCCTCTATATACCTATTTCTCTAGGGATAGTTTCTATATAGATGAGTAACATTTGATTTCTGAGGAAATACTGAGAGTGAAAATGAGCTTGTCGGTCAGCTAATGCCAAACATTCCTCTCTATGAATACTGTTGTGCTGATGGCTGAAGAACATTCCATGTACAGGTAGGCCTTGATATATGACTACACTTGAAATTGGGAAAATCATTTTTAAGTGGTGCAGTTATTAAGGGAGATGTCATATAACCAGGGCTTTCAACCTTCCCTGATGGCTTCTCCATTGACTTTGCTTTAGGCAGGTCAAAAATGGTAATCATGTGACTATGCCTCAATGCAATAGTTGTAAGTGTGAGGACAACCTATAAGTCACTTTTTTCACTGATGCAACTTTGAACTTTTATGATACGAAGAATCATAATTCAATAACTATCTCTATTTATTACACTTATATCCTTCGTATTGAAGAAAATGGTACTCAAAACATTTCCTTTTCTATTTTGCCTTCAGTTTGATTAGGATATAAGCCAGGAGTATCAAACCCGCTCGCATCGCGAGACATATTGCAACGGGGGGGGGGGGGGGTGTTTGCCTTTGAGGCCTTTTTGCATGCTGTATCTGGTCCATGGCTGACAGTTTGACAGGCCTGATATAAGCCAATGCCATCAGAAGGTCTCACCTCTTTTTCTCTTGTCTCATAAGTTAGCTGATAATGCATCATCATCATTGTTGTTGTTGTAGTAGTAGTAGTAGTAGTTGTTGTTATTATTATTATTATTATTATTATTATTATTATTATTATTATGACAATACAACACAGCAAACGAGATCACTATGCTGGATTTCGTATCTCATCACCAGTCGGGCGCTTCCCTTTTATTGCCCTTTTGCTCCATTGGCATGATGTCATTTTCTTCTAGGTAGTCCTGAATTCTGTCAGTTATTATTATTATTATTATTATTATTATTATTATTATTATTATTATTATTATTATTTGTTCACAATGATGTGAACTTTAGTTGGTGTTGAGCTCTTCCCAGTAACCTAGTATGTCACATCAGTATAGTATATGTGCACATTCCCTTTTACAACTGACAGATGGCAATTTTGTCAACATGCAGATTTTCAAAGTGCCATCCAATATTTTTTGGTATGGCACCCAAAATGCTAATTATCACTTGGATCACCATGATTGGTTTATTGCCAGGATCTTTAAATTTAAATTTTCATTTTGTGATCATGAATTGAGAATGTGTGCTTAAAGCCAACCAGATTGCTAAAGAAGAAGACTGCTCAAAGTACTTAGAAGAAAAAGTGAAGAAAATTTAGGTTGCTGGAAACGTCTCATTCTCAGTAACTATATCTGTTGTCAGGGTTCTAGATAGCATCCAAAACTAAACCAGAGTCTGAGGAAAAGTATTCCTCAAAGTTCCAATTTATTAGCAGAGCCATGTTGGCACATCTGGGAGAACCCCAAATCTGAAATCCCAGGGGTTTCTCCACCCAGTTGAAAGTTCAATCCCTTGTCCCCAAACCCCCAAGTCCATCACATTGACCAATCTTCATCTGCCAACTTGGCAGTAACTCCCATCTCCTTCTGTGCAGGTGCAGGAGTACAAAGACAAAGGATGACTTTGACCAACTAGAAGGAATTTGTTATGGCTACATGCAGATATCTCTCATGCAACTATCCCTCCCAAATTCCTACAGCTAAGAATACATTTTAAAATAGCATAAAGTGTGGCAGGCCAAAGACCTCAGCTAAAGTGGCTTCGGCCCAGGGGCGGGCTACCATTCCCAGCCGTACCGGAATGGGGTGGGAGAGCACGCCCCCCCCCCGTGCGCCCCCGTGCCCTGTGTGTGCACGCCCTGCGCGGGATTCGGCTTCTGCGCATGCCCACCCCTGCTTCGGCCTGACATCTGTATTACAGATATTTATTAATGTATGTTTTCATAAAGCTGGTTAAATCTATTATATACAATATTTAAAATACCTATTCAACCATCTACAAATGCACACACACAACATAGTGAAAATTTATTCTACACTTTTCTTCTGCTTTTATATGCCCACCATCATGTCAAGTCATTTTCATGCTGAAATCACATATATTTTGGAGGTAAATTCATTTATGACACAGGCTAAACAAAAGTAGAGGTATCTATCTCTCAGCCTTCCAGATATATTAGACAGGAAACAGAGCAGTTGCTACTTTATCTCACACCCTCTCCTTTACATCTTGAAAAGCTTGGAAGCTTTTTGCTCCAGCTGTTATGTAGCTGCAGGAACTCCTAAAACATAGATGCATAGTCACGTACAAAGCTTAATCCCAAAGGTTTTCTAAAGCGGCAGTTAATCTGTAGCTTTTAATGGGATAAATTAATGGGGAAATTATTAAATATCCAAAAACCTTATAGTACCTACTATATTCAGTTTATTTACATTTAAATGAAAGGAAATGGAATTTATTTTTGTTCCCAATGATTTCTTTGTCTTGAAATGGCTCATAATATGGAAATGGTGCTCCACCTTTGCCGTAGCCATAGGCAATATCTGTATATCAGGTTTTATTATCTTTTGCCCAGTATTATTTGCTGTTTGGTTCTTCCTATTCATACACATTTGCCCTTGTGGAATGTTGGGGTCCTGTTTTTAAAAAAATCAACAATGATTTGTTTCCCTGAGAATACAAGTTTATGCATTTCTACCCACCCATTCGCCTGCAACAAATGCAACTGCGGGCTGCTAAAAGTTTTGCTCACAACCCTATGGAAAACACTGTGTGTTCAAGTGGTACTTCAAATAAACAACTAAGACGGATGCGTACCAAGTTTGAGAAGAAGGATCAGGAGATGTGACACTGAGACTAAAAGACTATGTCATTCAAAGATTCAGATGGATGACCTTAATCACTGCAGAGAAAGTTTATTTGCCCTTATTGCATAACAGTCCCCCAATCAATCTCTCCCCTACAGTTGACCATGATGATGCAAAAGAGCAGACACTGGGGTGAGTTTAAGGTTCTAAATTTGAAGGTTTAAAGGTTTCCAAATTTACTAAAATTCAATTGAGAGAAAACATGCCAGCCTCTGTACCAAGGCAGGAGCAATTAATGAGTGAGCTTGGGGACTCTTTTGCTATGGGTCTGATTGTATATGTTCATATAATCCTACTGGGTCAGTTCATCTGAGAAGACAATAAAGACCATACTGCGTTTATACATTCCAAATTCATCTTCTAAGAGGGGGCAAAATTCCTCAAGAACAATAGGTACAAACTCCTGAGCTCCTCCCGTCTTCAAAATCTTGGCTAACAGCCCACAGGAATACGGACTCCTAGTAACCATTCAAGGTACCACTCAGCTTAGCCTCAATCAGAAAAATATGGATCCTAAACTACAGACACATTATAGAGATAATCTACTAATGTAAACAATTTCTATAAGATAAACTTGTCCATCATCTGAAACACTGCACTTCAAATTTCAGTGAAACAGATCACAAAGAAAGAGCAAGCACTTCCAGAAAGCTGTTTTCGTGGTAGGCATCATGAGAAGATTCAGTGGGAAAAGTACTCAATCTTACTCAACTTCAGGAAGAAAATCATCCATAAATCAATTCAATAGCAGTGTTCCATTATCTAACGAGTTGCCACAAAGAAGAGGTGTTAATTATTCTGCAAAGCACTTGAGGAAGGACAAGAAGTTGTGGATGGAAGTTAATCAAGGAGCGAACCAATCTGGAAATAAAGAGAATTTTCCTGATAGTTAGAACATTTAATCAGTGGAACATCTTGTCTCCAGGAATTGTTGGTGCTCCAACGCTGAAGGCTTTTAAGAAGAGACTGGGTAACCAATCTCTTTGTTATTTGAATGTCTGAAAATGATATAGTTTCTTGCCTGAGTAGTGGTTTGGACTAGAAGACCTCCAAGTTCCCTTCCAATCTGTTATTCTGTTAAATAATATCTGGTAATAACTATCACTTTCAAATGACTACCCTCCTGAAGCCCCAGAGTACAAAAAAAACGTCCAATGGGCAAGCTGCAAGTTTGGAAAACAGACTTCCGGTTTGCCTGTTGTGCTGTTTTTCATACTCTGGGGCTACAGGAAGCTTCCCTGAAGGCTCTGGAGTATGAAAAATAGAACAATGGGCAAACAAGAAGTCCATTTTTCTGAACTTCTGGTTTGCCCATTTTTTCATCTTACCAGGCTTGAGAGAGGGCTTTGTGCATGTGCAGGGACTCGGGGGGTGGTGGTTTTATGCATGGGGGGAGGTGTTATGCAAAGGGGCAGCACGGGGGGTGCACCTGCATGGGGGGAGGGAATGGGTGTGGACACGTCTGTGCTTGCTAGCACATGCACACACACCCTTTTGGCACATGAACCAAAAAAGGTTTGCCATCAGTGGTCTATAGAATTCACTTAATTAACAACTGCAGTGATTTTCTTAAGAACAATGATCAAAAGAGTCCTAAATGGGGCAAAATTCACTTAATTGCCTTACATAGCAACAGAAATTTTCAGGACTGCCTATATAGTTATAGGTATATTTTATATATACATATACATGATATACACATGCACATGACATATATACATATACCTGTTAGGTTCTAGACTAGAAGTAGGTAGACCAGGGGTGGGCTACTTCCCGGACAGGGGTGAACGTAGTAGGGTAGCAAAAATGGAGCTCCACCCCAGAGCACCGAATTTGTACCCAATTTGCACTGAAAGATGTCGAAAGAAAATGTAGGGGGTTCTGCATAAGCCACGCTCACAGTGTGGTCGTAAAATTTTGGTAGCCCTTCACTGAGATAGACCTATGGTTAGGCACAGTTCTTACATCAGGAAATTCTGAAGGTTGCTAAAAGCTGATAATCCCTTCCGTTTGGAAAGAAAAATAGGTGAGGCTAAAGAATAAAAACTTCTCATCTGAAATTTTAAACACTTGATGAATGGAATATCCATTAAAAATTGGGAAACACATGCCAACTAACAGACTTCCTCCTGAGCAGTTCAATAACTCTGAAAACAAGAAATATGATTATGTGCATAGTTGCCTATGTATCTGACAGATCTCTAGAAAATAGCAATTTTAATCTGAATCTTTTAGATGTAATCATCTGGAAATGTCTACTATTGTCAAATCCAAAACTTGTTAATTGGGATGGCTTCAAATTCAAGGAAATTAAATTTGAGCAGTGAAGCCATGTTAACTGCTGTTCTTTGGGCAACCTATGGCAAATTCATTTTCTTCTAGTCTTGTAAAACTGTTTTACAGTTTACTAGGGCCCTAGTTTTACTGGAAACCAGACCAGTTTTTAATTATTTGAACAGCAAATTACCTTTGGGGTCTAGAAATCCACTATTGTTCAATCCCTTCCCACCCTCCTTACTTAAGAAGTGCTTTAAATAAATGTACCCCTCTGAGCATGGGATTTCTGACTCCAAATTAGATACTATCAGCTATTAAAGGAATTAAAGTGTTGGAAAAGTCCCTGGAAGTGGTCCCAATAGTCTAACCTGTTTCCCAATGCAAAATCAATTATATGTGACATGATTGCAATATGCCTATAGTCTTTTTCTTAAATAATTTCAATAGGGGTAAAAAGCATGCAAATACGAGTAGATAAATAGGTACCACATTGTTGAAAAGGTAACACTATTCTTTAATGTCATGCTGGCCACATGGCTGTGGAAATGACTTCAGATAGCACTAGCTCAAAGGCCATGAAACAGAGATGAGCACCAACCTCTATAGTAGGGGTGTCAAATTCAATTTCATTGAGGGCTGTATCAGGGCTGTGGTTGACCTTGGGGATTTCGGGTGGGCATGGCTGACTGGGTGGGAATGGCCAACTTGACACCACTCTTCAAACTGCTGGCATGTTTCCTCTTCATATTGGGTAGACTGGGCTGAATCCACACTGGCCCAATCTTTCCTCTTCACATTGCCTTGAGTTTCACACCCTTGCTCTATAGTTAGCAATGAGTAGCAGAGTAAAATCCATATGAACTCCTTTAGGGTTTTTTTTCCAGTGAAAAACCACCATTCCTTCCATCTACCAGTTCTGCTGTATTCAGAGGCTTCCTAGGGACCAGCTGAAATGCAATTTCTACCCATCAGTTCCAGTTCTGCCCTCAGAAACAACACAGCATAATAGCTCTTTAGATATTTGAAAATGATTTTCTCCACTCCTGTCTTAAAATACCCAATCTTTACTCATACCATTAGGTTTCCAAACTCATTTTCATAGTGATTACCTTTCTCTGGGCTTTCTCTGGTTGCTTACATTCTCCATCTAGGCTGATCAGAAATTGACAAATACATACATACATACATACATACATACATACATACATACATACATGCACCCACCAGAGTAATCCAACAGAAAGAACATATAGCCCCTCCCTGGTACAAAGCTGAAGGGATCAGATCTGGTGGCCTAGAGGTTAATTCTCTGCCTTACAAGGCAGACCTGCCGGATCAAATCCCAGTAAGGGTATGGGATTTTAAATTTTAAAATTTTGCTGAATTTTAAAAATTCAGCAAAAACATGTGATGCATGCATACATACATACATACATACATACATACATACATACATACATATGACCTGCAGAGGTTGCTAAATGGGGCGGAAGTTCCTATGTGCAACATACTTGGGCAACTCAATGGGCGTAACTCCAGCCTGGGCAGTGCAAGCCTATTTTTAGCCTACACCCAGCCCTGTAAGCCACGCCTCAAGTGTGTGGGAGGACTCACCCCCTGACCTGGAACCGGAAATAACGTGAGCCCCAAAGGCACCCCCTCTCCACTACCTTGGTCGTATAGGCAGCATGAGCTATGGAAAGGGGCAGCCGATCATCTTCCAAAAGATGCCCAATGGAAAACACACAGTTGCTACTGATACCCTTTCCCACCCCGTTACTGCCAAAAGTGACCAAGAAGAAATTAGTCAATTGCTAACTGCCGACCTAATTAAACCAGACACGCCACATAACCAAATACACTTCTCTGTCTTCCAGGGTGGAGTAGGCAAAAAACCCCAATCTAGACTCAACTGTGCTGCGATTGCAAAAAATTCCTACTCGGCCCCCAGTTAGGCGACCTTTTAAGCACCCTAGATTGAGCGGAGGGTAGGTGGGTGCTTGCTTTTGCTGGCAGCCAGGCTGAAGAAGGGAAGAGCTGGGTGGCTTGTGGGCCTTAAAGGCCGCTCGCTAAGCCCAGCCACTTCCGGTCTTGTGACCCAAGCGAAGCATTCTGGGAGGTCTCGCACTGCCGTGTGAGACCTCCCAACAAACAGGAAATCCATGCTGTGTTCTCCATCACAAATGTCAGCCCTGCACTGAGTGCGTGCAGCCTCTCAATTCTCTGTGTACCAGCAGAGCCAGGATGAATCAATGAGTCATCCATTTACCTTGTTTTTAAATGCTACCAGCCATGGAATGATAGCTGGCAAGCTTTTACTTCCTTTCTAATTTCCTCTTTTCTTTTCTTTTGCTAGGGTGAGAACAGAACATACTCAAGATGCCTAATCTTGCGAGCCGCCCCGAGTCTTCGGAAAGGGGCGGCATACAAATCCAAATAATAAATAAATAAATAAATAAAATAAAATATTTCCACTTCTGTATTACAGTTTCCCCTAATCAATAGTAGCTTTTTAAAAATTATGAAATGGCCACAAAAATGGAGAGGAATCCAAAACTTAGACACTTACTTAAATCCACTGCATAGTGACCTACTGGCACAGAGCGACCCACAAAACTGTAACGGTGCTAAGTAGTCAATGCACTGTTTGAAAACAACAAAACAAAAGCCAAGCTTCTTGAAATGATTGGCGATGATTCTCTAGTTCTCCCTCAACTGTAGTTGTATAGATGGCTTGTGACATGCTCACACTACAAACACAAATAATAAAGCAGGGGCAGCCTTTCCGAGTAAACACATTATATCTCATGTTGAACTGATTAACTTGTGCCCACCGAGCAGCAGTTGCATCTGGGAAAAAATATTAGCGCAGCAGGACCTTGGAAACAAAACAAGTCCCACTTCAGATTATGTTTGCTGCTGATTCTTCTTCACTATTTTAAGAAAGACTCTCTTTCTTCCTCTGCTATCGAACAGTTTCAGTTGCTAAGATAACTTTGGAGCATTTTACATGCAAACATATATTCAACAATAAACTCTTATGCATTCATGTTCTGCTTTTATTGTCACCGGTACCCAGTGATGGGCTACCAAAATTTTTACTACCACACTGTGGGCGTAGCTTATGCATTTTGTTTCAACATCTTTCAGTGCAAATTGGGTGCTCTGGGATGGAGCTCCAAATTTTGCTACCGGAACTGTGTTCCTGACCGTTCCCGTAGGAGCCCATCACTGCCGGTACCATGTCCACAGACACCAGGAAAGGAATTCCATTTGAGAACATCATTGTCTTTATGTTTCTATGTTGCTTTGTGTCAGCCCAGTATTTTTAGTTTGTTTTGCCAAAAATCTTAAGCGACACTTTACCCATTCATGCCTTACACTAACTAATCTGTTGCTGAGTTGTCTTCTTCTTTCTTCTTCTTCTTCTTCTTCTTCTTCTTCTTCTTCTTCTTCTTCTTCTTCTTCTTCTTCTTCTTCTTCTTCTCCTTCTCCTTCTCCTTCTCCTTCTCCTTCCCCTTCCCCTTCCTCTTCTTCCTCTTCTTCCTCTTCTTCTCCTCCTCCTCCTCCTTCCCCCTTCCCTTCTCCTCCTGTTCCCCCCCTCTATTCCTCTTCCTCTTTTTTTTTCCATATTCATTTTAATCTGCCTTTATTTCATTGTTGCATACTGTCTTGGAGTGGTCAAATAAATACAGCACGGCCCAAAGAGAGCTTTTGCCTTTTATCACTGAGCTGACTTAATTCACATGTGGAGCTTCTATCTTGAAAATATTTTATACCATTTTTATAAGGAACTAAGGGATTCAAGTGAAACTAAAAAGGAATATAACAAAAAAAGGGTTTCAAAAGTGTTAGGTTTTTTTAAATCTAGAAAAGCATATGTATGTATGTATGTATGTATGTATGTATGTGTGTGTGTGTGTGTGTGTGTGTGTGTGTGTGTATGTATGTATGTATATGTTTAAGAATATGCATATGTATATCTATATGCATATGCATATGTGTGTGTGTGTGTATCACATGTTTTTTGCTGAAATTTTAAAATTAAGGGAGACTAGGATGGCACCATTTCGGCCTTGTTCTGGCTATAAATATATGCATATTGATATGTATATGTATATCTATGTTTCTATCAAGGTATTATAGAATATATACGAATAGAATAACAGAGTTGGAAAGGATCTTGGAGGCCTTCTAGTTTAAGCCCCGGCTTAGGTTAGTGCTATGGTAATGCAACAGCATGATAAACTGCGAAAGTTTCCTTTTTCTCTAATAGTTTCATTCTGGGAATAAAGCAAGAAAAGGCGTGTTTGATCTCCCTTGGTTATACAATGGACTTGTGGACTTGGAGATGGTGGCTGGATGGACAGATGGACAGACAGACTTGGACCACTCTTGTGTCTCTTGGTTTTCCTCAACTCATAGTCTTTACAGGACATTCAGTGCAATAATCTTATGTACCAGTGGATATATTGCAGGGATAAAACAGAAGTAATCCAAGTAATTGCAAATTAGTTGAAACATAGAGTTGGGGATTTTTTTTTCTTAACTGCTTGAATCCAAAATTACCATTTACCTTTACCATTTTTCTAGACATTTTGTCCTTGTCCTAACAGATAGAGTGGTGAGAAAGTCCTACAACTTCTGTAGATTAGTACATTAAGAATAAATTATATATAGTAGGTTGGACAATGTTACTTGTTTTGGTTAAGAATCAAGTTTTTTAAAAATCAAGTTAAAATAGTATAATTTAAAAATCAATAAGTTCAAGTTCCTGATTGTGGGAGGAGAAGTTGTCCAAATTTACATGAATACCTGGAAGATCATTGTCGGTTATACCATCGTGTTGGAGGAGTAATAACTCATTAAAAAACCTTGGTCCATGTTGGTAGCACCTTGTAAGGGTCCCTTTCCAGGGTTACAGGAAAAATTGGTACATGGTTTTGAAGGTGGAAGAGGGCTCTATGTCCCAATGGTAGATAAGACTGCAAACCTCCACTGCCTTGTGGAAAAGGCTTCAGGAGGAAACCTTGAGGCAACATCCGGAGCCAGAGTCACGGAAGCGGTTTGTAACTGTGTACAATTACGTTCTGATAACTCCTGCGACATAGTGGGAACCAATTGTATTGGCATTTGCCATTCCATTGGACTATTTCAGAGACGTGCAGAGGGGGGATCTGCTGCTTGGGTAACAGTCTATCCTCCATATTAACCTACCCAGGCCTCCTGCTCTGGAAGGGTAACTCCAGCTTTGCATTCGGCATTTTAGGAACACTTTCCAGAGCATGATACCATAGTCTTTCGAGATTGAAGGATGCCAATGGTGAGATATTGTGAGGGGGAAGGGAAGGGAGGGGAGGGGAGGCAGCTTGGAAAATTTTCCATTTCAAACCAGCATAAAAATGAAAACATTATGATAATTCTATCCAGGTATGTTCTATCCAGTGAAGTTCTATGTAGTAAAGGACAATGCATTTTCCTATCAGTGTCAGTCTCAATTCTCAACTTGTAAGAGTATCCATAAATATATACCTGGGATATATACCATACCTTATACCTGGGATGTATTCAGATTTGAGATATTTACATAAACAAGAACACAGAAAATGTTCTACACTAAGCAAGATGTAGCCTGAAAAATTATGGGGGAGTGGGATATATTATTCACCCACCCCCTTTTATGAATAAAGAAGATTCCAGGACCCTCTCTGAACAAATGGGACCTTATAATTTACTGAACGGCCTTTTGGAATATATAAATAAATATTGCCTGAAGCTTCAAAATGAGAGACATCAGTGATGTTTGCTGCGCTGAAACCCAGAAACAAGTTAGGGGTTTTAATAATGCTCATCTCAAAAGAGAAATAATAGTTAGAAATCTTTTATTTTTTCCTTGCTTAACTTATATCCAAAAAGGAGAGAGACTCATTTGCTTTTGGTCCACTCATTATTACTCTGTTGCTTTTACTATGAAAAATGACTTGTAAGAAATTGAGTGATCTCTAGAAGTCTCCTTTGGGGTGGAAAGCTGGTTGGTCAAAACTCAGTCCCTGTAATATGGCCTTGCTTTGACTTAAAATTCATTCGATTCTGGTTCCTGCTGTGCTGGCAGGTAATTCAAATTTAAGTGCCAAAAATGAATCTAGTTGCATTTATTTATTATTTACTATTGCACATCCTGCTTTAGGCATTTAGTAGCACCAAGCAAAAAGAGTGCATACATTTTCCAGAACATTTCATCAGCAAAATGCTATGAATATGCAGAGTCGAAAATCTAGGCTAAATTTTCAGCCATAAAGGAGGCACCTTAATTACTGATATCGTGAAAAGGAACATAATAGCCGGATTGCAGAAATCCTTGACAAATTTCTGATCTTAGTAATAGCTATCCATCTAGGACAAAAAATAATGGTTGCCCATCTCAGTTCTGAACACATAGAAGTCTCTGTTCCAGGGGTGAAATGCTCCTGGTTTGATTTCTTTTACCCTCTGCGCATGCAAAGAATGCTTTGCGCATGCACAGAGGGTAAAAGAACCCAAATGGCGGCATCTGGGCAGGTGGGCGGAGCCTCACACTCCCTTCGCGACCGGCTCTCTGACGACTGACAGGCACGAGCGAACCGGGAGCATTTTAACCCTGTCTGTTCTGTCCATTGCCATGAGCAAACAATGTGGAGAACAGAATTAAAGCTATGTTTCAATCTTTAAATCCAAAGAGCAATTTCAGAGCTGTAAGTAAAATGTACATAAAGCGAAAGTGTGTAATTCTGTCTAATGGTTCAGGTGGGGAATGGCAGTAGTGATTAACAAGTTTCTTGTGCTGGTTTTTTTTAGTGTTGGTATCTTATTTAAATCCAATTGATGTACTGTGGGGGAGATAGGAGTGAAGGCTATGGTATCTTCTCATCATTGTGTTAGGTCGGTCACCTGCTGCCCCAGCCGTGGTTCAGTAGATGCCAGTCTGACATACATAGCTGGAAGGACAGAGCTGAGGGGAGGTAAAAGTTTATTTATTTATTAGATTTCTATGCCGCCCTTCTCCACAGACTCAGGTTGCCTAGATAAGGGGATTTGAAACTGCTCATCATGCCATCCTATGAGAGCCGCCCGTTGGTCCAAAGTCATGCCATGGAATGCAACACTCTCCAGCCCGCCAAGCCAGGGACTGTTAGCAAAACAATTTGATTGGTTGTAATTGGACAAGGGGAGATATCCAGGGAATAGCTGGGGAGAAGGGAAAGTTAACTATGCTTTGAGCACGAAAAATCAGATTCGGCCTTTTTTCACATGTGGTGGTATTGTCCCAAAATACAAAAAATTTGGAAAACAATTCATAGGTGGCTTATAGAAATTACCAAAGAAGAAATAGAACACACCCCAGAAGGTATGCTACTAGGAATTTGGAAGAGACACTATTCTAAACAAACACTGCTTCTTATAACGCATATAAATACGGCAACAAGAATAGCGATAGCACAAATGTGGAAAAACGAACAGACTCCAACAGAAAATTTAATAATAGACAAAATATACACATGTGTAGAAATGGATGAAATTACAAATTCAATCAAGGGAAACAAAATTAACGAATTGAAAAGAACATGGTACAAATGGCATGAATGGGTTCAAAAGAGAATATGAAAATAATATAATATAGAGTAACAGTACAACCTGAAGAAATAACAGATACCTCCTAAATGTCTTTATTTAACACTTAGAAAATGTAACATATTATGTAAAGAAGCAAACAATTGTATATTGTATACTACTGAATGCAATATGTAAAAAGATCAATGAAATACACAAAAGGTAACAAAGATGGATTATGATCTGTAAAATTGAACAAAATGTGAGATAAATATTTGTGAAAATCAATAAAGAATTTTTTTAAAAAAAAATCAGATTCGGCTTTGCTATCTTGTAACCACTTGGCTTCAGTAAAGGGTACTTTCACTAATGAGGGAGTTGAGAGTCTTTCTTTCCTAACTGACCAAGTTGGGACACTTGACACACTGATATTACATAAATGAAAAACTCATTAGGGCATGAATGCAACAACCAATGAAGCCAATAGGAGCTATGGATGAGAAAACACAAATGTTGATCTTTCCACTCCCAGGGCCAAGTTATTGGCATCCATTCAACTCTAAATTTTTCAACTTGTTTGGGGCTGATATTCCCCCAAGAACTCTTACAACGTCTTATAGCCACTGCAGTAATTTTCAGATGTCTTCAGTTTACACACAGCAGGTGAACTGCTGGTTGAAACACACAGCGAACCACAGGAAACTCATAACATTGGCCAAGCCTCACAGAATCAAGGCCATTTAATTTTTTTTTTTTGGATGCACTGTAGTTTTTTTATTAGTTCAACAGACTTTTCATTATGACTGGCACTCTAAATGAATTAGCATTCTTTCTCTTCCCTGATGTTTATACCCAGTATATTTCTTTTAATTCAATCCTCTTCAATCCACCATGGGTTTAACACAGAACAATGAAGTCACCTGAAATAATACTAGGCCAATAGCGCTGTTTATTTCCTGATTTCAGTCAACATTGTGATCTCACCCATTACCCCTTTTCAAGAACCTCCTTTTAGCAGCCACCCAGTAGATGACGAAATGAAACATAAAATTAAGTCCACCACTTCTAAGCTCCTAAATTACACTCAATTGAAACTAATGGTATAGATCACCCATAAAGACATTGCTTGTGGCTCATGGCACAGAATAAACCACAGATGTCTTTAAGAATTGCTGGGGGGTTTGTCGACATAGTCACTCAAACGAAGGAACTTTTCAAAAGAAAGATCTGAGATTGGCAGACGTTAGAGAGGGAGGGGGGAAGTGAGTGTGTGTTCTTACTCATATTCTGTTACGTGCACATGGCGGAGGTGCTGCAGTAATCCACTTGGCTCTATTTCAAATGCAGGGAAGATACAGCCATGCTGTTAATGTGAGCTATTATTTCATGCTTTATGTCCAATTCTATCCTATTTGTTTTCTTTAAGGGAAATTAGAAATGGGCAGCTATACAGAGAAACTCATGTGCAAGCTGGACAGCGGGGGCACAGAGAGAGATTAAACATCTGATTTTGCCTTCTATTGCAGATGTCTGTCTGCATTGCATTACACGCGGTGGAATGCTGCTTTCTACAATAAACACAAACCAACACTTGCACGTGACAGTCTCCTACTATAATGCACCTCAGTTGAAACAACCGATTTTTTGTTCTGTAGACAGCAGAGAAACTAATCCATGCACCTACATTATTTGAGCATGCAGGAATCTCCGAGACATTCCCTGGAATTCCCACAAGTATCTGTTGTAAACCACCCCGAGATCTTGGAGAGGGGCGGCATATAAATCCAATGAATGAATGAATGAATGAATGAATGAATGAATGAATGAATGAATCTGGCAGATAAATTTAAAGGCTGCACAATAATAAAGGGACAGGCTCTTAACTCTAATAGGATAAATTTACTTTAGAAAATATAGAACTGATTTAAAACACTATGCTCCATTATATGTGTTGTGAGCCTTGCTGGTGCAGTGGTTAGAATGCTGTACTGCAGACTAATTCAGCTCACTGCCAGGAGCTCGATCCTGATGGCTCAAGATTGACTCAATCTTCCATCCTTCCGAAGTCATTAAAATGAGGAGCAAAATTGCTTGGGGGAAATATGCTGACTCTGTAAACTGTTTAGAGGGGGATGTAAAGCACTGTGAAGCGGTATCTAAGTCTAAGTCAGCTTGTGAGTCATGACCCCTTTGGGGATCGAATGACCCTTTTGATCATTCGAATGACCTGGGGTTTCCTAAGACCATTGGAAAACACATATATCGGATGGTCTTAGGAACCGAGACACCGCTCTTCTATCCATCTCCAGACAGGTCCACCCACATGCAAATCTATCTATCTATATAGCAGTAATCTATTTGCGTGTGGGTGGACCTGTCTGGAGATGGATAGAAGAACGGTGTCTCAGTTCCTAAGACCATCCAATATATGTGTTTTCCAATGGTCTTAGGCAATCCCAGGTCATTCGAATGATCAAAAGGGTCATTCGATCCCCAAAGGGGTCACGACAAGTGTTTAATGCTATTTTTACATACACAGAAACAAAGTGAATTACAACTACTATTACAAAGCCATCAAAATACCAGAATGATAACTTTATAAGTGTATAAAGATGTATAAACTTTATAAACTTTCCAAAGTCTCAACATCTTTTTTTGTAATGTGGTGACCAAAATCTCCTTGATGTTTTGATGTTGTTTGGGGTAGCATCAAAAAAATAATCCAAATGTTTTTGAGAACTGAATTGTAAATCACAGGATGTAAATGTAAATCTCTCCCTCACTATTTAATATTTCTGTTTGACACAGCACATAGAAGAAAATGTCTGGAATCTGGCAGCCTAAACTGTTGTCATCACAGTAGCTCCAGATCTTCCTTTTTAACAAATATGCTTCTATAAGAGTGGGGGAAATCCCAAAGGTTTTAGCTTCATATCCCTTTAACATTAACAAATTTACACCCAACGTGATCCAAAAGAGTTGAGACAGAAAGTCCCCAGAGACCTAAATGATAATGCCCACTTGGCATTCAAAACTTTCTAGTTATAATTAATTTTTTTAAGTGAAAAAGCCAACTGGATATTAAGCTATTTCCATAGCAACCAAGGATTCCAGGAAAAATATAGAAAGAAGGAATAGGGAAGGCAAAAAGGGTGACTTCAGCTTATTTCTCAGCAGTCACCAAATAGCATTTACAGGCTCATCAATTAAAGATTTAATTTAAAAATGAATTCCAAAAAGTTAACAGTACCAATAAAGAAAAGAGAGAACAGTCTTGTCTTTCTCTGCCACTAGAATTATTGTCACTCCGTGAACATGTTCTGAGTAGACTAAAACAATTGAAACAAACATTTTAAATTTTTTGTATACACACCCAGCTCACAAATAATGACTGCAGGTGACTTACCTAAAAACAGAAAACCCAATAACCAAATATACTAAGTAGCATAACTGAGGCCAAGGCACAACATATCCCAGTTCAAAGGATAAGCAGAGTGGGCTTTATCCAATACGTTTGCCCAATGCCCAGAACAATTTCCAAGGTCTTAGAGCAGGGGTGTCAAACTCATATTGTCACAGAGTCGTCACTTGACATAGCGGGACTTTTTACCCCTTTGCTAAACTGGGCGTGGCCAGCATGTGACGTATCCGGCCTGTGGACCTGAAGTTTGACAGCCCTGCCTAAGAGAATGCCAATAAGGTTGGGGCCCAACAGTTCAGCAACAGAGAAAGCATGCTTTGTACAGAGCCTGGTAGTCGACATTGTTTCATGGAAGAGCTTTGGAGCATGCTCACTCTACTGGATCTAGTGGGATAAGCAAAGAAGACAGGTAGCCCTGCAAATATTAAGTTTTAAGAGCACCAAGAAAAATTGGTGGGGTATGTAAGACAAATCCATAAGAGCACTGGAGACTCCTGGTTTGATTTTTAAACAATGGGCCAAGGGAAAATGCCATTCTTCTACAGACATAATTCAAGCCCTCATAATTTTTTTTAAAAAAAACCAGCCTAGAAATAATTCAAGCATTTTCTCCCCACGCAGAGAACAGTGCTTTCTGACCTTCAAGAAATTTGCTGTTGCTGTTCTGTTTCATTTTTATTTTGCCATGCTTTGCTTTGTTTTAGTGGAATACATTAAGAAGGAATCTTTGAACACAGTTAGAACCAGAAATCTCCGACCTTAGAAAAATTGCGGACCAGCTTTAGAGGATCAAGCCTGCAAATAGAGGACTGGATGGGTACTCTAGATCAGAGGTCCCCAACCGCCGGTCCGCGGACCAGCACCGGGCCATTGGGGGTTTTCAGCCGGTCCGCGGCGCCAGGGCCCCCTCGGCCTTTCCGCACCACCAGTGGCGCTCCCCCCGCCAGCCAGCCAAGCCCGGCGCCCGCCGGAACCGGCTCCTCGCTCTCCCCCCCGCCGCCCGCCGCGTTTGCAGGAGGTGGGGAGGGTCGGGCGGCCCGCCAAGGCCAGGAGGGACGCCGCTGCCCCCCCCCTCTCTCCGCCCGCCGCTGCGCCTCCTTGACGCCGAGAGGAAATGCCGGCAAAGGCTTTTCTCAGCGGAGGTCTTCAATGTCGGGGGCGCACGGGCGGTTGCACGCGCTCCCTATCTCCCTGCTAGCCCACTCGGAATATTCAAAATAAGAAAAACCTTTGCCGGCGAAGGCTTTTCTTATTTTGAATATTCCGAGTGGGCTAGCAGGGAGATAGGGAGCGCGTGCAACCGCCCGTGCGCCCCCGACATTGAATATCACCTTCGCCGGCCCCACCTCTCCTGCAAACCCCCTTGCTGAGAGCCCGGGGCGAAAGTGCTCTCGCAAAGGTGAGGCGGGCAGGGCGTGCGCGCGTCACCGCTGAGAAGAACGGAGAACGAGAGTGAGTGATAGCAACAGACAGCAAGATAGAGAGAAAGTGAGAAAGAGAGAGTGAGAGAAAGGGGGGAGAAAGAGATAGCAAGAGAGAGAACAAGAGAGAGAAAGAGCGTGAGAAAGAAAACAAGAAAAAGTGAGAGAGAGAGAAAGCAAAAGAGACAGAAAGAAAACAAGAGAGAGAAAGTGAGAAGAAGAGAGAGAAAGAGGGGAGAGAGAAAGAGAGGGAGAGGGAGAAAGAGAGAGAGAGGGGGGAGAGATAGCAAGAGAGGGAGAGAGAGAAAGAGAGAGGGAAAGGGGGGAGAGATAGCAAGAGAGGGAGAGAGAGAAAGAGAGAGGGAAAGGGGAGAGAGGGGGGAGAGAAAGAGAGAGGGAGAGAGAGAGGAGATAAAGGAAGAGGAGAGAGAGAAAGGAAGAGAAAGAAAGAAAGAGGGATAGAAAGTGAGAGAGAGTGAGAGATGCTCAGTGAGCCTTTCTTTGAAGTTGCCTTTCTTTCTTTCTTTCTCTTTCTTGCTTTCTTTCTTGCTCTTTTTCTTTCTCTCTTTTACCTTCCCTTCCTCTATTTCTTCTTTTCTTTCTCCTTCCTACCTTCTTCCCTTACTCTCCCCTTTCATAAGTTTCCTTGCTTCCTTCCTCTGTTCCTGTCCCTTCCCCCCTTCTTTCTTTCTTTCCTTCCTTCCTTTCCTCCCTCCATTTCTTGCTTTCCTTTTCCTTCCTCCCTTCTTTCCTCCCTCATTCCCTTCTTTCACTCCTTCCTCTTACTCTCCCCTTTCACACCTTTCCTTGCTTCCTTTGCACCCTTCTTCTGTTCCTGTCCCTTCCCTCTTTCCTTCCTTCCTTCCCACCCTCCGTCCATTCATTCACCCATTCCTCTCTTGATCGCCCCTTTTACAGCGCCGCTGACAGCTAGCTCCCCCCCCCCCACCGGGACATGGAAAACTGGTCTAGCTTAAAGCCGGTCCCTGGTGCAAAAAAGGTTGGGGACCTCTGCTCTAGATGGCCAATTCCATGGTTATCAATGGTGTTTATATCAGGGGTGGGTTCCACTTACCTTCACCACCAGTTCGCATCATGACATTTCGTGCATGCTCGCTCGCTATGCTAGTGCATGGCCCCTTGTGTAATTCTACTTCTTCACATGCTCAGTGGCTAGAATCAGCCCTAAACACAGCTGAGGAGCTGATCAGCTGTGATTCACAAAGGAATAAAGGTAAATATAAACCTGGGGGCAGGTGGGAGGGCCCTTATTCAAGCTGCCAGCAGAGGAAAAAAATTTCCAAACAATAAAAAATTAAGAAAAAAAATTAAGAAAAATGTTGGTGGCGCCCATGGTCTAGCACAGCGGTCCCCAAACTATGGCACGTTTATACGGCCTGTGGGTGAGTGACAGGAGCACAGGATGCGTCCACATCCTGTGCTCCTGGCCACTGTTCCCTCTAGCGGCTAGGGGAGCTGGGCATCAGAGTTGGGGTGGGGAGCGGCAAGGAAAGTGCATGGAAGTCTTGCACCAGCGAAGGTTCATGTGCGCCTGCATCGCGAGCTCCCCATTCCACTGCCAGCCCGCCATGCGCCTGGGGGAGGAGGCTGAGCACTCCACTGCGAACTTCCAAGAGGCTTGGCACTAGCCCATCTGCAGCGGGCAGTGCCAGGGGTGGCAGCGGCTCCCTCTCCTTCCCCACCACCTATTTCTATTGCTGGCGCCTACCACCAAGGCAGGGATTGCGCCCGGAGGAGACGGTGAGTCTCTGTGCCTGCTCGCTGAGGCACCTCTGCATCCGAAGCCGGAGCAACAGCAGCGAGAACGTCCCCCTCAATCTCATCTCACCTGAGGTAAAGGAAGGCCTGCCGAAAGCCGAGCCGGGCACAACACACACACACACACACACATACACCCTCCTCCTCCTCCTCTTTTGAGTTGCCGGCTCCCAATACAGGGTTTTTTGTAAAGTTCTGGAGTTGGTCTGATAGCCCTAATTATAATTATCAATACTATCATTTTTTCATTCTGTTTTATTTGCCATTTCCCCCCCTTTGCTGTAGCTATTTTTCTCCCACCAGGCAACTACTAAATAGGCGTTCTCTTCAGATTTTCACCAAACTTGTGTGCATTGTCATTCCTGCTATACTTCAGCCCTCTTCAGAAAATTTGAGAGCTCTATCAGATTACTTTCCTATGAAAAGGTACAGGCAAATGGCCATGCATTTGTAGAAAACCTTGTCTTTTCTTCAATATATGGAACACTAAATACTATAAAATGTATCTTGCCATGTTATAAATAGAAACCAAATCCACCATTGCTATACTTTCTCTCTCTAAATTCCCTCTCTGTGGGATAATGGATTTCTACTAATACACCTCTTGCTGTGTTCCCTAATCTGGTGTCTTCAAATGTCTTGGCTGAGAACTCTGGGAGTGGAAATCTCAACCCTAGAGGAGTTGAAGGCATCAGCTTAGGGTAAGTTAAAGGCTTTCCCTATATAATTACAGTACATAGACAGTCTACTGGTTCGGTTTTTCCTTTTAACAGAACCAGTTAAAGACTAGACAACCGATGACCTGTTGGGTTGTAGTTTCAGAGATGTTTTCTTACCTAAACACAGAAACAGAATCACCAAGGAACAGCTTCCAACTTTGTACCTTTTTGACTATGGGTGACTGCCCTTTGGCAGCTGCTGATGGAACCCAGCAGCTGGAGGGCTAGGATGGGATCAGCCTAACTGATATCCAGTGGGTGAAGAAGTCTCTCCAGTCTCAGGAGGGTTTGTCTGAACCTCCAGATGGTGGCATGGCAGGATGGCAGCACTGAATCAACATCCCTTTGTCAAATTTCAATCTCATGTGTGTTATGGGTCCTGGATTCTGGACACATTTTGTACATTAGGCCATTTGAAGTACCTTGGCTCAAAACCTGTTGCCCTGTAATGCATGGTTTTGCCCAGTTAAAGGTAACAGACATGAGATATGTATATAGATGCCATTCCAAACAAACAAACAAACAAACATATAATTATTTGTGTATATATTTCAGCAAAACCTTTTCTTTCATTTTCTTTCTTTCTTTCTCTGGTACATTTTTTCTCTCTCTCTCTGATTTCTTTCATTTTTCAAACCTCTTTTAAAGAATGCAATCTCTGAAAATGACAGGATATATTTTGACAATAATCTGCTCTATGTGAAATAAAATATTTCCAAGCTTGGCTCTCATCTTAAAGTCCCCAGAGGATGCAACCACATTTAAACTAGGTCATCAAGTTTCTTCTTGAGCAGATGGGAAAGGAAGAAAGAAGCTTGAGCTCATGTCACTCACTACCAGTGAGTTGTGTTAACAACAGCTAGTGTCGATAAAGAGTTGTGCTTCATACATCTGCCATTTCAGCTTATTTTAAAAATGTGCTTATTTTTCTCCTTGACTAATTTCTTTACCATTTTTTTCTTTTAGAAAAGCCATAGCCAAGACAGGTAAATTTTATGTCCCTACCACAGGTTTCTCTTTGTGCTCCATCCCATCCATTCTGAACATCAGATGTCAACCAATGCAGCTCGCAGAGCAAAAGTATAACATGCACCATTACGTATCACTGCCCAAGATGCTGCATTCTATACTAGCTGAAGGTTCCAGCTACTCTTCAAGGGCAGTCACATATAGAACACATTGCAATAGTCCAGTGTGTAGGTGATTAGGACATGAATGACTGCAAACATGGCCTGCTAATCCAGGAACAGGTGCAATGGTGATCCAGAAACAGGTGTACAAGATGAAGCTGGGCAAAGGCCCTCCTAGCCATGAGTGCCAACTGTGCAATTTAGGAGGATCTCCAGATTTCACACTGGGTCTGTCTGGGGCAGCACAACTTCATCCAGCTCCAAAGATGGTATAGCCCTGGAATCAGTGGGCCCCAAAATCCAGACCCACTCAGTCTTGCCAGAATTCAGCTGTTGTTCCCCATTTAGACCTCCAGGTTTTCTGGACACTGGGAACCTACCTCTGCTCTGGTAGCTCGTTCACTTCCTTCTGGTAGCCTAGGTTGTAATTTATTTGGCCCTGGAGATAAATTCATTTAAATGACTTAGGTGCTCTCTCCTTGTTCAGTCCTTCCACTACTGGTTACAAAATAAATATGATTTAGGAGCTTCTGTCTTTTTACCCATCAGTAATGATTAATTCACCCCTTTTCATTTGCAAGAGAATCATAGCTGCTGTGCTTTGGTTTCTAATGTTTTTATAAACAGACTTTGATTGTTCTTAAAAACCTCAGGTTTAGCATGAGCTTTAACCTTTCTGGTGCAATCCAAAAAAATCTTGGCAATTTTCTGGTATCCTTCTTTAGTTATACACACCTCCATTGATCATCCATACGCCTGCCTTCTTTTCCTTTCAGTATCTAAGCAATTTCTGCCTATTTCCACATCAATCTCTTCAGATGCTTATCACTTTTCCTTTGAGTAGGAATTGTTTGCGGTTGTGCCTATATAGGGGTGTCTGATGGCAGGACAAAGGCAAAAAATCAAGGTGGCAGGCAGGATTACACAATCCCACCATTTTTGTATATGCATGAAAGAACCGTTGTACATACCTGAACGGTCTTCTCAGTGCTCTGGAAGGAGAGTCCATCATGGGTTGTAAACCAATCCTATTGGTAGAGACTGAGTTAATTTAAATAATTAATTAACTGGCACCGCCCCCTTAGCAGCCCCCATGAGCCAGTTTTAAAAACGAAGACAATGTAAAAATCAGAAAATTTTATTAACTTCATAAGCAAATATAAACTTTAACAGTCCCAGCACTCCGGCGACCTGGCCAAACACCATGCCGGGTGGGTATGGACTCTCCTTCCAGAGCACTGAGAAGACCGTTCAGGTATGTACAACGGTTCTTCTCCATTGACTCTGGAAGGAGAGTCCATCATGGGATATACCAAAGATCAATTCCCCTGGGAGGGAAAAGGCTGGGCCGAGGTCGGTGGAGTGACACACACTCGCTGCAAGACACGCCTGCCAAATGAAGCTTCTGCAGAAGCCAATGAGTCCAGTTTATAGTGGCGTATAAAAGTAGAAGATGATGCCCAAGTAGCAGCTCGACAAATATCTTCCAAAGAAGCTTGAGTTGACCAAGCCGCCGAAGTAGCCGCACTTCTAGTGGAATGTGCCATAACACCGGTGGGAGGAGATTGAGACCTCGATGAATAAGCCTCAGCAATGCAATCCCTAATCCAGCGACTAAGCGATTGGGAAGAAACTCCAAGACCCATCGTGGCTTGAGCAAAGGACACAAAGAGTCTTTCAGTCTTTCTAAAAGATGCTGTCCTCCTGATATAGAGCTTCAAGGCTCTTCGGACATCAATCTTGTGCCAACGAAGTTCGGAAGGATGTTGACCATGTGTGCAAAAGTCCGGTAGCACCAGTTCTTGCCTTCTGTGGAAATCCGAATTCACCTTCGGGATGAACGAAGGGTCCAATCGCATCACCACTCTGTCCGGATGGAACACACACAAGTCCGGTCTGATGGACAGAGCCGACAATTCCGAGACCCTTCGGGCAGATGTAACTGCCACCAGAAACAATGTCTTAATGGATAACAATCTATATGAAATGGATCTCATGGGCTCAAAGGGAGGTCCCGTGAGTGCACGTAGCACTAGGGTAAGATCCCACGTAGGGAATCGCCGTACTGGAGGAGCGTGTTGATTAATAGCTCCCTTGAGGAAATCCCTCACCCATGGATGGTGAGCCAAGGACCTAAAATCTGATACCTGAATTATGGTGGACAGGGCAGCCACTTGTCGCTTCAGGGTGTTAGGGGCCAATCCCCGCTCAATCCCTGATTGGAGAAATTCCAGAACTACAATGAGCAAGGCCTGCTTTGGATCACAGTGGCGGTTAGAACAAAAGTTGCAGAATGCAGCCCATGTTGCCTGGTATATTCGCACTGTCGACGGCCTCCGAGCCGCCTGCATCGTTGCAATGACCGTGTCCGGAAGGTGTTGCTGCGTCAGTCTCTCCCGCTCACACGCCAGGCGGCTAACTGGAACCATTGAGGATCCGGGTGACAAATGGATCCTTGAGTGAGGGAGACGAGCTGATCCGGTATCCTCCAAGGAGGGGACACCAAGAGGGCTACCAGGTCTGCGAACCACGGCCTTTGGGGCCAGTATGGAGCCACTATGATGACTTCGGCACTCTCCCGGATTACAATGTCCAGAACTCGTTGAAGGAGACACGTCGGGGGAAATGCGTACAACAGACCTCTGGGCCATGGGGACAAGAGGGCATTGACCCCTTCTGCCCTCGGTGTTGGGAACCGGGAATAAAACCTCTCCAGCTGCGTGTTGGCTTGTGACGCAAAAAGGTCCACCAGAGGGGTCCCGAAGCGTTGAATTATCTGGTGAAAAACTCCGGGATCGAGCTTCCACTCTGCGGGGTCTAGGGTAGACCTGCTCAGCCAGTCGGCTTGAACGTTGCTGGTCCCGGCAATGTGTTCCGCCGACAGAGAAGCTAAGCGGGACTCGGCCCAGGTGAAAAGGGCCGCTGACTCGACCATCAGACGAAGAGATTTCGTTCCCCCTTGATGGTTGACGTGGGACCTGGTGGCCACATTGTCGGTTAAGACCAACACATGCTTGCCCTGAATCCAAGGGGAAAAGGCCTGGAGAGCCAGAAAAACTGCTTTGAGCTCCAAATAGTTGATGTTGATCAGGCTCAGATCTTCCGGAGACCAAAGTCCCTGGGCCATATGCAGTCCCATGTGGGCCCCCCAGCCCGACAGACTGGCATCCGTTGTGAGGATTAAGCGGTCCCGGTTGCAGAAGAGTGACCCTTTGTGCAAGGCTGGGGAAGTCCACCATCCCAACGACAGTTTGACACCTGGAGGGAGCCGCACCAACCTTTGTGAGTGACTTATTTTGGCCTTCTGCCATGGAAGAAGGAACCATTGCAGTGCCCTGAGATGATGACGAGCCCAAGGCACTATGCCGATAGTCGAGACCAGGGTCCCCAGCAACTTGGAAAGGAACGCGAGCGACACCCGCTGTTGGCGTTGAAGATGCAAGATTAGTTGACGAATGTTTGCCATCCTTTCTGGGGATAAGGTCACAGTCCCTGTGGAAGTATCTATCATGGACCCCAGGTGTAACAGTCTGACTGTTGGAAGAAGATGACTTTTTTCCTCGTTGATCGTGAACCCGTGGGATTCCAACGTCTGTCTCGTGACTGCCAAATCTGCCAGCGCCCTCTGAGAGGACCTGGACAGGATAATAAGATCGTCCAGGTATGCTAGAATTCGAATTCCCTGGGACCTGATATGGGCAGTCAATACGTCGAGCAACTTTGTAAATGTGCGAGGGGCCGAAGAGAGGCCGAACGGCATCGCCCTGTATTGGTAGTGGGAGCCGTCTAGGTGGAACCGGAGAAACCTCCGATGAGCCGGCAGGATTGGGACATGCAAGTAAGCCTCTTTTAAGTCTATGGACGTCAATAGATCCTGCCTTCGGATTGCAGCCAAGATGGTCGGAAGAGAATGCATCCGGAACCGTTGATACTTGATGTAAGTATTGAGGTTTTTTAAATTGAGGATCATTCGGACCCCTCCCGATGATTTTGGTACAAGGAAGACCCTTGAATAAAAGCCGGTACCTATTTCTTGCCTGGGCACTTCCTCTATTGCCCTTATCTCCAAGAGATGGGCTATCTCCTTTGAAAGTTGTAACCTTTTCTGGGGGTCCCTCTGAACTGGGCACTGAACATAACGGTATGGTGGGGGCTGGAGGAACTCCAAACGCAAGCCCTGGGAGACAGTTGCTAACGCCCACCTGTCGGAAGACGTAGTCCGCCAGGAGGCCTCGAAAAACTGGAGCTTGCCTCCCAGGTGTTGATGGACAGAGTCACTTAGGGCGCTTGAAGCCCCTCTGGTTTCCACGAAAGGGCCGCCTTGCCTGTTGATACCCTCTCTGGCGATCCTGGAAGGGTGCTCTATCACCCCGGAACGTGTTAGAATTATACTGGGGCTGGGAATAGGGTCTAGCATTCTGACCCGCTGGAGCAGAAGAGTCCCACCGAAAGGACGGCCTGCGTTGGTAGGGGGTATAACGACGCTCCTGGCGCCTGTAAGCTCTGGGGAGGGACTTCTTCTTGTCCTTGTCTTCCACAAGGACGGGATCCAACGCTTCCCCAAAAAGCTTTTCCCCTTGAAAGGGCGCCGAGGCCAGATTCCATTTCGACTTTAGGTCTGCTGGCCAGCTTCTCAGCCAGAGGAGGCGCCGCGATGCCAAGGTGGCCGCCATACTCCTGGCCGAAAATTTAGGAGCATGCAGAGTGGCGTCTGCAGAGAACTCCGCTGCCGCCAACAGCTTTCCCAGATCCTGTCTCAGGCGGCTTTCATCCGGTCCCAGCCGGGCCTGCATCTCCTGCAGCCATACTATAGATGCCCTGGTGAAAAAGGAAGCAGCCGCCGCTGCTCGAAATCCCCAGCTCGACATCTGGTGCGTTTTGCGTATTAACACCTCTGCCTTTCTGTCCTCAGGCTTCAAGCTATCGCCTGTCTCAGAGGGTACGAATGACTTGGAAATCAGCTGCATGACAGGCTGATCTATAGGAGGGAATTCCAATAATTTCTCCACCTCCTCATCACAAGTGTAGAATCTTCTTTCTACTGCAGAGGGACCCTGAGCTGCAGCTGGGTGTTGCCAGGGTCTTTTCACACTTTGCACAATAATATCAGAGGATGGAATGTGCTCTGACTCAGGTTGGGGTTCCTTAAATAGGACTGTAGCTGGTTTGGTCCCATCCGAGGTGTCTGATTTTGCAGGACCTGGCAAGTCTACAGTTAGCTTGGCCTTACGAAGCAAAACCCTGAAAGTTGAGGCTTTAAAAAGTCCAGCAGCCACAGGCTGTTCTGGCGGTGTCTCATCGTCAGACAGTTCATAGTCTTTGTCAGATTCCTCCAAAGGGTTTGCTTCCTCAGCCCAAGACCCCATACCTGAGGGGGGCGGTGCACACCACAGGTTTTTTGACTGCACTGGGCGGGGTTGCTGAGTGACTTGTTGCACCCCCGCTGCCATCCCCTGAGAATAGGCATTGTTAATTAAATCCTGCACTGATGGGGACATCTGATGCCAAGAATCAGGTTGTGTTCGCAACCCTGCTGCTGTGGGTGTGAAAGTAGCAGATGGCCCTTGGCAGCTCCTCACTGAATGTGATGCAGAGCCTGGTCTAGGCCCACTGTGGCCTGGAGATGGCAGAACCGGATTGATGGTAAATTGCCTATCAGGAGACCATTCTTTCTCAGAGAAGGATTCAGCAGGCCTCATAGCAGGCAAAGGAGGCAAAACCTCTCTGGCCATAGTTAAATGAGAAGGCACAGAGGGCACTGCTGGGACATGAAGGGCAGCTTCAAGTCTCTGCTCTAAGGCCTTGATACGCCTCTCTGCTTCTTTAATTGATGAAGAGGAGGCCTGGGATGTCCTAGACTTGTCCTTGGACTTCGAAGCTTTGGCCTTCTCCTTGGGGACCACCGAGGGAGAGGTCACCTTATCAGGTGAAGCGTGACCCTACATAGTACTCACAAATCAGTAAACAACACCACAGACTTCAAAACGCTGCTCCTCGACACTCGCTTCTCTCACAGAGAAATAAAATGGCGATCGGGAGCTAAGTAGGCACTGCACATGCGCAGAACTGCCTGTAACGTTCAATCGCGCCCAATAAATAGGCGGAGAGGAACCCTACCGCCTTTCGGGCAAAGAAAAAGCGCGGGAAGTTTTCCTCCCTTTTTTTGACAGCCCGAAAATGGCGGCGCTCTGAGGCGATCAATCAACCTGCTTGAGTCCTGGAACCGAGGCTCCGAAGACCTGATCACAGCCAGCTGCATAAAACTTCCAAATACGGCTTCAAAACGCCGCTCGCAGCAAGAAAACCGGCTTCGCTAATTGAAAAGCGGCTGCGGCCGCGGCGGCTTTAATCCCGGCCGCCGAACAGCTGAGAGGCGCTGGCAGGCTTCCAAACCGCTTTTTTATGCCGCGCAAGCAGGGAATCGCCGATTCAAAGCTTCCCAGTGGGGGGGGGGGGCGGACCCCCCCACCTTCAGCTCGCAGCCGAGTCTGACCACGGAGGTCAGGGACCCTGGGCTGTGGTGCTCCTCGATCAGGGTGGTACCCGCTGAGGGAAGGGGCCCCCGAGGAGATAACGTTGGGGGTGGTGCCCACGGAGGGCAGAGACCCCTCTGGAAAATCCTCTTCAACCTGTAGTGAAGACAAAAGAAGAAAAAAATTAAAAAGCACCACTTTAATAACAATTAACATTCAAAACATAACATTTTAAACATCATTAATCACTCAGTACAGAAACTACAGTCTCTACACTTAGACTGAGTTTTTAAAACTGGCTCATGGGGGCTGCTAAGGGGGCGGTGTCAGTTAATTAATTATTTAAATTAACTCAGTCTCTACCAATAGGATTGGTTTACAACCCATGATGGACTCTCCTTCCAGAGTCAATGGAGAATATCAGGTATAAAGGGGATGATTTTACAGTCATCCCCACCATCTTGACTTTTTGCCCCTTGTCAATGGGTGTTTCTATGCCTCAATCTTACTTTTTTTGGGAATTCCCATTCCTCACAGAGTTTTTGTTTTTCCCCTTAATGATTTTAAGCCTGCTCTACCTTCCATCTGAGTTCATCAAACCCACCACCACCACTATCATTTTTCTTTCCAAAAAGCAATATAGAAATGTGATGTTCTTCTCTGCGCTACTCTACCTTTGACATCAGAAAGGACATCTCAGTCGCTTCCTCCTGTGGTTCCAGTCACTTTTGCTTCTTCAACCAAGCCTTCCCTCTTGGAAAGGATTAAGTCTGGCACAGCAGACAACCCCCATGCCATCACTCAAGGAAGCCCAATCCTTCTACGTTCAGACTCATGAAGTTGAACTCTGTTTCCATAAGGATCCTAAAATCTCCCACTGTTACAATTGTGTGTCGCATTGAAAGTTTGGGCTTCTGAGACAGAAGAGCCTTGTCAATCTCTTCTGTCTGTCCTGGTGGGTTATAGTAAATTCCTATCAGTTATTTTTGTTTCATTCTCCTTTAGGAGAATTTAGGAAAATCCTTTTGAGAGAGTCAAACACCTTCAACAGATCTTTCAGGTTCCAATTCATGAATTTTTGTGCAGGCACATCCTTTTTTTTTTTTTTGGGTACACTCCTCCCTTTTGAATGCTTCTGTTGTATTTTACAGGGTCATGCTTCAATCTTGTTTCAAGTTTCATTTATACCTATGGCATCTAATTGTCTTCCTGGGTTAAGCGTGTCAGCCCAGGTAGTTGCTTATCTGTGTGCTTCTCAAATTGCAGAAGCAGAGTAAAAATCAGTCCGGTTCCTCTTATGTTTTGCTGTGCTTATTTGCCACAATAAGCTGATAAATATGCACAAGTACTGTAGGCATTTCCATTGCTAAAAGACAGATGACATGTTCTGTCTCTCCAGGGCTGTGCCATTCTGCATCACAGCAGCTCTTGAAAGCAGCAGCAGGGATTTAAGAGCTTCACTTCCTGAGCTTTCCTCACAATGTCAGGGAAAATAATATCCTAGCAAAATGATAACAAAACTGCACCACCAGCTCCCACCCGCCACTCCTTTTTCTTTTTCTAGATCTGGAAATTGCTTAATTTTTTTTCTTTATTAATTAATTTTATTAAATTTATATGCCACCCACTCCCAAAGGACTCCAGATGGTCTAGGGGTCAATCTCTGACCTTCTACTAATACTGACTGAGATCAACCAGAGAGACAGACAAGCTTTCAGTTCAGAGTAGAGTGGAATGAGCCATGCCTAACTTTTATGCTTCAGTTTCGATTCTCTTTACAGACTCAGAATTGTTTAAGCTCTCATTGGCTGACTTAGTTGCTATGCCTATTCATTGCCTCACCTTGTTAACATGGCTCTCCCAGTTCATGAATATCTTAACACTTATGTATATAAAGCTACTCTAAATGCTGATTTCAATTCAAGAAATGTCTACAGTCATCAAAATAACTATGAAGTGCAGTTATTATGAACTTTTAAAGATCCCTTTCGTGGTGATTTCTCTATCTAGGAAAGACCAACAGGGAACTGTTGAACAAAATAGAAGATGTGGAATGACAGACAATGGGGAAGAGAAGACAGGACAAATTGCTCTCAAACTGCCAATCCATCTATGAGAGATAACAACACAAGTAGCTATGAGGCCAAGGGAGGCTAATTTTATGCAACATGTCTGTTAAATATGGGAGTGAGAATTTAGAAAAACAGATATATGTCCAATATTTTGTTTTGCAGGAAATTGGAACTGGAAATACAAGGCTCCAAGGCAAAAGAAATTAGGAACCACAAGAAGGATCATAAGCCAAGGAGAAGCCATGTCTTGTTAAACAGCCATCAAGAGGGAGGGCTTGTTCAGAGGTTATGATATAGAAATGGTTCTTGGTTGGAGGAAGCAATCAGATGATTTGTCATAATACCTCGGGGCAGATGGAAGTTATAGTCCAAAATGCCTGAGATTGCCTTCCCTATTGTAGGAGGAAGTACAACAAAAAAGAGGACAATACATCTTAACACACAGGTCATGCATAACAAGAATTGTGGCATGCTATTCTGTACAAACACTTACTTCACAAGTTTATCCAGAGATACACCCACCAAATGTGAAAATAGTCATTTCAACTAAAGCTTGACAAGGCTAAGTTAGAAAATATATTTTCAATAAACATCACCATAACATAACATATATATTTTTTCATTCCTATTTTCTTTGTTCCATTAATATCACATCTACTGCTATCAAAAATTCTTTGTTACACATACATATTCTCCTTTCCAAAGGATTAATTCCAATTTTTCCTTAACAGAAAAGCCCTCTGACTTAATCTGGTGTCATCCTCTCTGATCTTTCACAACAAGAAAAAAGTACAAATCCAATAGTTAAAAACAATTTAAAACCCCTTAATATAAAAAACAGTCATGGTGTAACATGGGCATACCTGGGGACGCCCATGATTGCTCTCGCAGCTGCATTTTGCATGATCTGAAGTTTCCGAACACTCTTCAAAAGTAGCCCCATGTAGATAGTGTTACAGTAGTCGAACCTAAAGGTGATGAGGGCATGAGTGACTGTGAGCAGTGACTCCCGGTCCAGGTAGAGCTGCAACTGGTGACCTGGTGAACCTGGGCAAACGCCCCCCTTGCCACAGCTGAAATATGGTTCTCTAATGTTAGCTGTGGATCAAGGAGGACGCCCAAGTTGCAGACCCTCTCTAAGGGGGTCAGTAATTCCCCCCCAGGGTGATGGACAGACAGATGGAATTGTCCTTAGGAGGCAAAACCCACAGCCACTCCGTCTTATCAGGGTAGAGTTTGAGTCTGTTGACACCCATCCAGACCTTAACAGCCTCCAGGCACCGGAACATCAGTTCCACTGCTTCATTGACTGGACATGGGGTGGAGATGTACAGCTGGGTATCATCAGCATACTGATGATACCTCACCCCATGCCCCTAGATGATCTCGCCCAGTGGTTTCATGTAGATATTAAATAGCAGGGGGGAGAGGACCGACCGGTGAGGCACCCCACAAGGGAGAAACCTAGAGGTCGACCTCTGACCCCCCACTAACACCGACTGCAACCAACCGGAAAGGTAGGAGGAGAACCACTGAAGAACAGTGCCTCCCACTCCCAACCCCTCCAGCTGGTGCAGAAGGATACCATGGTAGATGGTATCGAAAGCCGCTGAGAGGTCAAGAAGCACCAGGACAGAGGATAAACCCCTGTCCCGGGCCCGCCAGTGATAAGTTACAAGCATTCTTTATATCTCTCAAGTTTCAAATGTCATTAATCTGGATGAACTGCTTTTGCAATGTGCTGACATGCCCTCATTAGATTGGTATTCATTAAACTAATTTTCCAAAACAAAATGGGAGCTTTTGAAAGTCAGCCAACATCATGGGCAATGATTACCACAGCTACTACATTAACACTGATTTAATTCTGTTAGGCTTCAATAGCATCTCTTTAATAAGAATTGTCTATTTACACAACAAACAAATTAAATGTTGTGAGGATTCTGTTTCCTTTCTCCTGTATCAAATTAATCTATCTATTTGACCTAATTCGCATAAACTCCACCATCGGTTTGGAAGGCAGGGAAGATGCAATAACGATGCTAAATTCTTGATCGATTTGAAGAACGTTGGACCTATATTAAAACCAATTTCCATACAAAATTTCATACCAAAAATTGGGTCTCTTGCTACAAGTTTGTTTTCTTATTTATTTATTTATTCACAATTCATATAATGTACCATAGTAATCAGATGCCTTTAGAAGATGCACAACCATATGCAAAATAAAAACGCACAATCATAAAGCCGCAGTATTAAATATAGAGGAGGAATGCTCCTATTCAGGGCTACTAAAGGACCAGAAACTCCTTGAAACAATTCATTCTTGGATTACTTGTGGAAATGCACAAAGTAGGGACCACAATTATCATTGGAAGAGTGTTCATAATGTGTGGGGTTTCTTGATGGTCTCTGAGCTTGGTTGTTTTCTTGTAGATATTTTATTACCCAAACTAGGGAACATCATCAGTGCTAGAAGAGAGAGGTGTTTGTTCTCTTTATATGTCATTTACTCCAATTACTATTACTCCAGTTCCTCCAAACCTCATAAAGGTTCACAAAGGACAAGGTAAAAGTAGAGAAGAAGCAAGAAGAAAATAGATTACAGTCTACAAGACTATTGAATCTGCATGTAAATTGTATATATGCACTCAAATTTGCAGAATGAAATCCTATGTCATCTCCTATGAATGATTAAATATAATTCCCGATGTATAGCTCCAACCCAAATTTTGGAATGACTTGTATGACAGCACAGTTCCACATTAACTATTGGTTGGTGAATTTGTTTTTTTATTAATGGGATTTGTCCCAAGTTGTCTGTAGGTATGTTAGAAGACTTATATGCTGCTGTTCTGTTTGGGTAGTATGTGACCCGAAAGCCATGTTTGAGTACCTGTAAAAAATTTTCCCTGCATATCTGAAACTTGAAATTTCATAACTTTTCATCATTTCAGGCGTTCTCTCTATGAGAATTTTTTTTGGGGGGGGGGGGGGCCTTAGTTTTTGCTGGGCAAAAAAATTAACACTTCTTCTGTTCCCGGGTCACCCTGACCCAGACCAAAAACTCTTCATTTGCAGTGCTTATGTTTGGTCTTTTTGAAAGCTTTTTTCACTTGGAAAGTAGTCTGAACATTTCTGCACACAATGATATGAAAATTGAAATGAAAAAAGTAAATCTTATTGGTTTATTTTGCTGCTATAATGCATGCCCCCCCATTTTTGTGAAAGTTTTTTCAATTTATGGATAGTTTTGTTATCAAAATGCATTCTATTTTACTGAAGTTGGTGTGGGATTGGTAGCTTGAACATTTCTGAATATAAGAAAAATATAAAGGAACTGAAAAAAATGATTCTTACTGGTTTATTTTTTGCCACAAAAGGGCCACCACCCCCTCGGCCTTGCTGTGTGCCATTATTGTCACTTTTTATACATATTTGGCTAGAAATATTTGGAATATCCTTTTGAAAATCAACCACATTGTAGCCAGAGAACTAATTTTATGAAAGAAATCCATTTTACTAAAAAAAAAGTATGTAAGTTTGAAATTAACAGCATAATTTTTATATAAATTGAAATAACTTTATGTGCAAAATAAACCAATATGCATCAATTTTTCCAGTTCAATTTTCATATCATTATGTTCAGAAATGTTCAAGCTACAAATCCCACACCAACTTTAGTAAAATAGAATGCATTTTGATAACAAAACTATCCATAAAGTGAAGACTATTTCACAGAAACGGGGGGGGGCATGCATTATATCAGCAAAATAAACCAATAAGATTTACTTTTATCATTTCAATTTTCATATCATTGTGTGCAGAAATGTTCAAGCTACCAATCCCACACCAACGTTAGTAAAATAGAATGGATTTTGCAAGCAAAACTATCCATAAATTGAAAAAACTTTCACAAAAATGGGGGGGGAGGCACATTTATGTGCAAAATAAACCAATAAGGATTAATTTGTTTCAGTTCAATTTTCATTCCATTGTGTGCAGAAATGTTCAAACTTGTTTCCAGGTGAAACAAGCTTTCAAAAAGACCAAATATAAGTACCTAAAATGATCAATTTGCAGTCCGGGTCAAATAGACCCGGGAACATAAGATTAGGGAGTTTTTCTAAACAGAACAGCGGGGTTAAAAAATGAAACAAAATAAATCAAACAATTAAAATTGTAAATGCAATATCTAATTCTCCAGTTGCAATATAAACATTAGAAATAATAAGCTAAACATTTGTTGAGAATGGCGATGCTAGTTATAATTAATCCCCAATGGTCTTCCAGAAAAGCTGTATCTCAGAGTTAATGTGAACATAGAAATGTTAAGATACACCAAAAGTTATTTGCATTAAATAAATGTGGTGTAGCAAGGAGATTTACAGTTTGTTCACATCACAAGATAGATTTCCCCAGAAATTGTATGATAAGATCTTCCATGTGCCTCTGCCTATATATTCAACTTCCTCTGACCTGGCACTCCTAGTGCAAAGATCCATCCATCCATCCATCCATCCATCCATCCATCCATCCATCCATCCATCCATCCATCCATTGGTTCTTCTGAAAATCAGACAATTTGTTTGCCTCAACAAATCAACAAAGGATCAACAAAGGCACATTGTCTGGTCTATACTGTATCATCTTCCTTGAACTCAAAAATCAAAAATCTTCAAAAGATACAGAGAAAACATTCTGAACTTCCAACATCCAATAAAGTGCATTAAACTGTCCTCTATCCAAGGTCCATGAGTTAGGCCCTATCAGGTAGTAATCTCTCCTATATTTATACCACCATCACGGGACCACCTCTTGCCACATACCTCCCAGAGACCAATAAGAGCACACAGAATGGGCCTCCTCCGTGTCCCGTTGACGAAGCAATGCAGATTGGCGGGACCTTGGGGGAGGGCCTTCTCTGTGGCTGCCCCGTCTCCATGGAACCAACCACCCCCCGATGTCCATACAGTTCCCATCCTACTGGCCTTCCATAAGGCCAGAAAGACCTGGCTTTGCCGGGTCTTCGTGGCCTTTGACCATTCATGGCCACACTGTATGAATGGTATATATGTATGGGATTATGATTGTTTTATAATTAATGGGTTTCTTTTAATACGGGGTTTTATAGTTTTTTATTATATTCGACTTCTTTTTATTGTTCTGTATCTATTTCTATTTCTTTTTATATTATTATTGTAAGACGTCCTTAGTCCTTCAGGATTGGGCAGCATAGAAGTCAAATAAATAAACAAACAAACAAACAAGCAAAAAAACAAATAAATTGCACTTAGCACAGAAATCCAAACCAATGTGTCTTTCAATGATTGAATTGTAGTTATTTCTATTTGAGAGAAATAGGCATCTGCCATGGATAACAATACAGTAACCAGAGGAGCCTCTAAGCTGAACTGAAAAGAGTTAACTCTCCATATCTATGTAATTTCCATTCCTTCTAAAGATTCAGCAATATAAAACAGCTATTTTTTTTAGAAAAGGATAGAGCTATTGTCATTTGCTTGCAAGTACAAAAATAAAGCTTTGTGACTTTTGATTTTTTTTTCTTATCTCCTGCTTTCCCTTGTAAATTATCCCATTACATCTTAAAGTAACTTTCCTTCTTGCGCTAAAGGCGAGCTCCAAATAAAGCAACCAACCAGAGGAAGTGATTAGATCAAAGGACCCAGTAAATTCTCATATCTGGCCTGCTACAGTCTAAAAATCCTGATATTATAATCAACTTTCTCATCTTTGAAATACTTCATCCGCAAGGACATTCTGCTCTTCTCTATAAAATGTTCTTTGGAATACTCTTGTTGATATTCTTGTTTCCAATGTATTTTGTAAGCAGTTTCTTTACAAGCTACGTCACAAGTGTTGGTATTTCCATGCTGCAGCAGTTATTAGGTTTTAAGGATACTTATTCACAACTTCATTGTAATTCCATATGGTCACCTGCTCAGGACATCTACTTTTCAGTGCACCAAGGATTAAATTTTGAAATTCTTAAATGAGTATAAAAGGTGGCTTGAAAGGTTGCACCTCTAACTTCAGAAACAGAGCATACATATTAGCTACCATTTGGGTGGTTGGTTCATTGTAGGTAGTCTTTCTCCCTCCCCCACCCTTTAATTCTCCTACTGAGTCTTTAGATTTTCAAGGACTGTCTTACAATGCTTCCACCAGAGAAGGTCAATCTATAGCTTCTTCCACATTCAAATGTTGTCCTCTCTTGTTCATTTCTGGCTACTTCATGTCTGGGACCAGCGTGTACTGGATATACTTAACAGTGTGGTACTAATGCTCCTCCATGAGAAAATGTGAATCCACCTTGACTCCTATATGTCTGGGGAGATTCTCATTCATCCAGGTCATGGTTGTCCCAAAGGTGCTTTTTCAAGAGGCAACTGGATTTTCCTGTTTTTCTTTCAAGACATTTGACTTGACATCCAAGAAGCTTCTTTAGTCCTGACTGGATGATGCAAAATGGAAGGATTTATATTCCTTGCAGACATCTGGTCATTTGCATTCTTTTTGAGAGTCATCAGAGGTTTAACTTCCAGTACTTGCTTCTAACTGTAGCAAAAAGTCACTTTCTTCAACATATATTTAGAAATTTAAAAAAATCATTTTTAGTGCTCAGGTTCCTACAGAATGAATATCTCTATCTCTGTCTCTATTACTATTGCTATCAATCAATCAGACTTTATTTACTTTGTGTTTTTTAAAATTAAACCAATGGTACACCTTCTGACACCATGGCGTTCTTTAGACCCTACGTTTGTATTGTCCAACTCCCCTCCTAAAATCAGATTACTGTTGTTTTTATCCCCCTTGGCTTTCGATACAGGAACCCCATAGCAGGGCACTGCATCGCAGCCCTAATTATTTCTTCGCTTGTTTATCTGAAATATATGGGGAAGAGCTTGGTTTATTTGCTGCTTTTATAGTTTCTTTCCATTACCACATGGGAACCTTTCCACTTTCTTCAATGTTTCACCTTCTCTTAGAGGCCAATTTTAGCTGTAGTGGAGATAATTGTGTTTCAGATCAATTGATTTTCAGCACGTTAAGAAGCCCTCTACTCAAAATAATTGGGGGAGTTCTGATCCTTTGTCTCTGAGGGAAGCAGGGCAGTTTAACATTTTGCAGGCTAAAGTGATAGCACTGAAATAGCATTGAGACTGATTTTCTTTCCAAGATGACGTATGAGAGGGAGAAGAGCATTACTCTTCACAGAGAAGACTTGGCCATGATGGTTCAATATAGTTAGTTTTTAGCATTTATATCTCTTCTGCTAACTGGTTTTTTGAAATTTCTCAGCAAGTTAATTCTACAACTTTACAAAAGGCATCACACCTGAATTAATAGGGAGAATAGTCAACTGAGTTCTATTAATAACAAAAATTCCAATTGCTCATCATTATGGAAAGCAAACTAAGGGGCTCATAGGGTGCCTTAAATAATTATGACAGTTTCTTCTTTTGAAGAAATAGCTGATGTTCCTAAAAAACAAATGTGCTGAGATTGCCTCGGTTTTTTTATAACAATGATGTTCATGAGAATGACTCATTAGTGACACATATTCAGAAATAATGGGCAAAATTTCCCAAAGTATTTAATGGATGGTTGTCATGAGGATATAATGAGTCTCTTAAAAACGTACAACATTCTCCTTTTTGTTCTCAGGAAGGAAGTTGGAAAAGAGATTAGTCCAACTATCAAGATGTTCAGGGTACATATATTAATATCAGGATTGGGCCAGCCATTAGCCAGAATGATACATATCTCAATATTATTTTGGAGCACTGTAAAATGCCAGAAAACTGTCTATTATTCAATTTATTGTTCTGTTTTTATTGTTACAATTATGTTCGGTCTGAGATACAAAAATCACTAGACTTCCCTTGACTTGGAATATTTCCAAAACATCTCACTCACCTTGTATTACCATTCATATATTATTCATTATGACTGGGAATAGTTTTAGAGCTTTTACACATCCCTGCCTGTTCCCTAATAGAATCCCAGGACTCATAAGTAATAATCTCACATTTTAAAATAATTAGCCTCATCTGTGGTGACTGGTTGATAAAAAAGAAAACTGGTTTGAGAAATGAGAAATGACAAAACAAGCTACAATCTGAACTCTTTATCTAGAGCTGCTGATCTGGTTACCTGGCAGATCCAAATTGAATCATCTACCAGCCTTCAAAAGTTCCTGAATATTTTGGTGCTATTTTAATCTTAAAATATACTTTAAAACACATTTAAAGAATATTGTATGAGCAATCCAGAACTATCCCTCTGTGAATGAAATATCTTCTAAAGTTCTTCCCATGAATTAAGCATACTTAAAATATTAATTCAAAATCAAAACTTCATGAATCCATGAAGAAATAAACCACAGGGGAAAGTGTTTACAAGTATTACTGTATTTGTAGTGATCAGCCCACTGCCTATTCTTGACCCAAGGAAACCAAATATATTGATCAGCCCTTGGATGTAGATATACATTTTCTGATCAGTCTAAGAAAAAGTAGTTCATTGCTACATTTTCTCCTTGTACTGTATGTCCCTCCCTATAAAGACTTTTTAACAAGGAAGGTTGGATAATTGGAAGGACAGTTAAAAGAACTTCATGTCTCAAGTCTAACATACTGTAATGCAGAAATGACATTGCCACCTCAAATGATCAAAGGTGTCAAAAGTGAATTTTAACTCAAATAACGAGAGAGAGAGAGAGAGAGAGAGAGAGAGAGAGACAGAGAGAGAGAGAGAGAGAGAGAGAGAGAGAGAGAGAGAGAGAGAGATCTGCTTAGTGCTTCTCTTAGAATTGCATTGAATTTCAAAAGCAGTGAGTTCATTCTTCTTTGGGAGGCATATTTTGAGTAAGAGCAACATAATGGAGGTCAAACAACATGCCATAGATCCTACTGGGATGAGTTGAATAGTATCATTTTATTTAAGGTCATAACAAACAAATAAAAAAAACCCTGGCCAGTCTTGAGTTTAGATTCCAGAAGCGCATCAGCTTGAAAGGACACATCAAGCATACAAATGGCCTTAATCCCATAATGTATAGCTGTTATTATATTAATATACTAGGATGACATTGTCACCTGCATTAACAGCTGCAGAATTGAATTTGCAGCTGCTATTCTGCTGCCAAGGGCTGAATAAGAAAGAAAGAAAGAAAGAAAGAAAGAAAGAAAGAAAGAAAGAAAGAAAGAAAGAAAGAAAGAAAAGGATTTCTATTCAACAACAAGAAAAAAGAAAGCCAAGGTAGAAAAGCAGCACAGTGGTGCTACTTTGGTCCCATACATCAGCCTTTCCTAAACTGCTCCACTTCGTGCTGGGTGGTGTATCTGATGGGCGCCAGGGTGGAGAAGACTGCCATATGTATACTTTATGTTCAATGCAAAGTAGTCTAGACATTTTCAATGTTTCTTGTTGCCAGTGAGGTGCTCAGAGATTTACAGCTGGAAAATTATCTGGAAATGATACAGCAGGGAGTGATTTAAAAAGCAAAAGCTCCACTAGTTGTATTTTAATGGAGACAATACAATATCAATAAAATGTGAATTTGGGTGGAAGGTTGGCTATGAAGAGCATGTGGCAAAATGTATAACCTTTTAACAACCAGTCTTTTTCCTATTTAATCTTCCCTTCCTCAAACTGTTTTTCTATTCCCCACAGAAGAAAAATAGATAGAGGAGAGATTTTGAGTGGGGGAAAATAATTAACCCCAAAAGAGTTACCTTCGATCAGATACCTTCAAAATATATCTATATACATTTCTGTTTGCTTTGGTAGAGAGAGCTTTTGAGTTGGGGTGGACTAGCCATGACTACCTGAATAAGCTCCTATAGCGGTGATGGCGAACCTTTTTCTCCTCAGGTGCCAAAAGCAAGTGCGTGCAATAGCATATGTACGTGTGCCCACATTCAGAATGTAATGCCCCCATGCGCCGCATGCCCTTATGCATGCATGCATGACCCCCCCACCCCATGCTCCCTATGCATGACTCCCATACCCAATTTTGGGCCTAGCAGGCCTCTCTGAAGCCTCCAGAGGCCAGAAGTGGCCAATTTCCTGACTTCTGGTGGGCCTGGTAGGTCTGTTTCCAGAGGCTTTCTTGAAGCCTGGGGAGGGCAAAAATGGTCTCCCCCCATCCCCCAGAGATTGAAAATGCTCTCCCAGAGCCTCCTCATGATCCCTGTACTTACCAGGCATCCAAAATGGGCCTTGTGGATACTCCTGGGAGGGGAAGGGCAGCATAGGTGGGACCAGCCAAAAATCATCTGGGTGCCATGTGCATGCACACTGGATCTTAGCTAGGGCAAAAGCTTGTGTGCCAGAAATAATAGCTCTGCATGCCACAGGTTTGCTATCAGGGCCCTATAGTTTTCTCTGCAAGATTTCAGAAGTGATTTGCCATTGCTCACTTCTTCCTAGGGCTGAGAGAGAATAGCTGGCTCAAAGTCACCCAGCTATGTTTTGCCTAAACCAGAATTAGAATTCAGTCTCCCAATTTCTAGCCTGATGTCTTAATCTCTACACTAAATCGACACTCTTGCTTGGTTAGGTTAGATTTAGTTTAAAGATATGCCATATATTCTAAAGATAAATGCCCATGTTTGCAACCAATATCTAACCCAACCAGTCTTGTTTCTTTACAAGTCAGAATTGTCTGAACTTCAGTGTTTAGGGAAGAACCTAAAGCATTTCAGATTTCAGTGAACAGTAAGCAAGCAGCATTAAATCTAAAATGCTTTAGGTTCTTCCCTCACAGAATTGTGGGGATCTGGGGACCCGTCAAGTTGTTCCTGTGAACAGGGTATAATAGTTGGCAGCCCCAAATCAGAAGATGCTTATGAGCATGTCAAGCGAGGACACCAGCACATATCATGGTATGAGGCCAGATGGCCATTCTGATTAACAGGTTGTTCCTTAATCAGTTCTATGATTAAAACCTCTTTATAACTTGTGACTTGTTTGAGCAGATGGGATACATACTCACAGGAGTTCTATAGGAAGAGGCTACCATGTTGGTGATACCTTTAGTCACCTTATAGAACTCTGTTTATTTTCCATAATGGGGCCAACAGAAACGTGTACTGTTGCATTAGCCTCTCAAAATATAATTATTGGCAGCTTCTAATCTAAACAATAAATTTGACATTTGAAGAGGAGGGGAGGGAAGGGAAAAGAAGGTTCATTTAACAGACTCATCATCAGGACCTGAAATGACACAGGGCCCGAGAACTGAAACATTATGGCAAGTTATTTTATCTTACTTTATTGAGAATTAACTGACCAGAGCCTTCTTCCAGGATCTTTTTTTCTTTTCTTTTCTTTTTTTCAATTTTTCAATCCATATTACAGTCCTGGGATCTTTTGGTGCTCTCCCATCCAAGTCCTAGTCAGATCTAACTGTTCTGCCAAGGTCAGCTAAACGCTAGGACCTGCTGTGATGTTCTTTGAATCCCATTAACTCTTTTAAAAACATACTCTAAGTACAGATCTTACGTCCTTAATGGGGCTGATCTAAGCAATCAGCATGTCTATATAAAAGGTGACAACAACATCCCAATTGCACGAAAAAGATGACATTAGGTTTGGCAAAAAGCATCCATGTATGGTACTTATTTCATTATACAGTTTGCCTACAGTGCACAGTACCGATTTCATCTTATTCCATTTATAAAATAGCTATTAAGAAATACCAGATGATTTAACACAAATCATTATTTATAAAGTAGCTATCAGAAGCAAGCATCACATTATTTCACATAATTTCTGCAGCACAGATCAGTTCATGGAACTCTCACTTTTGTTGTTATAAAGTACAGAAAGGTGCCTTCAACCATCAATTGATTACAACTGTGCTACTTTAAACTATCAGCCAATTAAAGCAATCCCTTTTTGCTGCCTGGGGCGGATTAAGATTGCCTCCCACTGCTTTCCCATATCCTAAAGCCATCCTTAGAACATTTGGCAGTGGCAGAAGACATTTACTGCAGCTGAGAATAACAAGCTAATTTAGGAGGGCTGGGTAGTTCCCTGCTCTACTGCCCCCCCCCACCTCCACCCAGTTTCTGCTATCCAAGACTTGCCACCAAAGGACCAACAATAGAGCCAGCCAACCTCCACATTCCAGTCAACCTACCAAAATCCAAACTAAGACCCCTTTGGTAAGCTTATGGTTTCAAGCCTCTGTACTTCATTTATTTTCAAACCAACAAATAAATTCCCTGCTTGGATGAGGCTCTCCCAATTTGTCAAAACACACTAAGAAGCATTTACTGAGGGTCTGCCACTGTTGCTGCCCTTAAAATGTATTGCAGTTTCATTTAATAACAAGCAGAATTAACCTAGCTATACAGTGCAAAGCACAAAGCAAAGGGTCAACATTAATCTATGCTGAAAGGCATGAATTTTCACTCCAGGGGCTAAGAGCAGAAGTAAGATGGAGCTAACAAGTCCGACTCTTGGGCTCTTCGGCTGTAGGGAAAATTGATTCGAAAAGACTAAAATAGAGATAAGGTTCTGCTTACCTGCTCGTGATATTCAATGCCCATGCTGAGGGTATTGATCAAGATAGCGATCATGATGCCACGGCCAAAGTATTTACTATCCACAATCTTCCGAAATGTCTCACAAACCACCTTCCAGAAGGCTAGAAATTTCCGCATTTTTCTTCCCCGAGCTTTCTGGTGCTTAGGATCTCGCTGGTCGCTATAGTGAGCATCCTGGGTGAATTCATAGACTGCATCACTATCGGAGTCTCCTGCCTCGTGCTCCTTCTGCTCTGGATTGTTAGCCAAAGTTTTTGTGCAATAGGGACAGTTTTCTGGGCTGCAAATATTATCAGGTTTGCCCCCTTTGTTGGAAATCTTGCAGGAACTTTGACAGGGACCTAAAAATGAGAAATAAATAAATACTATACTATAATGCACTGTACATCCAATATGTAAAACAGAGACAATACCAGACTTTGAACTATACTATCAAGTATCAGTACTAACATGGTTAAAGAATTAGATATAAATTAAAATAAAAGACTTTTGTTGCTAGAGGGGTATGACTTACAAGTAGGTTGGGACTGTTTCCTCTGGGATGAGAAACATAAAACACATTCATATTTTAGGAAACATAAAGTTAGAGATTTGATACATGGAATTTAGACTAAAATAAAAATATATCATTAAACACAAATGCCGAACTGGTTTTCAGCTATGGAAGCTATGATATATCCTAATACAATGGATTTAAATAAAATGGCCACATATGCGGAAATTCTAGAGGAAGGAGAGAAATTAAAATCAATTCAAAAATCGGAACAAGAAGGAATTAAAATAGATTGGTGGCCCTATTTACAAATTAAAACAAGATTAGAGAAAGACAAGAGACAATTTGGAATACAAAAAGAAAAATCAGAATTAGATAAGATTCTATTAGGCCAAGATATGAAAATGATAACCAAAATATATAATTTTTTATTAAAATATAAAATGTAAGAGGACCTAGTTAAAGGAAATATGATTAGCTGGGCTAAAAATTTTGGATATAACATTAATTTAAATCAATGGGATACAATATGGAATTGTAACTATACATTGACTAAATCAACATCTTATAAAGAGAATTTGTACAAAATGTACTATAGATGGCATCTTCCTCCGGTGAGACTGGCCAAAATGTATTTGAATCTTGTGCCAAATTGTTGAAGATGTAATAAAAAAATTGGATAGTAGTATCACATGTGGTGGACCTGTCCATGTATTAAAAAGTTCTGGTATAAAATTCATGATTGGTTAAGAAAAATAACAAATTAGAAATGCATATAGAACCTGAAGTATTTTTATTAGGTATAATAGATCAGAGAATGGAGAAAATATATTATATCACTTTACACATTTTTAACCGTAGCTAGGATTAGCATAGCTAAGGAAACAAAAAGATATCCCAAGTGAAAATATAGTGATTAGGAAGATTATGGAATTTGCAGAACTTGATATGATGACAGTGAAATTAAAAGATAAGAAAGACTCAGAGTATTATGAAATTTGGAACATAATCTATGAATGGGTAGAACGAAGGAAAAAAATTAAATGATAATAATAAATTAATATTTATAGGAAAGTTAATAGTTGATAGATTTGATATATTGGTGTATAATTGGAAATAACAATAAGTATTAATTAATGTATTAAGAAAAGATATCAGCAAGGCGGAAAAAAATTATAAATAGGGAAATGTATAAGGCACATAACTATATTAGTTAATTTGTCGATATGAATTGCCATAAGAGAACCCTAAGGGATATATATAGTGTATAAATGAGAAGATATCCTTTTAATACTAATATGTAGATCTTTTGTTTGGTTTTTTTTTTGTATGTTACTTTTTTGTTTTATTATTTGAATGCATTGTATGTAATATATGTACTGTATGCCGCCCCGAGTCTACGGAGAGTGGCGGCATACAAATTAAATAAATAAATAAATAAATGTACTACTTTTTGTATTGTTTGTAATGTATATAACTTAATAAAATGATTTTAAAAACATAAATAAATACATAAATAAATAATATAAATAATATAAATAATATAAATAATATAAATAATATAAATAATATAAATAATATAAATAATATAAATAATATAAATAATATAAATAATATAAATAATATAAATAATATAAATAATATAAATAATATAAATAATATAAATAATATAAATAATATAAATAATATAAATAATATAAATAATATAAATAATATAAATAATATAAATAATATAAATAATATAAATGGATGGATGGATGGAAGGATGGATAAATAAACAAGTAAACAAACAAACAAACAAACAAATAAATAAATAAATCCATCTTCATGAAGATGAACTATATGATATTGACAAAACCCAAATGTGGTCTTTTTTTTTTTTAGAAGAAGAAAATCCTACGAATTTTAGGCCATTTCCATTTACTCCTGCTTCGCTTAATGACCATTCAAAAAAGGGAACTTATGACCATTTTGCACACTTACAAATTTTGAAGCGTCCCCATGATCACATGATCAAAATCCAGACACTTGCCAATGGGCTCATATTTATGACAATTGTAATTTCCCTGGGGTCATGTGATCACCTTCTATGATCTTTTGATGAGAAAAGTCACTGGGGATACTAGATTCACTTAACAACATGTTACTACCTTCTCAACATGTGGTATGGTGATTCACTGTGGTGAATCCCTTGTGGTGATTCTGTGGTGACAGAATCTGTGGTGATTCACTTAACTGTGGCAAGAAAGATCACAAAATGGGGCAAAACTCACTTAACCACGGAAGTGTTGGCCTCAATTGTAGTCGTAAGACAGGGACTACGTGTAGTAAGAATGGGGAAATGTTACATTGGTTCACATTTTCTTCTTGATGAGGACCCAGATTTTGGGAGGCAATAAGCTGACTCTGTAAACCACTTAAAGGGAGCTATATATAAGTCTATGAATGGAATGGAGTAGAGTGGAGTGGAGTGGAGTGGAGTAGGGTAGAGTAGAGTAGGGTAGGGTAGGGTAGGGTAGGGTAGGGTAGAATAGAACTTTATTGGCCAAGTGTGACTGGACACACAAGGAACTTGTCTTGTTGCACACACTCTCAGTGTACATAAAAGAAAAGATACGTTCCTCAAGAATCATAAGGTACAATGATAGTCCAGGTACAAATAAGCAATCCAATCATATTAGGAACCAGTCAAGATAAATTGTAAGGATGCAAGCAACAAAGTTACAGTCATACAATCATTAGTGGGAGTTGGGTGATAGGAAGGATGAGAAGATTAATAGTAGTACTGACTTAATAAATAGTTTGACAGTGGTGAGGGAATTATTTGTTTAGCAGAGTGATGACATTCTGGAAAAAACTGTTCTTGTGTCTAGTTGTTCTGGTGTGCAGTGCTCTATATTTTGAAGGTAGGAGTTGAAGCAGTTTTTGTTCAGGATGTGAGGTATCTGTAAATATTTTCACAGCCCTCAAAAATATTTACAGATGTCTCACACCCTGGACATAAACTGTGCTATTGATATTGCTACTAACTTAACAACTGCAGTGACAGAAATTTTGAGCTCAGTTGTGGTCATAAGTTGAAGACTACCTGTACAAATAAAAAAGGTAGTACAGAAAAAAAATGGAGCCATATGCAAGATCCAGTGTGTGATTAACCTGTCAGACTTGGGCCTTAGGGATTCAGATCAAATCATGGGATCTCATTGGGCAACTGTGGGACAGTTATTTTTTCTAAGCACCTCCATAGAGTTGCTCTTCTGGGGAAAACAGAGTGGGGGCAATGCTATGTAGGACATGTAGGACCAGAGTGTCTTCCGTCCCCTGTCCTGTCCTAATGTTTCTCTCTTACTAGTATCATGTATATAAATATACACGATACTAGTAAAAGTACTAGCATTATGTATATAAATATTATTATATCTTTGTATACCACCAATAAGTACTTGACAAAACAAACAAACAAATACATAAATAAATAAACTCGAGAGAAAAGCCTGGATACCAATCTACCATAACTATTAACATTAAATTAAATTAGTGCAAAACAAAATCATATGGTAGAAATATGCACGAAAACACGAATGTCCATGAATAATTTTTGAAGCCACGGGAAAGACACTAAAACAGGAGAAAATGAATGGAAGAGTTTCAATATGAGAAACCAACTGAGATCCAGTCAGATTTATTCATTCCCACTTCATATACGAGGATACTTTATTTTGCCAAGAGCTACATTTGAAACCTAGAACCCTGGTTGCATAGAGTGGTGGGATGGATGGCCTTTAGCGTGTAACCTAGAGGCCCTTTTTGTTGCAGAAACAGCAGCAGCACATTGGTAGCCACAATGAAGATGAGGATGGTGATGGAAGTGATGGTAGTGGTGGTAGAGATGATGTTATCAAGAACAACAGTGGCTGTAACAATTTTGTGGGCTCATAATCTGAACTCTGGAATTCCAGAAAGCATCAGCCATTTTACCCTCCCTGATTTTCAGTCCTTTATTTTAATTTTTTTAAAGTGGCAATCCTGCCTTTTGGAGCTTTCCACCACTGTAAATTTTACCTTGCTTTTATTCTTTAGCTACTTTTACATTTGTAAGGTTTTTAATGTTATTCTAAAAGTTTTTCACACTTTGGAACAGTTTTAGCTGTGAAAATGCCAGATCAAAAATTTATAAATACCCTTCAATAAATAAGAGTGCTGATATTTTATGCTTGTAAGGTCGCCACTAAAAATGAAGGAAAGAGGCTGTTTTAGACTACATCAATGTACTTTTTGAATAATAAAGGAAGAAATGTCTACTGAACCTGATTCAAAACATTTCTGAAAGCTAGGCAAAACAGATCTAGAAACATGATTAGATTTATAAAAGCTGACTGTTTTAAAACACTAACATACTTTTTGTTCTGCAGCACTATTCGCAGAAAGAGCAGACCAATTTAATGAAAGGCATATTGAAGGGTACAAAAAATGAGGTATTATTCAGAAAATGAGGTATTATTTTGAAATGTGAGATCTCTGATTTTACTAAGTAAAAAGTTAGCCAATTAAGGTTACTCGAATTTATTAAATTGAACTGGCCGATCGACCTGTTTGTTAAGTAAATGTCTGAATGGGATCCATCTCTGCTTTCTCTCTAAATAATGTGGGTCAAGGAGATTTTTGTCTGGGAAAGGCAGGCATAATTTAGGAAGCTTTCTCTCTATCTTATCTATGTGCCAAGAGTAACTGCAGAGTGTGTCAAAAAAGTCAAGATGGTGTCTACAAAAACATAAGGCAATAAAAAAATAGACGGAGTTTGTGCCATTTTTTTGGCCATACCCTGCAGATATCCTTGGATTCCACCTGGGAAAATGCAGTTAGAGAAGAATAATAGGAAACATTCAAGAACACTCCTAGAAAACTATCAGAAAAACCTCTGAAACAATGTAAACTGTGAATCATCCACATTCATTTCTAAGTGACTGTGAATATTACAAAACATGGGTTTTCAGTTACTTCATTCAAGCCATTTCTTGGGAAACATTTGCATCTGTTAGAGAACTGGCATGTAAGCTGCAATATCTCCACAAAATATTAAAGCCTAAAAGAACACCCAGCTTAATTTACACCACCTTTCATTCAAGCAGAAGCGTCAGTGGTATATAACTACGCAAGAGTTTTTCCATTGAGCAAGATCAGAATGAACATCTCTGGTTAGAAAATATAAAAGACTTTCAAAACAACGCAATGTTGTGTTTTGTGCTATACCAATTAAAGGTTACCTTTGCCATAACAAATTACGGTATGTGTGGAGGGCGGGCACACCCAAAATATTTATTGGGGTAAATGACCATCAATAACTATTTAACTCCATCGCTTTCATCCCAGGCTGAAGAAAATAATTTTTTTTAAGGAGGTTACTCAAATAATGACAGTTTTTCTTTTTCTTTATTTAATATCAGCAACACCTTTTTTTTTCCAGGGGGGAAAGTACTTGATGGTTGCTTAATTCCTTACCCTGAATTGTAGAAATCTATTCAGAACTACACATCCATCACTACACTGAGCCAAATACGTATGCATACACATACACACGCATACATACCTTAGAATTCACCAGTGAATGCTGTCCATGGGCAAGCATTTGCAGCTGCTTCATTCCCCATTTGGCCATTAAGGTTAAGCAAAAGCAATCAAGTCTATGGCACAGCTAATACAGGTAGTCCTCGACTTACGACTATGTAGTGAACTGACATTTAATGACAGTTCAAAGTTAGAACAGCACTGAAGAAAGTGAGTCATGGCCATTTTCCAGACTTACAACAGTTGCAACATCCCCATGGCCATGCGATGGAAATTCAGGTGCTTGGCAACTAGTCCATATTTATGACGGTTGCACTGTCCCATGGTCATATGTGATCACCTTTGGTTTTGACCTTCTGATAAGCAAATTCAATGGGGAAGTCATCTTCACTTAACAATTTAGTTACTAATTTAACAGCTGTGATGATTCACTTAACAACTGTGACAAGGAAGATTGTAAAATGGGGCAAAGCTCATTTAACAAATGTCCCACTTAATGTTGGGCTCAACTGAGGTCGTGAAGAGCTGCAGAGACACCACCATAGCCCATGCACTTTCCTGCTTCTTGCTGATAATTCAACTTCTCATCCAACTGACTATTCTGAAATCAATCCCAGCTGACACGGGCTTTCCCATGTAAGAAGAATCCTTAATGATGCTGGCTACAGTGAGGGGAGGAGTTTGTCCTCAAAACCTATTCTCAACCCATCTCATTTTAAAGTCAGCAGGGAATCTTGGATCACCTAGCCTGACCTTCTCCTGGAGACAAATCGTAAAATTTTGACGAGCTTTCCCTCCTCATTCCCAGAAAGTCTCTCATGCTTAAAGAGATTCAAAAAAACCCACTACAAACACACAGAGAAATCTTGGAAAGTGAAATCTGGACTCTCCAGAGGCCATCATTACATTGCGTTAACTGTGTTGTTACAGGGGAACATCCACGCTTCTGAATAAATATTTGCAGGAGTTTGGATGGTGACTGAAGCTCCCCATTTCCAGACGGGAGCCTCTTACGAATTACAGAAGATGCTGGCTGGACCTGTGCCTGTTGGCTAAGAATCATCCCTGATATTCCACAGGACTGAATCAGTGTGACCCCCAAGTCAACCCTGCACAGACAGAAGCCCTACAGCCTCCAAAGGGATCAATAACTGGCAAGCTTTCCTATTGTTTTGAAAGGATATGAATGCAAAAAGGAACAAAAGGTGGCAAACAGAAACATAATGCTATCCACCTATTTAAATATTTTTTGTTATACAAGCTTCCCCCCCTCTCCCCTCCCTCTCTCTTTGTGTCTCTCTCTGCCTCCCTCCCCCTCTCTTTCTCTCTCTCTCACACACACTCCTTTTCAGCTTTTAGACAAATCCTCAGACAACCTACATTCTCAGAAGAATGGTTTTTCATGGCCTGGGCAAGCCAGAAGTATATCTCTTACTTTAATGCTTTTTGTGTTGATTTCTCTCTGATTTCAAATATTACAGCCACAGTGGTTCCTATAAACCTGAGTAAAACACCACAGGGCACACTATTGTGAAGTGTGAATTCAGTCATTACATTATTAGACACTTGCTTCAAAATGCTGCCTGTCAGATTCCATGCTGATTGGCAATAGCTTTCCAAAATTGCAGGCAGGAATTTTTGCAACCCTTTTCTGGGACTCCACAAGCAAAACACATCTGTGGTCCCTAACATATAGGGTTTTTTGGAAATGCTGAGGACAAAATAGAGAAAAGAGGAACACAAAGATTACTACTCTGCCTCCCATTCAAGCTTGATTGAATGTTCAACAGCCCAGCTTACCAGTGCTCTGTGTTTCCAATATCTTCTGCATCGGACTATAAGGCCCTGGGGGGATGTTAAGATTCATCAGCGTGCTAGTCCCAGGGTTCAATGCGGACTCTGGCAAACCTTTATCTTTAAGGAGCTCATGGGAGCTGCTTGGGTGTACCGTTGGGTAAACCTTGCTGCCAACCACAGTCCTGGGAAGCACCTCCGGTCCCGGCAAACTGAGACCAGTCTGAGAGAGAGATGATTGGCAATGAATTGGTTCAAAATGGCAGTCTGCATGGTAGATACTGTGAACAGACTCCATGTTGCCCGGCGCCATGTGAGAAGGATTGACTACTGAAGGAAGCATCAACCGATTGGCACCGTTGTGAAGGGAGCTGGTTTCCACATCACTAATTTCTGGACTGGCTCGTGGGGCCCGTAGGCTTCCATTGCCTAGGTGATAGTGGTGATGGTGGTGATGGTGATGGTGAATGAGGTGATGCACCGATGACCTTTTCCGTGGATGATGTTTGCACGGTTGTCTCTCGGTGCTGTTCTTACTGCTTGGGCTGGAGAGGAGGCCCATCTTTACCACTGTGGTCCGACAAGTTTCCATCACTTGCTTGCCAGCCTTCCGAAGGACGTAGACAAGGTATTTGAGAAGTTCATCGTAACAGCTTCCTGGCTCCGAAAAGCTAGCCAACGTGCTTGCGTTGGAGAGGTAGCGGATTCGCTGCTCCTTCATTAGCTGGCTCTCTCGCTGCTTGGTCTCTGAGAACTGGGTTGCTATGACCACAAGGCAGAGGTTTATCATGAAGAAAGAGCCCACCTAAAAGAGAAGTAGTTTGTGATTAGCCCTATTTATGTGGAGAAGCCCAACTGAGAGAATATGTAGCGATGGAGAAAAAAAACACATATTTTTTTTCAAAACAATGTTGGACTCCAAATCAACATCATATTATTTTAAAACTCAAGGAAGAGAAAGAATCTTGATAGTTCATCCAAGGGACATGGTTTTGAAGGTTTATCATGCAAAAAACACTGAAGCTACTAAGCTGTCATGGCTAGGATTAGAATGGGAGATCACCTGATACCATTCTGTGGAGATAAAAATGTGGAGAAACTCCAAACTAATGGTGCAATTCTACCCATTTATTTCAGACTTCCTTTTGACTTCAGTAGATCTAGTAAAATGAATGCAAGTTTGCATCACAATTAGATGTCCCATTGAGTTCACCAGGATCTACTTTATGGGGTGGAAATAAGTAAGTTAATCCATTGAAAAAGAAATAGCAGTCTTTTTTCCATTGTAGGTGTTGCACTCTCTAATGATGCACAATGCTAAATCCCTATACCCCATACATGTTATTATGAGTGGTTGCCTTCTCAGTCAGAGGTTAAGACCAGATTTGGCTTTTCTGTCCACCTATTGAGTTCTTCTCAAGGACCTGGGAAAGCCTTCAAGTCACCATGGTCAAGTGTCCTGGACCAGTCTGTGCAGGTTTTTTGCCAAAATTTTTGGAAGTGCATGGAGATGCCTGGCCAGTGATGGGCTACCAAAATTTTTACTACCATACTGTGGGCGTAGCTTATGCATTTTGTTTCAACATCTTTCAGTGCAAATTGGGTGCTCTGGGGTAGAGCTCCATTTTTGCTACCCCACTGTGTGTCCCGTCCCCCCCGTCTGGGCAGTAGCCCACCCCTGATTATCTATTATATAAAGTGTATGTACACACACGCAAGCACAGCTCTTCTAAAATTATACACATTCAACCTCATTTACTGTGATAGGAAAAACATACCCAGAGCCCAGAAGGGAAAGAAAGAAAAAGAAAATTTTGCTAACGGTACTGTGTACCTGACCGTACCCGTAGGAACCCATCACTGTACCTGGCCAATATTGTCCATTTTCACACAGCTTTACACACTGGAAGAGGGGAAATTTTGTAGAAGTATCTATGAGGCTATGAATCACCTCTCTAAACCAGGGGTGAAAGTCAACAGGTTCTGACAGGTTCTGGAGAATTGGCGGTGGAAATTTTGAGTAGTTTGGAGAACCGGCAAATACCAGAGTGGGGTGGGAATGGAGATGTTGCAGTATCCTTTCCCTGCCATGCCCACCATGCCAAACCCACAGAACCGGTGGGGAAAAATTTTGAATTTTACTCCTGCTCTAAATTTATCCTACAATTAGACTTGAAAAAACTCCCATAGCATAAAGACATGTATATTCTGCTTCCAGAACCCCCAACCTATATAAAGTAAATGCCAATTTTGAATTCTAAACACATCCTATAAATTATTTTTTTCAAAAACTGTCTGGAAACCAAGTTTTGAATGCCTCCAAGCAAACATTGTTTTGGCTCATACTTCTTTAGCAGTGGTTCCTCTGAGCCACATGACAAATTACCGTAACAATTTAAGGAGATGTAAAAAGAATAAAATATTGCATGAAGAAGAGATGGTTATAGCAGGAGAAGGATAAATATGCTGGGTATGAAGACGTTCCTTGGGCTTTTATAGAATTTTAAATGCTTAGGCAATATGATAGGAAACCAAAGCTGTAAAAGGCATATGGCAAAGGCACATTGCTCCTTAAATATATCATAATACAGACATTTTACTGTTATGACAGTATGGAAGCCTCTGATCAAAAATAATTGCACTGGTTTATATCTATATAGTTCTATGGCTGTGGGTGTAATTCCTTCATTTTAACATATCAAGCTAGACTGATCTTCTCCTAAACTTTAATAACGTAGTAAGGGACTTCCTGGATAAGGTCATTTCAGAGGTCCCCAAATCTCAGCCAGAAGTGGTTTCCTCCTGGTTCGGACCGGTTCACCCAAACCAGTACCAACCTGCTGGTGATGTCACGATGACATCATGGAACTCAATCTGTCAGTGCTGCTTTGTGGAGACCCGCCATCTTTTAATTTTTTAAAAATTATTTTTGGCAGGAATTCTGGGGGTTCTTCTGCGCATGCGCAGAGGCCAACTTTCTAGGACTGCACATGTATCTCCATCTTGTTTTCAGCTTTTGGGGAGGATTATTTCTGTTTTTTTGCTTCCACGCATGCGGGCAACCAGGAGGCACAACCACGTGGGAGGAAGAAAACCAGCAGCAAGGTAAATTAGAACCATTGAAGGGCTACCAAAATGTTTACTACCACACTGTGGTCGTGGCTTATGCAGGACGCCCTGCATTTTCTTTCATCTTTCAGTGCAAATTGGGTGCTCCATTTTCTCTACCCCACCGTGTTCCCCCCCCCAATCCGGGCAGCAGCCTGCCCCTGGTTAGAGCCCACCCCTGCCCTCAGCCCCTTCGGCACCAGGCCACTCAAGCAGCAGGTGTGCTTACTCACAAGCACAGCCTTCCCTTGCACAACGGGCTCTCGTGCCTATGTGCAAAGCTCCATTTATGTGAGCTGCTTGCACAAATGGAGGTGCCCCCAGAACCATCCCCCCTCCACTGCTGTGGAGGTTGGGGACGATTGAACTATTTCATTAGTAGGCAATTTGGTGGTTTCCAGATGTTTGAGGCTATCGTTTCCACAGACTGTTATTCCTGGTAAAGAGAGCTGAAATCCAAATGTCCTGAAGGATGTCAGATTGCCTATCTCTGAGCATGCAGCACTGTTTCCAATGAGTAGAATTGAGAGACACAATGCCACCTTCCTTTGAGAGCAGGTTCCATAGTTTAGCTGCGTGGTTCATGATGGTGTCCTCCTAAACCTTTCACCATTGATGAGCCTTGGTGGCGCAGTGGTTAGAGTGCAGTACTGAAAGCTGCTTCTGCTGACTGCTAGCTGTAGCTCACCAGTTCAAATCTCAGTAGGCTGAAGGTTGACTCAGGCTTCCATCCTTCCGAAGTGGGTAAAATGAGGACCCAGATTGTTGGGGAAGATGTGCTGACTCTGTAAACCATTTAGAGGGGGCTGTAAAGCTCTGTGAAGTGGTATATAGGTCTAAGCGCTATTGCTATTGCTATTGAATTTAACTGAATGACTGTTGGTTCTTATATTTTGATGGTGTTACAAAAATTACCTGGCTGGTAATCTCCATATTTCATATGTCTCTATGTGCCTTTTTAATATGCTTATCCTGCCCCCCCCCCCACTTGATGTAAAACCCTCTCACACAAAAGAATTAGCTGCAACCCCTTGATAATTTTGGTTGCCCTTATCTGCAACTCCTCTAGCTCTTCCGGCTTCTTTCTGAGACGCAGGGAATAGAACTAGGCAGAGTAGTCCAACTGCGGCTGGGCAATAACAATACAGGGATTAATGTCATTTTCAATTTCTTTCCTAATGACCTCCCACATGGAATTTACAGATGAACTGGCAGTGACAAGAAGGGGACACAGCAAGTGGAGGAGACTCAGTAATTAGCAATCTTCCCCCTGGACTTCAATAACTGCTGTAATGATGCCTCAATCTTCTCGGCTTTATACATTCTGAGTTTGTCACGAACTTCTCAAGCTCAGGAGTCACGCAGGGAGCACATCCATGCCTAAAAATCACCATATAGAAAAGCTGGATTTAACCAGCTTGAAAAGAAATCCTGCCAACTCACTCCCAAGATAACAGTCATCACTGTGTATGGCACCCGGTGACATTCCCTGCCCTTCTTCTCTTCCTTCCTTTCATATCATTCAGACTTCCTCGTCTCAGGTCTTCCCCCACCTCACCCTTCCTCATTCCACCAATGACAATGCAGCTCAATAAAGATTGTTTTGACTTCAAAAGATTTCTTGGTAGTCTGTATTTGTAATTATCACAATGAAGTAGGTTTTTTTTCCTCCCTCACCTAAATGTAAGTACTTGAAATGTTTTCAAGGCCGAGACTTCCCTTATGGAGTCTCTGGCTATTTTCAGAAGAAATCTTTTCCTTTGTTAGCTGGCACTCAACAGGCAGCAGCTGCCCACAGTTGAAGAGTCTAAATTTTATTCCAAAACAGGCTCTTCATTAGGCTGCATTTTTTGTAGCTCCTGGTGGCTATTCAGTCTGAAGATCTCAAAAAGCAACCTACAACTGATTCTTTTCTCTTGGCTATCTTAATTCTACAAATTTGAGTATTTACTCAGGCCACCTCAGAAGGCAGAAATTGCTGAATCATCTACCATTCTGTGGCCTTCTTTCTGGATAATCTCAGAGATTTCCCACTCTGGGTGGGGTGGGGGAGAGAAGTCACATTTGTCCTCCTTTCTGGAGGCTTTTCAGAAGGATCTACAGAAGGGACATGCATAAGTACACTAGAGTGCCTTCCATCCCCTCTCCTAATGTTTCTCTTTTACTGCTATCATGTATATAAATATTATTATATCTTTTTATACCCCCAATACGTACTTGACAAAACAAACAAACAAATAAATAAATAAATAAAATAAATAAATAGAATCCACCAGTTTTATCAAAATGAAAAAATAATAATAATCGTCAAAATGCATGTATTCAAAAAAGGGACACAGCTTACATCATGATGCTAATTTTGCTATTTGCTACTTCTTGGCCTTAAATGGATGCCCTGGTCAGTCTATTTAACTAGTAGGTTCCCCATCCACGGAAGCTGTAGCTCTTGTTCTTTCCCCCCAGCAATTTTTGTGTTAAAAGCTCATGTTCCAAACAACCATTTCCCACTGCAGATGTATTCTATTGGTATAACACCCCTGTTGTGATTATAGCATGAGTACATACATTTGTAAACCGAGGCAATGTAAAGGGACATAATTAATAAAGGAGAATATTTGTAGCTCAGGGTTAAATAAGTGCACTGATGATATTACTTAGTTTGGGTTATGAAACATCTGTTCTGTTCCCCTCATGGACATAACTGAGTGGTATGTAAAACTCACTGGCCAGTGAAAACTTTTTGGTGGGAAAAAAGGAACAATAGCAATAGCAGTAGCAGACTTATATACCGCTTCACAGTGCTTTACAGGCCTTTCTAAGCAGTTTACAGAGAGTCAGCATATTGCCCCCAACAATCTGGGACCTCATTTTACCAACTCGGAAGGATGGAAGGGTGAGTCAATCTTAACCCTACTGAGATTTGATCTGCCAAACAGCTGACAGCTGGCGATCAGCATAAGTAGTTTGCAGTACTGCACTCTAACCGCTGCACCACTGATACAGTGGCACAAGAGCCTAGGCTTTTTCTACAACTGCATAGCCAGGCAGTATTGGTATAAACATGGGTTTGGGGGTTGAAAGGAATTCAAGTAACCATTGTGTATCTCATTCACAATTGCAGACTTCCCCTTTTTTGGAAAAGAGACTCACCTCTTCTCCAGTATATCATGAGGTTGTGAGAAAAAGATTCAGAATATTTCCACCTTCATGAAGACATTAATACTACACGTTGGTTCCTAACTCAACAGTTAAGTTTTCTGAAATGCTTGAAACACACTTGCTTTCATCTTAAGAAAGTTTGTCAAAGAGAACTTTGGAAGATTTGTGTTTGGAAAAAATCACTTTTAATTCAATCGGCTATCAAAGGCCTGCCAGCTGCGAAGTTGGTATTCTATCATATATAAGACCAGCTTCTTTTATTCATACTCTAGAAAACCCTAGATAAAATGACTGTAATGCACTATATCTTTGAAGTATATTGAAGGTATTGAAACTGTAGTTAGTGTACAATCTAAGTTCTACATTTTTAACTCAACCTGGACATGATGATATCTGTCTTAGACCAACTGCTCCTGGCCTTCAGTCCATTTCTATGTTTAGATTCCAGGTACTGCCTTTGGCCTTATAACATTTATGATTTAAGCCCCCGAAGGATAAAATAACATTTATCTCCATATGTGGTGGCTTATATTTTAAGAGCTTCAGTTGAAGGCCTCCAAAGGAGCTTTTGCCAGATGAGAAGATGGCCACAAAAGCAAAACAAAACAATACAATACACAAAACAAAAAAACCCTTGTCTCAGTGGTAGAGCTATAGTCATGGTGCACTCTACATCAGGGCTGTCAAACTCCTGGCCCGTTGGTTGATTTGTCATGTGCTGGCCACACCCATGCTCGGTTTAGCGAAGGGGGGGAAAGTCCGATATGTCACATGATGCCGTCTTGATGACATGAGTTTGATATCCCTGCTCTACATCATGTTTCACCTGATAGAAAATCATTACTGCCATTTGGACTCTGGCCACAGTCTTTATTTTTGAGATTTTCCCAATACGGGTTTAATCCTATTTGCTTCTCTTTTTTATTTCCTTATGTCTACATGTCTTATTTGTAGAATAGGATTGAAGGTTCCTGGAGAATATACTTCTTATAAATAATAGGTGAATATGATACAGACCCTGAAAAAACTTAGGCTGTTTTAGGCTTTAGGCTTTTGGTTTGCTTATGTTACATGTTACAGATTCCGCCTACGCTTGTGGCTCATTACACTCACTCTAAATTTAACCTAACCATGAAAGAGTTCAGCCTGTGATCCCCAAGTTTAGTCTAGTGTTACCACTCATCTACTTATCTTCTTTACCGGTTTGGAAGCGTGTGCTTTTGTGCATGCTCACATTGTGTTTCATGCATGCACTTCCCCCGTGCCAGCATCATTCATGCATTTTCACCCTCTGCACATGTGCAGAAGGATTTGTGCATGCACATAGGGTTAAAAAAAGAAAAAGGTAACATCCGGGTGAGTGGGCGGAGCCTTGCGTTGCTGCCACTACCGGTTCTCTGAACCACCAGCAGCTGCAACTACTGGTACACCTGAATCAGGCTGAACCAATGGCATTTCATCCCTGCTCTGGTCCTGTACATCTAGTCCCTCCCTAGGAGGATTTATCTGAACAGTACTTTCTGAAAAGTGGCCTTAATGGCCTGAAACAGTGTGTACATTCCTGACACCTGTTTCCCATTTATTCTTTCTCATTAAATTATTGCCATGTTTCTAATGCTCTGTAAATAATTATCTCAAAGTCCTCAAGCTGGAATTCTAGAAATTATTAATTTTTCTGTTTTATTTACAGTTCGCATTTTTACCCACCATTGTTTACACAGCATCTGCATCTTTGCTGAGGTATTACTCCAAATTGGTGAGGCATGATTAAATGTGATTTAATTCAATTTATATGATAATTATGCGAGTCTACGGAGAAAGACGGCATAGAAGTCTAAATAATAAATAAATAAAATAAATAAATTTAATAATTTTACCCTCAGTAACAATTGTTGGTGATTCCCAAATGCTGAAAAAGATCACTTGTGGCCTCACAGTTTCAGCTATAGACTCTAATCTATGTCCGAGGTTTGACTACTGCAACACTCTTTACATGGGGCTACCTTTGAAAAGTATTCAGAAACTTCAGATCGTGCAGAATGCGGCTGCGAGAGCTATCATGGGCATTCCCAGATATGCCCATGTTTTGTCATCACTCCGCAGCCTGCATTGGCTGCTGATCAGTTTCTGGTCACAATTCAAAGTGTTGGTTATGACCTATAAAGCCCTACATGGCATCGGACCAGAATACCTCCGGGACCGCCTGCTGCCGCATGAATCCCACCGACTGATTAGGTCCCACAGAGTTGGCCTTCTCCAGGTCCCGGCAACGAAACAATGCCATCTGGCGGGACCCAGGGGAAGAGCCTTCTCTGTGGTGGCCCTGGCCCTCTGGAATCAGCTCCCCCCGGAGATTAGGACTGCCCCCACTCTTCTTGCCTGGAGGAATTGATATATCCTTAGGTGCTTTTGATTTTATGGATGGTGTGTTTGGGCTGTATGACTGTTTTTAATAGGGGTTTTTTAAAAACTGTTTTAACATTGGATTTGTATATGATGTTTTATTGTTGTGACCCACTCCGAGTCCTCGGAGAGGGGCGGCATACAAATCTAATAAATAATAATGATGATGATGATGATGATGATGATGATAATGATAATGATGATAATAATAATAATAATAATAATAATAATAATAATAATAATAATCATCATCATCATCATCATCATTATTATCATTATCATTATCATTATCATTACTATATCCTAGAGCAGGGCTCTCCAAACTTGGCAACTTTAAGACCTGTGGACTTCAACCCCCAGAGTTCCTCAGCCAGCTTTGCTAAGAATTGAAGTCCACAAGTCTTAAAGTTGCCAAGTTTGGAGACCGCTGTCCTAGAGAACCACAGATGATCTACCTATCTGTACCCTGGATCATTTGCAGTGATCCAGAGTAAGACTGATACTGATTATTGTTGGAAAATCATAAATAATTACTACCCATGCAGGTTAATGTGAATGTATCTGAGGTTTTTGTTTTAAAAACTTACTCCTATATATTACCTATCTGAATACTATTTGGCATAACTTCGTTACCCATTCTCCCCCTGCCCCCAATCCAAACATACAAGTTTTGTATAATCTTGACAGAAAGAGACGAAATCTCAGCAGCTGTTATTACTGTAAATCTGTTATAAGGAAATTGTAGAGGTTACTTGAGGCTACCAAGGCAAGAACAAAAATATCACGGTCAGCAGGTTTCTTTAACATAAAAGCCAATATAAAATCAAATTATTTGCATTTGTCTTTGTCACCATAGATCAAATTTAAGCATCATCTAATGCCAGTTATATACTAACTTTTAGTTCTCTTTTTTCAATGTTTGCTTATTAAAATAAAAATGTAGAACAGAAAGCCTGAGCAGCAAATAGTGAGAAAATAGCAGTAAATAGTGAGGAAACCAGTATCACTGACTAGAAGTTTTTCTAAGTGCTTTCAATGCTACCTTGCAAATGCAAGAAGCACATTGGAACTGGTTTTCTTTTTTATCTAGTTATCATGTTTTGGGTGGCTCCAATAATAAATCCTAGCTTATCAGTCCTTTCATGCACCCCAATATGGCTTTTCCTCGGTGGAAATCAAGGTTTAAGGCTTCTGATTGACACAACTGGAGACAAAACTCACAATGATCAGGAGAATGAAATAGATGAAGTTGTAGAAGGAATGAGCATCCATGACGAAGTACATGATATCTACCCAGCCCTCCAGGGTGATGACCTGTGATAAGGCAAAAGAAAAGGAAGCCATTGGTTAGCTCATCTTGATGAATGTAGGGTTGTGAAGGGCAAGGAACGGTAGACCTCTAACAAAATACTTATGAAACTTTTAAGTCACCTACAAGATAATTTGTCCATATTGAGAGTCACATTCTCTCAGATTAATTGGTTGATGCTACTTGGTAGATAAGGCTAAATCAAGTCATAGGATGGGCCAGGGCTTAAGGTGGATGTGATATCTATCATTTTTTCCCTTTATATTCGTTCACATTTTTTCTTACTTCTTTTCTGTCTTTCTTGAAGTACCAGTTATGGGGATGGGTCAGAAAATTCGTACCAGGTGTCTAAACAGGTAAATTGTAAAGGGCCACCATAAACAAGAACAAGGGATATATTGACTTATTTCTAGGGCTCCCAATTGCTCTATTCCATCTTTGCATTAAAACCCCCCACAATACTGTAAATTGACTTAATTCAAACGAGAATAATAAAAATAAAAACACATGCACATTTGGTGCCGACAGTACCTATATTTATTACAGGAAAAACAAGACTTGCAGATTCTCAACTATTTAATTATTTCGTTCAGTTTTGAATAAACAAATTTACTCCTGAACACAAAATAAACACAAACTTCACTTCCCCAGTTGCTGCAGCAGCATGAGATCACGGTTTAACTCCTTTTGATTCACCTGAAATATTGCAATCCATGCATATCCAATGTTATCAAAATTGATAGCTCCTTTGAAAGGGTTGTGCTCCCCGGCAGAACAGTTTGTGTAATATTGGTTCCAGTTGACACAAGAGGTGTTGCTAGTGTCATTGTAGGAATAATAGTTCATGGTGCACACCAGGCCTTCCTCCCTCCGTATGGGAACACTGCGGCAATCCCGCATCCCATTTTCTCGAGGCTGGGAGCAGATAAAAGGGCTTTCATCCTCATTCTCTGTCTGATAGTAGGATTCCAGCTCCAATGTGTAAGGCCTAGAAGAAAGAGACACAGGGGCTGGTTACAGAACCAAAATCACAGTAGTTGGGGGTGAAGTAAAGATGGAATGTTCTTTACACAATGCAAAAAGAAAATGGGAAATCAAACTGTTATTCTTACAAAGCAACAGTGTGAAAATGGAACAGAGCAAAAGTGGTATTTATGCAGTCAACAGAGCAATACAAGGAACTAATGGCTCAGAGATGTTACAGGGGCCAATAGGATAATTGAGTTCAGAGCAAGCAATCGGAGAAATTAATTGTAGGTGGGAGCACTCGGATTGCCTGGAATGGCTATTCTTTTTTATTTGAAAACCATGTCTCTAAACTTCTGATGTTTTGAAGCTAAAAAATAATGTCAGATAAACACATCACTCCAAGTTATCTTTTCCCCTCAAATGATTTGTGCTGGCTGTTATCCAAGGTAAGATGCGATACTAGATAGGGTAGATGTAGAGCTCCAGTCCCATATATCTCCTGTTATTTCTTTATGGATTGTGGAAAACATAAAACACTTCAAAGGGAGGCAGAATCTAATGATCACCTACCTTGCTATTTGCATAATTACTAGAATATGCCATTAAGGAAAAAAAGTGTAAAACACTCACAGCCCTCAATAAACTGGCTTGAAGCCAGTGGTGGACAACTTGCAATTTGCCAAACGGCTTAGCAGCCCAGGGGCCATTTCTGCAGCTCCCTAAGCTTCCAGTTTGTTTGTTTTTTAAATCATACAAACTGATGGGTTATATGGCCAATATAAAGCAAGTTATTATTATTATTATTATTATTATTATTATTATTATTATTATCATCATCATCAGCATTATCAGCATTATCAGCATCATTATCATTATCATTATCATTATTATTATTATTATTATTATTATTATTATTATTATTATTATTATTTAGATTTGTATGCCGCCCTTCTCCGAAGACTCGGGGCAAAATAATCCAAAGTTTATTCCATAATGAATTAATTCATCTTAAGGATACTTTCACGCATATTTTTCTTGTGGGGGGGGAGGCATGTTCCACTTTTCTAATGCACCCAGGTCATAGAAAAGCTTTCAAAGTAAAATTTAGGAGAGGTTTAGCCAGGTTCATTCTCGAATTGGTTTGAATACCTTTTGAAACTTAGCCATCCCTCACCCTCCAATCAGCCTTTCACCCTTCACTCAGACCATCTATAAGGAGAGCTGTGTTAGTCTATTATGGCCCCAAACAGATAACAAAAAACCAAATGACATTCCAAAACATTAATGAATGTCAGGGCTCAAAAAACCAGGACAAAGTAATATCGAATGGATAATATCCATTGAAACATTCTACTAAAGACTTCAAAGGCTCCATTGTAGAAAAATCAAGATTTTAACAGAATGATTGAGAGAGTTTTGAACTCACATACATGAAAAGGTCTCACCAAACACAACAGATGTTCACAATTGTTAATTGATTAGACACTTGTGTAATCTGACTCATCTGAAATTGCATAACCAACGTTCTCCCTCTCCCCCCCAAACACACACTTCCCTTTGGTTCACCCCAACTGATATCTTACATCTGTTTAGTCACTCTGTGCGTCTGAACAGCAGCTCGTAAATGTTTGTGTCTTTTGATAAATTTTATTAGTCAGAAATGGTGTTGCCAGATTCCTGATCTTTCACTTAGAGCAGTAGCTGGGGGGGGGGGGGGGTTTGACTTGATCAGAACATGGTTTTGGCTTGTTGCCCATTTATTTAGAGGGATTTTATGTTAACTGAAACTTCCCTGGTCTCTCTTCACAGCAAACAAACTCAAATGGGGCAAGAAGATGTCCAACTTCCAAAGAAAAATCTCTTTAAAACTTTTTTAATTTTATGAATAAGTTTCTGATAAGTTTCAGCTGCGTTGATAACCCAAGAATTAAACGGCACTTGAAGAATTTTCATAAGCTTCAGATTAATATTTCTTTGCTGAATCTTGCTTACGCTGTTCAGATATTAACAGGATACTCTATATCAGTGATGGTGAACTTTTTATTCCTCAGGTGCCAAAAGCGAATGTTCATGTGCGAAAGCGTGTGTACGTGTGCCCACACACATAATTCAATGCCCTCTGCACCTCATCCCTCTGCGTGTGTTGCCCCACCCCCATGCATGCATACACAAACCCACCCACCCTTTATGCCTTGCTTTGGGCCTAGCAGGCCTTCCTGAAGCATCCAGAGGCTAGAAATGGCTCATTTCCAAACTTCTAGTAGGCCCATTTTTCACCCTCCCCAGGCGCCAGAAGATTTCTTGGAGACTGGGAAGGGCGAAAATGGCCAATATAGCTCTGCGTGCACAACACAACTCTCTGAATCAGAATCCAAAAACACTGCAAAATACATTTCACATTCATAGCTATATGTGCCTTAAACATTTTGTTGTGTATACAGAGTTTTAGCTACATTGAAAAGATATCCCATAATGTGTATGCAATCATAAATCAGGAGAAAGGCCGTATTCCTTCAAAGCTTGGTTCCATTATACATTGCCAGCATTATTAATAACAACTTCTTCCATACATCTCTGGGATTATTTTCACTCCATTAGCAGGGATGAGGAACTGAATCTTGATAAGACTGGATTCTTCTTCCTGTCCCGTTCCTGTTATCTCTGATTGAATGGAATCAAATTCTTTCCTGAGCCAAATCTCATCCATTGCTGTTCTCTAGCTCTCCCTCTTCCATTAGTTGGAGGTTGGAAATTCCCCCTTAATTTGTAATGGCTGTCAGAACTTTGGTTGTTGAGAGTTGCAATTTATTCTCCCTTCTTGGCGTATTGTGACTGCCAATGGACATATTCGAAAGATGATATTTCTATCATTTCCATCATGGCTGTGCAACTATCAGCCATGGCAATGGGACACATTCTGAAAAAACTGTTACGTTACTGAGGAGTTTAGATATTTGTGTTGTTAGGATTTTGCTAGAGAATTTCCACTTCTGTTACATCAGCAGGCAGAGATACACCCCATGTATGAATACTGCGGTGCATATGGGAATGATTATTTTAATTTACTGAAACCCCTCAGCACATACAAAGAACCTGTGCAAGCCTACCTCATTTATACTTACAGACTGAAGTTTTCAGGTAGAAAGCAGCGGTTCCTAAGCAGCCCCGCCCAAAGCTGGACTCCAACAATACCAAAGATGAAGAAGACAAAGAAACAGAGGAGGAGGACATTCCCCAACATAGGAAGTGTATCCAAAAGCAGGGTGACAAGGATGCGCATACCTAAGAAAGCAAATAAAAGCCGTATTTTCGAATGAGAGGTTTTACTGAGTTAGCTCATCCTTGTTCTAAGAGAAGAAGGACATTAGAGTTAATAACCACACATGCTATAGGAGTTTTCTCCAATTTGGACTCTTTTAAATGTTTTAGGGCAGCAGTTTGCAGAACAGGCTGGGAATTCAAAGGGTAGTGGTGTGTGTGCCGGTCACATAATTTTAAGACATCAACACGGAAATGTGATCTCTCTGGATTTCTTCCTAATGAGTCCACAACCACAACATATTTTAATTAATCAATTCTAAGCTAATCAGCCAAAGATTCACAGTTGGTGTGGTCCTGTGGGCTCAGCAACACATATCAATCATTGAAGACATATGGAAACATGTAGGAAAGTAACCCACTTTCTTTACCTCTTAAAAAAAGAAAATGTACAGTCAGCATGATGGACAATTCTAAAGTACAGGAGCTCACCACAAGTATCTCCACAGATCCAAGGAAATCCAAAGTTACATCTCAGTATGGATGAATCCTGATAGATATATCCTTTTTTATATGTTAAAAATCCTTATTGCTATATCTTTAAAAAAAAAAACCAGCTTCTTATGCTTGATCAATAGCTACAGTAGAAAACAAAGGTATCAGAAACAAGCCACCAATAAAATGTCATATAAATACAATGTCAATTTATGGAGCATGACTGAAGCCGCATGCATTTATTGGCAGAGTACTCCATTGACTTTAACTTTAAAACATATTGAGCTTTGACACAAATCTTTAACTAGCTGTAATGCATAATTTGTTTTATAATATTTGTTCTTTGACTTTCTATTTGCTTATTGAAAGCATTTTGTTACCCTTATTCACTTTTCACTTAGGGGTAGATGATCAATTTAATTTCCTTCCATTTTCAATTTTTCCTCTTATAAATCAATTCTACCTTCTCCATCTATGTCCAGCTTTTTAAAGGAGATCTGTTTGTACACTATACATGCAATGTTGTCCAATATTGTATTTTTAGTAAGCAGATTTCCTAGATGTAATGCTTTTTCATGCATTTTAAAACTCCATTCCTCATATTTTTGTGCACATTTAATATATGCATTTCATATCAACGCAAAGCTCTGAGAAATGTAGATATTAAAGCATGCGCAGAGGTTTGAAAAAAGATAAAATGGTGGCATCTGGGTGGGTGGGTGGAGCCTTATGCTGCCGCCGCTACACTCAACAGATGACATAATTATCCCGGCTCTTAAAAGACTGAAGCCCAATGTTATTTTATGTCCTCTTTCCCATTAGACTACAGTTTGCTGTTCAGTTCCAATGGAAATTTAGAGACCTACAAAAGTTGTTGTACTCATGATTACATCTAAATGGACTGGTCCGAGAGAGCAGATAGAAATTAGGAAAGAATCAGGGTTGAAATTAGGATTAAAGAAAATTAAATATTTGGGAATTTGGTTATTGAGAAACCCAGCGAAAATTGAGGAGGTGAATTATAGATTAATATGGAGGAAAATGCTGAAACAGATGAGCTGGAAAGAGAAAAAGCTAAGGAGAATCTCTAAAATAAGAGCTTTGAAAATGATGATAGTTCCCAAAATGATGTACCTATTTCAGGTGCTGTCAGGGGGGCTATCAGCATTTAAGTTTAAAGAGTGGGACAAAAAACTTCATTATTGAATTGAAGAAGATAAGAGACCAAGAATAAGGAAAAAGTGGTTAATTGTGAACGAAAAAGGGGGGATGGGGAGTTCCTTGTTTGGAGCTGTATAGGGAAGCATTTCAAATAGAAAGGTTAATGGAGCTGCAATTATGTGAAAATAAATGGGTGAAATTGGAAAAACAGATAAGAATAGAGAATTAATTTTTATAAAGTGGAATAGGAGCGACTTATGTAAATTAATAGGTCCCATGAAAGGGACTATTGAAATTTGGAAAAAATGGCAGGGGAAAATAGGATTATATAAATCTAAACTGTCATTGCTTTATATAATAAATAGAGATAATGAAACGAATTTAAATAGGGTTATAGGAGAGTTGAAGGGAAGAGGGATAACTAAGATAGAACAGTTATATGAGAAGGATGGGAGGCCAAGTAGAAACCATATAGAATGGTGGTTAGGTAAGGGAAGATGGCTACAAATAAATGCAATATGTAAATATCTTAATGAAAGGGAGAATAAAGAAGTAGTATTGAGGGAGGAAACAGGGTTAGAGAAAATAATAAGAGAAAAAAGTGAGGGTATAAAGGCACAAGCAACCAATATATATAAGATGCTAGTGCAGTCAGACTGGGATACGATCCAAGGACTCACTAAATGGTGGCAAAATGAGATACAAGTAGAGGTACAAGAGATGGAAATTAAGAATACAAGAATTAGGGAAATGAGAAGGAAATATTACATAAGTGGTATTATACTTCTGTTCAACTCGCACACTTTCAGCAGAATGTCAGGGGTATTTGTTGGCATGGGTGTCAAGATAAAGGAGTGTTTATGCATATGTTTTGGGAATGCCCGATAGTGCAGGAATTTTGGCAAAAAGTGCAAGAGGACATTAATAGAATGTTAAATACACAATGGACAATTACTAAGGAAATGGCAGTATTAGTTAAAAGTAATGTGATGGGAGAATTTAGAGAAATAAAACAAACAGCGATAGAAAGCGCTCAGGCGGTAATAGTTTTGGGTTGGAAGGATGCGACAAAATGGACAATGCAAAATTGGTATAGGTACATGGTGGACCATATTCAATTTGAAATTATGGATAAAATGATAAATTTGGATAATGAAACTGACTTGAGACAACTGATGGGACGGTGGGACAAGGTAAGACAATATATGAGGAGTAGAATCCGAGACCAAGCTATAAAGAATAAATTGGAATCACTCTATAATATGTAAATAGATATATTGCTCTTGGGTTAAAATGGTCTATACAAGAAACACCCCCGATTTGGTGGTGGGGTATGTGTATTGTCGGGGTAGTGGGCACTTTTCACCATACACTATTTTATGTTGTGTGTATTTAAAAAAGGTTAAAAATCAATAAAAAATGATTACATCTAATTGCCTTGTTCTAATTATTTGGAAATTTTATGCTATGGTTGTAAATAGATTCTCAAAAATCTATTTCATTCTAATCTGGCATTTCCTTCTAAGCTTTTTTTTTAAATAGATCCCCTTCTTTCCCTCATTAGCACTTTGTGGAATTACCACTTAATCATACAATGTCGTTTAATCATAAGAGTTATTCAGGGAACACTTTGCGGTTTGTAAAGGGATCAACGTTGCTCTTAAATTTCCAAGTCTTTCCGTAGATGAAACATAAATGGAAAAGATCCCTTCTTACTTCATACATTTAAGAAAGTGCCTCCATCCCCAAATTACTCGTCAGATTTTCCTTTTCTAGGGAAAGCATGCATCAGTCAATCTTTGCATTCAGCCCATCATGGATACTTCTGTAGCCTGCTCTCCAGGAGAGTTCATTCATGGCTTCACAGGCTGTGCAGCCAATATAGAGTTAATAGTAAAAGTCAAATTTCATGCTGTATAGCCACCCTGAGTTTTTGGAGAAGGGCGGCATACTACTACTACTACTACTACTACTACTACTACTAATAATAATAATAATAATAATAATAATAATAATAATAATGTCCAGTCAGTGAAGGCTGTTGGGGTCTGAATGGGTGTCAATAGACTCAAACTCAACCCTGATAAGACAGAGTGGCTGTGGGTTTTGCCTCCCAAGGACAACCCCATCCGTCCATCCATTACCCTGGGGGGGGGGAAATCACTAACCCCCTCAGAGAGGGTCCGCAACTTGGGCGATCCACAGCTCATATTAGAGAAACATCTTTCAGCTGTGGCGAGGGGGGCGTTTGCCCAGGTTCACCTGGTGCACCACTTGTGGCTCTATTTGGACCGGGAGCCACTGCTCACAGTCACTCATGACCTCATCACCTCGAGGCTCAACTACTGTAATGCTCTCTACATGGGGCTACCTTTGAAAATACAAATCTGATAAATAAACAAACAAACAAACAAACAAACAAACAAGCAAGCAAGCAAGCAAGCAAGCAAGCAAGCAAGCAAACAAACAAACAAACAAACAAACAAATAAAGACAACAACAACAACAACAACGGCATGGAATATTGAAGTCTACTTCAGTCATCTTCAGGACAGCATCAAAGTAAAACAGATCCAGTGCTATCAGGCTGGACTCTTCACAATTATGTGCATTTCCATATAATTTTTTATTTATGGTTGGGTATGTTGTGTGTGAGCGAGTGCACACATATTTCATCAAATACTATATTTTAATCCAGTAAGGAAACTACTGTGTCTGTCTGTGTACAGAAACATGTTGCATGTGAATGGGTCTTACTGGCAGGTTTTCCTTCTGCATTCTGTCCATTCTTTTAACTCAGCTACCATTCCCTGTTACTTGCTTGATTTCTTGCTCCATGTATAGGCAAAAGTTTTATAGGGGAAAAATGCTATCTCACTGCCTATCAGTCTTTGTATTTTAATTGCTCATAAGTCAGTAAGAATTGCAGGCACCTGGCAAAGAAGCAATCCTAAAAGTTCCATGCCCACCCACCCCAACTATGTATTTATAAAACCTCTTTAGGTTTTTTGCTTCCCAATACATCAATATTTCCCAACCCATACTGAATCTACTCCGATTGCAAATATTCAAAAATTTATAAGATCGTTAATATTTTTTCCCCTTAGTTCCTCTCTTGGTAACAAAACAGCCTCTCAAGCACATCACTTCATGACCTTCCTTAAGTCTGTACGCTTATTTGTGATGCTGACTTTGCCTCATTTTCCTTCCTGGGCAGTCTCAGCTCTGCTGTGTAGGATCAAAGATAAATTGCCCAGGATTTGCAAATGTATGAAGCAAATTATATCTCCAGTTAAAAAGAGGCAGATAAATTCAGCCATGCATCTATTCTGCTTGGTGGTGGTGGTGGGAGGATGTTTCAAGGGAGGTGCTTGTATCATAAAATGATAAAAGCAGCAGCAGCAACAATAACAGGGAACATCCTGGTAGATTATGTTTAATTTAACAAGATTAGAAAAGCAAATATAGCCTAGGAACTTCCAGGTTCTGACAGATGGATCCAGGTCAGAATTTCCTGTGTTGTCAAGGTAACAGACAAATTCAACCAGATGGGTCTTCTTCTGTGCTACAGAGCTTTGCACCTACTTATGCTATTAAATGCAGGGGCAGGATGGAATTCTGACTTTTATTTGGGCACTCTACTGAATTAGATGCATCAGATTTCAGATGCTTTGGACTTTCAACTAATATGATTGCCTTGACGTAACTAATTCAAACAACCTCTTGCATTTGTTTAGGGGAGAAAACCCATAAGGTGTATGAAATACAACAGGTGTTCTCCACTACAACAATACATAAATTATTGTACACCTTCAGAAGTAATGACTTTATTGGGTCTAGGGTTGTGTAAGAAATAAATGCACAACTTAGTAGAAGTTATGTATGACCCATCATACTTTTTTTTTTGGCTTAACATGACTTTTATGAAACTGGTCATGCTTAACTTCTTTCACTTTTCACAAAATTTCCATTTTGAAAGTCTAGAGATTTATACCAAATGAACATCACTAGTATATACACTTCTGCAGAGACTCGAAGGACTATACAAATACACAAGTATTGTTGCACATACTGTTACATGCCACTTCAACAGTCATGAGCTGTTAACAGACCATTTGCCACCCACTATTATGTTGTGCTTGGCAGTGATTTGGATAGACAACTGGATCTCTAAGTTAGGCCATCCTTTAAGATCACTCCAGGCTTTGATCCAGGCTTTATGCAGGTGAGTTCACTTCATGTTCGGACATTCAAAGCAAGACCAAGTTCTGACAGTGATCAACATGTTTATTTTTATGTGAAAGGACTGCCCTTTGCTTGCAGCGCCACTGCGGTGTCCTTTTTCATAAAAATAACAATGTTTATTTTTACATGAAAACCTCCCTTTGAAGGAGCTGGGGAATCCCTCCCACGAAGAGATTCCGGGGGCGGAGCTTTGACGTCACCGGCAGGTTGCTAAGGACACCAAGGTGATCACTTCCTGAATTCCATGGAATCCAGGAAGTGATCACCTTGGCGTCCTTAGCAACCTGCCAGTGACGTCAAAGCTCCGAACGCTGAACAAGACCCCGAACTTTGGAAAAATTTCGGGTTTGTGTTCGGCATACCGAACACTGCAAAATTTGGTGCGGCTTCAGTTCGCCCATCACTACTCCTGATAAACCAATTCTCTGCATCCATAACTGCCTCCATTATTTTGCATACTGTTTTGATACGATTGAACGGAAAGCGTTTCATTATTTCTGGAGAACCTATTCCTCCCAGAAGGTTGAAGATGAAAGGGATCACATTAAAAGCAACGTGGGCATGAGGTATAAAGATACAGTGTATAGCTGAGGATAGGAATTTAGGAAATAGGTGTTCCAGAAAAACAACTGGTTCTGAAATGGATAATACCCAACATTCTGCGACGTTGGAAAGACTTTTTTTTTGGCCTTAAATCAAGTAGCATCTGGCAACTCAAGGAAGAGGATTTGTTGTTTATCATCCTCTGCAAGTTATTTAATGCTAGTGGGAGAAAGCACTATAACTATATCCATACATGTCCTCATGCCAATATCGTGTCTAATAACTCATCCATCCTTTTCCATCATGGAAAACCACTAATGTCTCCAAATTAAGGGAACGAATGGTAAACATTAAACAAGCTGAATAATTGATTCACCTGAGACATTAACAAAAAACAACAACACAAAAGAGAAGCAAAACACAAAAAAGGCAAACACTTTTGGAAACAAAATATGACCTCTCCATTCTGTGTTTGATCATAATCACATAAACCACTCAAGAGTCCTTGTTTAGGTAGCGAGATGGGTGGTGTATAAATCTGATAAATAAATAAATCCCTCCATTTTCTGAGGGGATGGCTCAGATTGGAAGGAGAGTTCATCAAAAGGGAACAAACGGGATTATTCATTCACAATGGTCTGGCAAACAGCCTGATAATTGACGTGCTGAAGGGACAGAGGGGAACATGTGCGGTGCAATTTCAGAAAATATGCAATATCTCCAATTTATTCTTTGGATTCCTCATTATCAGAAATGATGAGCTATTACCAAAGGGAGGGGGAGAAGGGAGAAAAGAAATTCAACTTACTAGGAACTCTGTTAATGGCTCTCAAAGGCCGAAGTACCCTGACTGTCCGAACAGCTGAGAAACTGACATTCTGCAGGTCCAAAGAGTATTCCAGCATGCTGCAAAACAAGTATATATGCACATATATTATATACATATATATATCTTATAAATAGAGCAAACGTTTCATAATTCTGCAGGGAAAAAACCCAGATGAAGCATCCAAACCGAATATATATATATATATGGTGATTTTTAAAAACAGCAACCACAACCCACTATTAGATTTCTCCCTGTTCAGGAATATACCTAGAGGAATTCATTTATGAGTTATTTGCACACCAGATTTAAGTTTGTGAATCAAAACTATTTTGGCAAGTGTTCCCTCATCTTTTTTTTTTTGGGGGGGGGGAGAAGGGTTATAGGCAATTGGCGAAGTTTCCCAAAGTTTATTGTACTTTTCTGAATGGAGAAATTTGCCCACATAGCATAAAAACAATATAAACTAACTGGAGCTTTCAAATTTGGATTTTGTTTCCAACATATGGGAACTATCCAAAAGTGATATAAGCTATAGGATCCTCATAACCAAGTGTCCACTTTGGGGCCTATTTTGGAGCAGAGTATTCACAGAAATATGAATTATCCCATGGAACCATGTTTACGTAAGTGCTATTTGATGTCAGCATGAAGACTCCTCTGAAAGCCATAATTTGGGGGCATTCTTTCATTACTCAGTTTGCATTCATCTGCACTTCTATTCAAAATTCCACTGTCCAAACCATTTAGTTTCTTTCTTTGCTTCAGATCCTTTTCCTGGCTTCTCATTCCCTTCTCCATCTGGTGTTCTGTCCTCTCTACAAAGTGATTCACAGTTTTCCAACTTTTAGCTTTTGTTTGTTCTTATTACTTATTTCTTTGTGACTTGCTTGCTTTCCACAAAACAAAAATCTCTGCTCAATTCAACACTCCTTTCATTTTTTTTTTCTGGTTGTAGAAAACATCCCTCCTGGATGTGTAGGAGATGCTCTTTGTCTTCCTTTCCTCAAACAGAATGGGACAACATGCCATGGACAACTCACCATGGACAACTCTCCATAGCCAACTTGCTGTAGTCAACTCGCTACAGCCAACTCACCGTGGGACAACTTGTCACAGGACAAGCCAACAAATACAAAAGTTAAACTAATTTCAACAGAACCATGGCTAATTTAAAAAAAAATCAATTCAGAAATACAAGACTTACAATAATTTTGATGAAAACATGGTCACCAATAAAGTAATAATGAAATTATTAATACAGCTTTGAATTGTCCCATGGCAAGTTGGTTGTAGCGAGTTGTCCCACTGGGATTTGGCTGTGGCAAGTTGGCTACAGTGAGTTTTCTGAAGTAGTGTAGAGTTTCCTGCCCAAACAGGGGTTTGGACTAGAAGACCTCCAAGGTGCCTTCCAACTCTGTTATTATTATCCTGGGTGAAATTTCTGAAAGGGAGAAAGTTAATTCATATTTTGAGGAACAAAGTTTTTTTTTTCCAGAATAGAAAAAGTCAAGCAACTAAGAAAGCGAAATTGAAGAAATTGCTCCTGAAAATTCCCTTTCTAATTCCAAATTACTTGCCAACAGAAGAGAATAGCTGAAGCTCAGGGTTGAATTGTGGAGTCATTGTACTTTCTGGTTTGCTGGCAGATGTTTATTACCTGATTAGGTGATATCATCAATCCTGGTGACTGTGGGGTTTGCTCCCTGTTTATACACAGTAACTTGTCCAGTGAGTTGTCCTAAACCTTCTTCAAATCCATTCTCAAAGCATCCCTCAAAGCATATATCAAATAGTTCACTCTACAGTCCTTCATTTACCTCCATTCTTTCCTCCCACCCTCTCACTCCTGTGATAGGGCCCACTCTCTGTCTTAAAAGGCTTCACTAAAGCTATAAAGCTTCAACTGCACTGATAATACATGCAAAAAATAGCAACACCATCATTTATATTTTGTAATTGCTCTGAGAGTTCCAGGCATCCCACAGGGAGGTCTTTTCTAATTTTATCCAAAAACAAGTTTCTAGTCTGAAGGCATGAATTCCATGGCTGTGTAGACTTATACCTGGATCTTTACTGTACCAATCTAGCACTTCAATCATTTCCCAGGTTCCATTATTCTTTTTCAAGGCTCTTGGAAAGCTAAGAACCAAGAACCAAAAACTTCTGAACAATTTCCGGACTCAAAGAAAGAAGATACTTAGGGAGCCTATTCCTTCCTTTCTCCTCTTTGAATTTGGCAGCCTCTCACTTGCCTATCTAGATTAGCAACAAGCATTCAAGTTTCTATAATAACTAGGATAAGCTATGATCACATTACATTTAAGTTGGAAAAACTGTACAGATGTAATTGCTAGTATTTTCCCCCTGATGCTCCAGTAAAGGAAAATGGTTTCTGAAATAACTTAAAAATCACTTGCACAGTACTTTAGATATGATGATGTATATTTTTTTCTTACTGCGGCCAATGATATTGATCTGTGGGAACTGATGAGACAAAGGGACAAGATAAGAGGATATATGGTCAGTAGAATTTGAGACCAAGCTATAAGGAATAAATTGGAATCACTTTATAATATGTAAATAGATATATTGCTCTTGAGTTAAAATAGTATACATAAAATACGCCCCCATTTTGGTGGAGGGTGTGAATGTTGTCTGGTGGTGGGCACTAATCACTGTGCACATTGTTATATGTTGTGTGTATGTTTTATATTATAAAATCAATAAAAATATTTTTTTTAAAATATTTATTCCTACTGCTATCATAAATGAAAAATAATTAAACAGTTAAACACTTTCACACCATGGTTTTAGAAGATGTCACAAGATACAACTTTATCTGCCTTCATAACACAATGCTCCCTGTTATGAAATGTATTCAAAACTCCATGTAATTCACCATGTCTCCTTTGCTCAAGCACAATTCCTTCTATTTAAAAGTTATTTAAAGATAGAGCTGTACAATTAAATTTAATAGTAGTTCTGAATCATTGCAATGAGAAATGGATCTCACCACCAGGGACTGCCCTGAGATGGTCTGCTGGTGGCCTAACACTTCCAGCTAACAGGTTGATGGAAATTGCAGCCTTCTTATATCTGAAATGCTGAAGCTATTTTTTTCTAACCCAGACAGTTCCCAAATCCTGCTTTAAAAATTCAGCCAATAATGTATGCACTATTAAAGAGTACAGCTACAAATACAACTAGGACAGAGTCACTAGATTAAAGGTACCATAGCTTAGTGTAAAAGTATCTGCAAAAGTTCCATGTTTAATCTCCAGTTTCCCCAAATAGAGCTAAGAAGAGCTTTGAAGAGCTGCTGCCTCTAGTTTTCTGTAACAGCCCACTGAATCTCCAGGATTCTGAGAAGTGAATCCCCAGTGAATCTCCAGCCCAGTGAAGCTCCACGAAACTGAGAATTTTGCCATGACAACTTTGCAGAAGTCCCATAAGGGCTTCTTTCAAGAGGCAACTGGACTTTCTTTGATGACATTTCGCTTCTCATGTAAGAAGCTTCTTCAGTTCTTGGATGAAAAGCTAAATGTCTTCAAAAGAAGAAGGAGAAGAAGGAGGAGAAGGAGAAGGAGGAGAAGGAGAAGAAGGAGGAGGAGGAGGAGGAGGAGGAGAAGGAGAAGAAGAAGAAGAAGAAGAAGAAGAAGAAGAAGAAGAAGAAGAAGAAGAAGAAGAAGAAGAAGAAGAAGAAGAAGAAGAAGAAGTAGTAGTAGTAGTTGTCTAGTTGGGACAACCATGACCTGGATGACTGAGAATCTCCATAAACAACTTTGCAGAAGGGAGGCTGAAAGGAGATTGTCAGAGAGCCATTCATAATCTGGGCTCATCAGTGTCCCATTTCTGGCACTCTGACTCCTAGGGACTGCCTGGACTAATCTGGCTTCAGCCCGCCCGCCCTCTTGGCAAGATTTCGGAAGAACCAGCTCAGTGTAACGATTAAGGCATCTAACTAGAAACCCAGAAAATGTTGAGTTCTATTCCCCGCTTACACACAAAGCCAACTGGGTGACCTACTTGGGTCATTCTCTCTCTCTTAATCCCAGGAAGGAGGCAATGGAACCACTTCCAAAATCTTGCCAAGAAAACACTTAAAGCTTCACTAAAAAGTTGCACACAAAGGCAAATTAGAATGGTTTACTTTGTGCTGACTAGAAGCTACTTAGGGCATGTGAATAAAAACTGCTGTAAGGAGAAGTTAGAAAGATAAGAATCCAGAAGAAGGCTTGATACCCACATTGACAAAAAACATTGCCATTATCCTGTAGTCCTGTAACCCCCAAATCTTCCTGCAGTTGCCTCTGGCAATGGGCAAATGTGTTCCCCCTGCCCTAAAAGAGCTCACATCTCTATAAGGAGAGCGAAAGGTTTTGAAATGACAGTGGCATTGGGGTAGACTTTAAAAAAAACCTCTTCTTGCAATCCCCATTCTTGATTATTCCAATACTTATTTATAATGTTATATTTAACATTGTTTTTCAATTATTAACAATCTATACATGCATTTTCCAGAAGGAGAAGATGCACCAAGGTGACAAAGTATAAAGGACTAATGGCCCTTTGACAAATACTCTGCACCTTCATTAGTTGGAAATCTCATGATTATGATGTTGTACCCCCACCCTCACCCTGCTGCCCAAGACAGTATAGTCCCTCTACATTGATGAAAGTGGGTATACATAGGCTTGTTTTGTGTGAATTAGCCACAAGATGGCTCCCTGAGCTGAAGTATCATGTATGCCCTGGTAGGGTGTAAGTGATCAAATGGGAAGAAATTGGATTGGAATCTAAACCTAGCCCTGATTTATTCCTGCAAAAGGGGTTTGGATGCAGGCCTATGGACCTCCTTTTCTATCAAGGTGGTGGTGTGGGGGATCAGTTTAAGCCATCATGAACATGTGGCTGGAGCTTTATGTATGGATTAGAAATGAGAAACTTTCCTTCAAGCAGCAGGCTCTCAATAATCTATTTTCTAAGGATAGGAAGAAATATATATACAGTGGTCCCTCGACTTGCGCGTTCTCGATTAGCGCGAAACGCTGCAACGCGGTTTTTCAAAAAATATTATTTAAAAAAATAAAATATTAAAAAATAAATTTTTTTTTATTCTGTTCCCTGAATGGAGACCGCCGGCCGCTCAATCGGGCCGGCAGGGAACAGAATGGAGCCTTCCGCAGCGGGGCTGGTAAGGGGGGGAGCCGAGGGGGGAGCCGAGCCCAGCCCCGTGGCATTCGCTTTCCTCCCGCCAGCAGCCGACTGATCGTGGGCTCCTTCGCAACCTCGGAGAGCTTCCTGGTTTTCGTGAGCTTTCATGCCCCGGAAGCTCTCCGAGGTTGCGAAGGAGCCCACAATCAGTCTCGGCTGCGGGTGGGAGGAAGGCGAATCCCCCGTGGGCTCCGTTACATCTTCCGCTGCCAGCCAGGCCATGCTGGCGGCAGCGGAACAATCGCTGGCTGTCAACTTTTCTTTTTAAAACTGGGCAGGAGCTGACTTGCCTCCCCAGTGCTAAAAAGAAAAGTTGACAGCCAGCGCTATGACTGACGGAATGCTGAGCCTCCCGGTGGAAGGCTGCCGCTTGGCCGGGGAGGCTCGGCCGAAAGGGGCTGGAGCGGCAGAGCCGAGCACGCCTTCCGCCCGGGAAGTCCTGCCCCTTCATCCCCACCCCTCGCCCCTGTGGTCGGCGGGGATGAAAGGGCAGGACTCCCTGGGTGGAAGGCGTGCTCGGCTCTGCCGCTCCAGCCGCTTTCGGCCGAGCCTCCCCGGCCAAGCAGCCAGGGAAGTCGAGCCAGGCGTGGCGGCGGCAGCGCTGCTTCTCCGGTCGCCCGGTCCTCTCCTGCCTCCTGCGCCGATGTTCCCCGCTGCGACAGAAGGCAGTCGCTTGGCTAGGGAGGCTCGGCCGAAAGCGGCTGGAGCGGCAGAGCCGAGCACGCCTTCCGCCCGGGAAGTCCTGCCCCTTCATCCCCACCCCTCGCCCCTGTGGTCGGCGGGGATGAAAGGGCAGGACTCCCTGGGTGGAAGGCGTGCTCGGCTCTGCCGCTCCAGCCGCTTTCGGCCGAGCCTCCCTAGCCAAGCGACTGCCTTCCGTCGCAGCGGGGAACATCGGCGCAGGAGGCAGGAGAGGACCGGGCGACCGGAGAAGCAGCGCTGCCACCGCCACGCCTGGCTCGACTTCCCTGGCTGCTCGGCCGAAAGGGGCTGGAGCGGCAGAGCCGAGCATGCCTTCCGCCCGGGAAGTCCTGCCCCTTCATCCCCACCCCTCGCCCCTGTGGCCGGCTCATCCAGGGGGGCGTGTGTGGACTGGCAAGCGGCAAGCGGGAAGACCAAGGGAAGGTTCCTTCAGCCGCCCAACACCTGATCCGCTCCGCAGCGCGGCAGCAGCGAGGAGCCGAAGATGGGGTTTCCCCTTTGCCTTTACCCCATCTTCGGCTCCTCGCTGCTTCCGCGCTGCGGAGCAGATCAGCTGTTGGGCGGCTGAAGGAATCTTCCCTTGGTCTTCCCCGCCGCCCACACGCAAACTCCACCATCTGCGCATGTGCGGCCATGAAAAAAATGGCGCACATGCGCAGATGGTGGTTTTACTTCCGCATCCAATATAACGCGGAAATCGGTTAGCGCGGGAGGTCTTGGAACATAACCCCCGCGCTAACCGAGAGATCACTGTATAGTGATACCTCATCTTACAAACGTCTCATCATACAAACTTTTCGAGATACAAACCTAGGGTTTAAGATTTTTTTGCCTCTTCTTACAAACTATTTTTACCTTACAAACCCACCGCCGCTGCTGGGATGCCCCGCCTCTGGACTCCTGTTGCCAGCGAAGCACCCATTTTTGCACTGCTGGGATTCCCCTGAGGCTCCCCTCCATGGGAAACCCCACCTCCGGACTTCCGTTGCCAGTGAAGCGCTTGTTTTCGCAATGCTGGGATTCCCCTGCAGCATCGCAAAAATACAGAAGTCCGGAGGTGGAGTTTCCTATGGAGGGGAACCTCAGCGGAATCCCAGCAGTGCAAAAATGGGCGCTTCGGCTGGCAAAAGGGGTGAATTTTGGGCTTGCACGCATTAATCACTTTTCCATTGATTCCTATGGAAAACACTGTTTCGTCTTACAAACTTTTCACCTTAACAACCTCGTCCCGGAACCAATTAAGTTTGTAAGACAAGATATCACTGTATATTTAATTTCTGGTGTATGTTTTGGCTACCCTATCTAGAAAGATCTTTACTACAATCCAGTGTTTCTAGAGATGACAATCAAATGCACTGAATTATAAATAAGATTTACCAAACACAAGAGGTTAAGCTCCAAGTACAGGTAGCCTATCAGCATTTGTATTACACCCCAACTATCAGTCCAATGGTTTCTATACTGACTGATAGAGGCTGCTCAGGAGCTCAAACAAGACTATTTTCCTGCTCAGTCCTAAATCCAGGAGAATATTGAGCAATGCAAGGCTGTGATGTGCCATAGAATTAATATGTGGCTCAGATTTTTCCCTTCTATAAACAACCTTTATATCAATGTTACATTGAACAATCCTCTATACAATTTAAAGTATCGTATTATTTGGACATCGTATTTTAAAACTAACTAATCTCCAAAGACAAATGAAACTCCATAATCTCCTATTGCTTCACCTCACTGTTCTTGTGAACAGCAGGTATGAGATAAAATGAAACCGTGACTCTACTGTTATTCAGGCACACACCTTTAGACATTAGAAGCACGGGATGGGATTGAGAAGCAGAAAGCAAGGGACATCAATCTCTGCACAATTGCTCCTTTTGCTGAAGCATCCAGTATTAATCAGTATTTTTTACTGAAGATTCTAATGTTAGCTAGCACTAAGGTCGGGAGCCACGTGGACTGCTGAACTGATGATTCACAGCTAAATGAACAGACACCACAAAATCACTTGTCACAATTAATACAGTAGCTCCATATTAAGAATCAGAATGGATAACGCGAATAGATTAGTAATGCATCAGTTGCATTTGGGCCCACAGTGGGTCTGAGAAACTGAGGTACAATTGTTATATAATTGTATAATTGTTACACATACAGGAAGTATAGGCAGCTTTCCAGTAAGCTTGTTTGCTCACTTTTTCCTCTCACATCTCATCAAACAGCTGGCTGGCTCAAACTCATTGGCTTGTACTGAAGAACAGAATTCCATATCAGAAAAATGAATGCACTTATGCAACGTTCATGCAAAATTGGTGCAATTCCCATTGTGCTCTGGGTAACTGGTATGCATTGATCAGAAATATTTGTACATACAATTAACCAGTCACAAGGCACATGAATCCTGATGCACCAAAAACTTTATTACCTAATTCCAGCATTCCATAATTCCTTATTTTCAATTGAGCCTCTTTCAGCTAACCCATTTAAATCTCCCCATTACTAGAACACCAATCACTGAAAAGTGTGAGTGATGAGCAAAGAGATAAAAAGGAAGAGAGGAAACAGATAACATGGACAAGGAGGTACAGTGAGAAGGTCAGAAACATTGCTATTGCTTTTGGGGCATGGAAAATGAGATAGTGATGACTATTGCTTAATTACAGATGTTTTTGGAGACTGTCACACAATTGAGGATTTGGAAGGGACTACAAAAATAATCTTATTAAATCTTCAATAATGTTGAGGAAAACCAATATAACCATTCTCAAGAGGTGGTTGTCCAGTCTTTTCTGGGGGGAAAAAAACACCTCCCAAATTAGAGAATTTATAGTGCCAAGAGAAAGACTGTCTAGTTGTTCTACAAATCTTATAATTAGGTCCCCAAATATGTTTTTTCAAGAGGCAACTGACTGGTTTTCTTTCAAGAAGTTTCACCTTATCCAAGAAGCATCTTCAGCTCTGATTGGATAAAAAAATGAAATCTCCCCCCCCCCAAAAAAAACCCCACCAGAAAGTCCAGTTGCCTCTTTAAAAAAACCACCTTTGGGACAGTCATGACCTGCAGCATTGAGAATCGCCTTAGACTCTTGCAATTAGGATTTTTTTCTTTATTTTAAAATACAATATAAGTAGCTGAAACTTCTAGCCATTACTTCTAAATATATTTAATCAGTGTATTGACCATCTCAATGAGCAAAGCAACAAAAATAAAATAGATTAAAAACAAACAAAAATTCTGATCAACAGTAAGAAAGAAATTAGCTAAATATGCTCCTACGTACATTCCACTCTGGTTACTGGGTGAGCCTTGGTCCCCATGATGGATTACCTTAATGAGGCAACTTTTAATACTGTTGATCGTGGCTTCCTTTGAACTGAATTTGGTGTTGGAGGCCCTATTATGTAATTCCCCTTATTTTTGGTAAGGTAGATTCTAAATAACAGCATTAAGTTAGATCCAGGGGTGGGCTACTGTGCGGATGGGGGACACACAGTGGGGTAGCAAAAATGGAGCTCCACCCCAGAGCACCCAATTTGCACTGAAAGATGTTGAAAGAAAATGCAGGGCATCCTGCATAAGCCACACCCACAGTGTGGTAGCAAAAATGTTGGTAGCCCTTCACTGGTTAGATCCCTGACACCATCTTATCTACAACACTGTTTTAAATCTGTATTAAGATGTTGAGTCTGTTCACGATGGAATGCCGCCGGCGACTCACCAGCCGGCGCGGGGTTGCGGCGTGGGACCGGGGAAGGAGGCCGCCATGTTGGGGCGGAGCCTGCGGCCCCTCGTCATCCCCAGGGGCCGCAGTGATGAAGTTTGGTGGCGCGGGCCACCCATTGGCCGGGCGAGGGTGAGGCAGCCCTATAAAAGGGGCTGCCTCGTGGCGCAGTTACCCTCGCCCGGCAGTTTCGGAGACAGCCCTGCTGCTCCCGGACGTCTCAGGAAGGCCCGAAAGCGGCGAAGAGCGTGGGCGGCGAGCGGAGGCTCGGGCCGACAGCCAGCTGGCGAAGGGAGCCCGACAAGCCTCTGAGGCGGAAGAGATCGCCGGAGCGGCAGTCCGGAGGCGTAGGTCGGCGGCGCCCGGCGGAGACAGCGCGGCAAGGCCCGGAGGCCTCAGCAGTCGCGTGGGCGGCAGTAGGAGGCCCGGGCCGACAGCGCTAGAGGCATCGGCTGTTTGTCGGGCCTCCTCTGGTTTGGAGGGGAGTGGACTAATGGCGAGGGGCAGCAGGGCAACAGCGGGGACCCGGCGGCGGGCAGCGGGGGGGCAGGCCGGCGCTCAGGGCAACCCCCCCATTGAGCCCCGCCGTACGGGAAGGAGAAGGGCCCCCAAGAGGGCTTGGGGGGAGGCCCCTGGGGCTGAGCAGGACAGCAGGCCAAGTAGGGAGGGCAGCTCCAGGGGGGAGGAGACCACCAGGGGGCGGGCCCCAAGGCGCCAGGAGGCGACCCCTAGGGCAGCAGGCCGCCGCCAGGGGAGGGCCCCAGTCAGGGGGCCACGTGGCAGCAGGAGGGAGGTTACTGATCCCGGGGAGGGTGACCCCAGCCCATTTGAAACGAGTGGGTCTGATGAGGGGTCCCCCCCAACACGGGCTGTTGGGAATGAGGGTACAGGGGAGGAGACAGTCTCTGTATCTTCACACCTTCTTTCTGCCTTACTCGAGAAATTGGATGAGGGGCCAAGGAAGAGGGGCCGGTCCCGGCACGAGGACGCCAGGGGTGCCCCGAGCGCAGAGGGGACCCGAAGCTCCTCGGAATCTGAAGAAAGGTCTCAGAGGGTGCGATCCGACCGGCGCGCCAAAAAACGGCGCAAGAGGAGACGTGGAAGCAGGGCCGCTTCTGCCTCAGAGGAGGCTGATGACGACTCTTCACATTGGGGTGAGTGCCCGGTACCCAGGCATCGTTGGTCCCGGCCACGGGGACCACGAGGCAGGGTACGGGCGGTTAAACACAAGTCACATAAATCACATAGCACATGGCGTTCGCGCACGGCAGCCCAGGTATGGGGGAGGGGCCGAAAACGTGGGATGACAAAGAGGGGCAGGAAAAGGAGGGACCCCTCAATGGATAGCTCAGAGTCCACGACCACAGAGTCCACTGATACCTCCACTGTCGACAGCGACAACCCTTTTGCTCCTGGCCTCCCTGACACTCCGCTTAGCATGCACATGTCACAGGCCCTTAAACGAAAGATTTGGCGCGGGGCTTATGTAGATATATTTAAGATTCTGTTGCCGGAAAAATCCAAGAAGGACAAGGACAAGGAAGGTAAGAAGGGGGCTGCGGAGTCAAAGGATGTCAAGATGGATAAAGGAATTTTATCATGGGCATACGCCTTTCTGGCATATCACTCAGTGGTTGTCGAAGACGATGTACACAAGACCCATGAGCTTATCCTATATATGAATATGATATTACGGGCTTATCAGGAGTTTGGTGGGGAGGCGTGGAAGCAATACGATGAGGATTTTAGGAGGTTTGCCGCACACAATAGGCACTGGCCGTGGGACATGCGGCACAACGATTTGTGGCTTCAAGCCACGCAGCAACCCGCCACCCCGGCTAGCGGGCGGACGCCTACAGGCCACCTGCTGCTGACCCAGGGAAAAGAGGCTACCCTCCCCCGCCCGGGGGCGGTCTCGGGGACCCAGGGCTCGGCGCAGCGGGGTGCGACGAGTTCGCCCTTTCGGATCCCGCCGTACTGTTACGAGTACGGCGCCAGAGGAGCCTGTGCCAGGCCAGCTTGTCGCTTCCGCCATGCCTGCGCGTTGTGTAATGGCAGACACCCGATATCAGCCTGCTATAGAGGCAGAGGGGGAGGCGGCAACAAGCCAGCAGTTGGCCAGGCTAAGGCCCAGGTGCCTGGAGCTCAGGGCAAGGGGGCCAACCCCCATTAAATTGGATAGGTTGAGAGACAGGCTTGGGGGTTTTCGCCCTAAGAAAGAGGCTGAGTTCTTGGTTACAGGTTTTTCGGAGGGTTTTAGAATTCCGTATAGGGGGCCCAGGATTGCTTGCCTGGCTAAGAACCTTAGGTCAGTTTCCGGAATGGAACACGTGGTTCGGGAGAAAATTATGAAGGAGGTGCGGGAGGGCCGGGTGCTGGGCCCCTTTAAGGAGCCGCCCCTGCCTTCTCTGCAAGTATCCCCCCTGGGAGTGGTGCCCAAGCGGGCAGCGGGGGAGTTCCGGCTTATTCACCACCTGTCTTTTCCTCCGGGTAACTCAGTTAACGATCATATTCCTGATGACCTGTGTTCGGTGCGTTATACTTCCTTTGATACGGCGGTCTCGGTGGTTCGAGAGTGCGGTCCGGGGGCCCTGATGGGTAAGTGCGATATCAAGTCGGCCTTCCGGCTCTTGCCGATTCACCCCGAGGATTTCGACCTCTTAGGTTTTCAGTTTGAGGGGGGGTTTTTTGTTGATCGGGCCCTCCCGATGGGTTGTTCAGTTTCATGTTCATTGTTCGAGAAGTTTAGTTCCTTTCTAGAGTGGGCCCACGTGAGGAGTTCTGGGATTCGGTCAGTGGTCCATTACTTAGACGATTTTCTTTTCGCGGGGCCGGCGGGCTCTGACGAATGCCAGCGTGGAATGGCAGGTTTTCAGGGGTTGTGCGGGGACCTCGGCGTGCCTCTGGCGCAGGAGAAGACCGAGGGGCCCACCACTAGGCTTACATTCCTGGGCATTGAGGTGGACTCGGTTGCCCAGACCTGTCGGCTTCCGGATGACAAACTAGCGAAGCTGCGGGACACAGTTAGGGTCGTTAGGGCCGCCAGAAGGGTGACCCTGAGGCAGGTACAGGAGTTGGCGGGTATGTTGAACTTCGCTTGTAGGGTAATTGCGCCAGGTAGGGCGTTCATGTTTAGGCTTTACCAGGCAACGGCCGGCCTCTCCAAGCCTCACCACAGAATCCGCTTGACGGCTAGCGTGAGGAAGGACCTGGGGGTGTGGCAGGAATTTTTGCAGACATATAACGGGGTCTCCTTTTGGAGACAGGACATGCTGTTGAAAGGTGACTTCCAGGTGAAATCCGACGCAGCCGGAGCAGTGGGTTTTGGGGTGGTTTGGAAGGATAGGTGGTTTAGGGCAGACTGGCCTCCAGAGTGGCAGGGCACCGCAGTGTGCAGGGACTTGACGTTCTTGGAGCTGTTCCCCATTGTCGTGGCTATCGAGCTATGGTCCCCTAGCTTCACCGGTAAGACGATACATTTTTGGTGCGACAACATGGCGGTTGTACATGTTGTCAACACACTTTCTTCCAAGAACGAGAGAGTGATGGGTTTGGTGTGTCACATGGTGGTTAGGTGCTTGGCCCAGAACATGCTTTTCCGGGCACACCATGTCCCGGGGATCAGGAATGGGGTAGCAGACGCTTTGTCAAGGGGGCAGTTGGCTAGGTTCCGGCTGCTTGCCCCACAGGCCGCGGAACAACCGGAGGCACCCCCCCCCGCTCCTGTGGCAGATTGGAGGGCCGATGTGAACAGGGCAATCGACCTGTCCATAGCAGCAAGCACCAGGAAGTCCTACCAGCGGGCAGGTAGGGAATTTTGGGTTTTTCGTCATGACAAGCGGTACGACCAGCTTTGGCCGGCCCCGGTGGAGCACCTGCTGGAGTTCTGTTCTCTTAGTAAACGCCGGGGGTTGTCAGCCCGCACAATTCGAGGCAAACTGGCCGGCCTGGCTTTCATAGCCAAGTCCAGGGGTTTCTTGGATAACACAGGTGACTTCAGGATTAAAAAGGCACTGGAGGGGTGGGTCAGGGAGAAGGGCCCGCCCCGGGGTGATAGGAGACGCCCCCTCAAGTTGGCCCACTTACGGGCTTTGGGTGATTTGTGGGACAAGCTGTGTCGCTCCCAGTATGAGGCAGCCCTTTACCGCGCGGTTGCGGTTACGTTGTTTTTTGGCGCGTTCCGTATAAGCGAGGTTTTGGCGGCATCCAAGTTCGATCACTCTGGCCGCGCCTTTCAAGCTAGGGACATTCGATTTCGGCGGGGCTCAGTTTTCCTTCGTCTGCGCTGCTCCAAAACGGATCAGAGGGGCCGGGGCGTGACGGTCCAGCTTTCCAAGACCTGCCAGAGGAAGGTGTGCCCCGTGGGGGCAATCTCATCGTATTGGGGCATCCGGGGAAGTTACCCCGGCCCGCTTTTCTGCCATGCATCCGGGGACCCTCTCACTAGGTACCAGTTCTGGGCTGTGGCAACCAAGGCCCTGGCCCGGATGGGCCTGAACCCCATGCGTTACGGGACACACTCTTTCAGGATTGGCGCAGCTTCTTTTGCAGCCGAAGTTGGTCTCAGCACGCCAGACATACGCGCGGTGGGCCGTTGGCGTTCTACGGCTTTCCGGGCCTACATCCGTCCTTAGGTGAGTGGGGGCGGGACAGGGCGCGGCCCAGGTGGCCGATTCTAATGCTACTTTGTTTTGTCTCTTCCCCCCCCCTTTTTTAGATGACGTGCAGGGGGCCTGTAGAGTCCTGATCTGTGGCCACAGCATGGTATACTGGGCCGAGCGGCGGGCCCAGGTGACAACGCCAGGCACGCAGTTGCAGCTGGACCGGCATGTTAGGGTGCAATGGCTGGGTCGTAGAGGCCTACGTTGGTTGGAGCTACTTCCCTTGCTGTTCAACAGCGGGAAGGTGCAGGGGGTGCCGGGATGGTTGGTCTTGCATGTGGGAGGCAATGACCTGGGAGCTATTACGGGCGTTGACTTGCTGTGGCACATTTGGGATGGATTGCAGGTTATTTGGAAGCGGTGGCCGGACACCCGCATCCTCTGGTCCAACATTTTGCCCCGTAGGGTTTGGAGGCATGCTAGAAATCCCAGGGCTGTCGATGGGGCTAGGAAGAGGGTCAATCGAGCAGTCAGGAAATGGTTACTCCGTGAGGGGGGTGGGGTGATAGACCACCCCGAGATTAGGGCATCCCTCAGGGACTTATATAGGCAGGACGGTGTTCATTTGTCAGAAAGGGGTAATGACAAATTTTTAGCGGACCTGCAGAGGTGCCTGCACATTCATGTGCAGGGGGGGGAGCAGGGGGAATAAATTAAAATTTCACCCCCTGCTGTGGCCGATAGGGGGCGGAAATGGGCGTAAGCAGCAACGGTGATCTCCTTTAGGGGCACCTCTACTGAGGTGAAGGGGGGATCTTCCTCGCGGATTACAGAGCTCGACCGGCCTGGGTTCGTTGAGGGGGGTTGCTCCTGTGGCTAGCTGCATGGATATTATCAGTGACCAGTGGCGAGCCATCCCACACGCCGAGGGGGCGTAGCCAGGTGCAGGGAGCAGGTGTAATTTTACCATGACCCTGCACCCAGGCATGGAGCTTTCGCCCAGAAGTTGCTCAGTTGAGTTTGTGTTGAAGTTAACTCCGCCCCCATTTGAGTTTATGCACCACTGCAGGTCACGTGGGCTTATTTGGTTAATTAGTTAATTAAGTTGAGTTAATAAAAGTGACCCTATTTATACCCAATACTGTTGTCCGACTGTTACTCCGCCTGCGCCGCAATGCCGCCGGCGACTCACCAGCCGGCGCGGGGTTGCGGCGTGGGACCGGGGAAGGAGGCCGCCATGTTGGGGCGGAGCCTGCGGCCCCTCGTCATCCCCAGGGGCCGCAGTGACGAAGTTTGGTGGCGCGGGCCACCCATTGGCCGGGCGAGGGTGAGGCAGCCCTATAAAAGGGGCTGCCTCGTGGCGCAGTTACCCTCGCCCGGCAGTTTCGGAGACACCCGCCCACCCTCCCTCTGCTACAGGGTACATATGATGGGTCGCCCACGGTGGGGCCGAGTAGGAATTTTTTGCAACCACAGCAAATTGGCCCAGCTCTGGTTGTTTTTTCGCCTGCTCTACTCTGTACGTTGGAGTTGTGGTTAGGGGGTGATCTCACCGACTAGTGCCCCCCCCCTCAAGGTAACTGGGGGGGGGGGGGGGTTGGCCGATAGGGGACGGAAATGGGCGTAAGCAGCAACGGTGATCTCCTTTAGGGGCACCTCTACTGAGGTGAAGGGGGGATCTTCCTCGCGGATTACAGGGCTCGACCGGCCTGGGTTCGTTGAGGGGGGTTGCTCCTGTGGCTAGCTGCATGGATATTATCAGTGACCAGTGGCGAGCCATCCCACACGCCGAGGGGGCGTAGCCAGGTGCAGGGCGCAGGTGTAATTTTACCATGACCCTGCACCCAGGCATGGAGCTTTCGCCCAGAAGTTGCTCAGTTGAGTTTGTGTTGAAGTTAACTCCGCCCCCATTTGAGTTTATGCACCACTGCAGGTCACGTGGGCTTATTTGGTTAATTAGTTAATTAAGTTGAGTTAATAAAAGTGACCCTATTTATACCCAATACTGTTGTCCGACTGTTACTCCGCCTGCGCCGCAATTTAGAAAGAACCTTCATCAGTACAAAAATACTCGGGTTATGACAGCAATTAGATTATGACCACTAAGCAATGTGGTCTTAAAGCATGACATCAATGAACTGCATAACTTAGTGATGGCAATCTCAGTGGTCTCTGTGGCCAACAGTGAGGCTCACAGGTCATTAAGCAAGGACCTTATGTGACTGAAACTGCAATTTCTTGCATGCTTCCAACAAGCAAAGTCAATGAACACAGATCATGAATGTGTTTTATGAAAATCACTCAGATTGGCCTCTCACTTCCAATTCACGTGGCAATAAAAGAGGGAGAAGTAGTTTTAGATCTACATAATGTCTGCTCTTATGGTAGTATGGTCTGCCTTATAGGGCTGACACTATTATCAGCTTTGACTGATAGGTTAACTGCATTAATTCCTGGGCAAGAATACCTCTGCCACAATGATTCATTTAAATGTTGTTTTACAAAGCCCTAAATAAATTAAGATTATTCAATTATAGTAGCTTCCCAAGCACCAATGTTCTTTGCAAAATGTCCTGCTCGATCTTTGGACCTTGGAGAGGAAATGAAATGGGCAGTACAGATATGACCTCTTTGAGACTAAAAGTCTCCCCAAAGTCTTCTGTTTAGACAGGACTTCCCTGACTAAACAGAAGACTCCTGTTTAACTCCCTTTAACATCCATCTTTTTAAACGACTGCTTTTAATTGTTTTTCATTGGACTTGTAAAACACCATGATGACAGCTGATAGCCGCCCCGAGTCTTCGGAGAGGGGCGGCATACAAATCTAAGTAATAAATAAATAAATGAAATTCATTCCAATGAGAAATGGTATAAAAATATTTCGGATAAACACATAAATTGTCACAAAAATGAAAAAGCTCATGGAAAGTGCAAATATTTGTACCACCTGGTTCTTATTTTGAAAGGCTACACTGATTAATAACTTTAGGACATTATTGGGATTCAGGGTGTATCTTTATCAAAATGAAGAAAATAAATTGGCCCTTTTTAGGATGCCTTGGCTGCAGATTTTCAGCTATCATCATGCTAATAAAATGTAACAAAACTGAACAAAATGTAATTACCTGATTGGGGGAATTTCTAGGTTCTAGGGGCACAGATTGCCCAGGAGGTTCTAGAGTGACAGTCCACCCATGTTTACTTTAAAAACTTTGCCTTATTTTTTTTTAAAGAGTAAAGTGGTACGGAATTAAAAATTGCAACTAATTTTATGACTGGTCTGCTGAGAACCTTCTTCATCCTGGGTTCAGAGAGGTTTGAAATGATCATAGCAATCACAACATGACTGGCTCTTTTATTCATTTATGTATACTACTGTTGGATTTCTTTTTCATGCAACAGAACCAGCTGTTTTTCAGATCTATTTCCTTTGGACACACTTTCTTCATTAATATGTCTGCCAAATAACTCCTCTGCATATGCTGTAATTGGTGTGTGAGTGTGTGCATGTGTAACAAGGTATAGCATAAACACTCTGATTACTGGGCGATAATTACCTCATATGACTCCTCTAGGATGCACTGAAGATAGCTCTGCACAGGTAACAGTGGGCAAATTATTGTTAAAGTATCTTGTCCAACTTGTATGATTTTAAATCTAATCTCCAGTAAGCTGCTACCCACCCAGAATGTAATTGGAAAGGAACTACTGCTTTGTGTCTTCATTCAATCACTTACCCGGAATAATAATAATAATAATAATAATAATAATAATAATAATAATAATAATAATAATACATTGGATTCGTATGCCGCCCCTCTCCATAGACTTGGGGTGGCTAACAACAATAATAAACACAACATGTACAATCCAATAATAAAAACAACAACTAAAAACCCCTATTATAAAACCAAACATACACACAAACATACCATGCATAACTTGTAATGGTCTAGGGGGAAGAGCTATCTCAACTCCCCCATGCCTGACGGTACAAATGAGTCTTGAGTAGTTTACGAAAGACAGGGAGGATGGGGGCAGTTCTAATCTCCGGGGGGAGTTGGTTCCAGAGGGCCAGGGCAGCCACAGAGAAGGCTCTTCCCCTGGGGCCCGCCAAACGACATTGTTTAGTCGACGGGACCCGGAGAAGGCCAATTCTGTGGGACCTTATCGGTTGCTGGGATTCGTGCGGTAGCAGGCAGTTCTGAAGGTAATCTGGTCCATTGCCATGTAGGGCTTTAAAGGTCATGATCAACACTTTGAATTGTGACCGGAAACTGATCAGCAGCCAATGCAAGCCACAGAGCATTGAAGAAACGTTGCCAAATCTTGGAAGCCCCGCGATGGCTCTCGCGGCTGCGTTCTGCACGATCTGAAGTTTCCGAACACTTTTCAGAGGTAGCCCCATGTAGAGAGTGTTGCAGTAATCAAACCTTGAGGTGATGAGGGCATGAGTGACTGTGAGCAATGACTTCCTGTCCAAATAGGGCGGCAACTGGTGCACCAGGCAAACCTGGGCAAACGCCCTCCTCGCCACAGCCAAAAGATGATGTTCCAATGTCAGCTGTGGATCGAGGAGGACGCCCAAGTTGCGAACCCTCTCTGAGGGGGTCAGTAGTTCCCCCCCAGGGTAATGGACGGACAGATGGAATTGTCCTTGGGAGGCAAGACCCACAGCCACTCCTAATATATTATTTTTTCTACAACTATGTCTATCTGTGAGTGGGTCTTTTTTCATGAGGAGGCATAAAATCAGTATTGCTTGCAGAAGCAATGTTTAACACTGCAGACAGGCATTTCATGAGAATGTATCATAATTCTATCAAATTTAATATGAATCTTTATTTAATTCTTGTATCCTATGACAAGCATATTTGTCCTAAATATCTCGGCTTCTTTTCTTTTGAAATGCTTCAATTATATTATTCTTTGGATGACAAAGCATGCCGCCAAATCCCTGGTTAACCTTCAGTGACCCTTTTAATATTAATTTTAAAGAATAACCATTGATGTAATGACCAATAATTACACGAGGCATTAAAACACCTCATTCCTATGTCCAGCTCGGTTCTAGGAAGAGCTTCAGTTTTAGAAAGATGTGATAAACATGCTGATGTCTCTTTTCAACTCCAATAACCTCAACCGTTAAGCAGGAGGACCAATGTAGAAAAATACTTTGGGGCACAGGGTTAAAACGTGCATCATATAATCACAGTAAATCATGAGGTTCCTCAAAAGTTAGCAGGGCAAGATGTAAATGTAAGGCCTTGTTCAAGAGATTTGTGTAGAAGGAACCAGATATTCTTTGTAAGGATAAACAGAACATTATAATTGTTGAAAAGGACTATTCTAACTGTAAGCCAGTCCTCTTAGAAGCCATTATTAAAGCAATTTACTACCCTATTAAATATTCTTGTTTCAAAATGAGATGAGAGAGAGAGAGTCAGTCAGTCAGTCAGTCAGTCAGTCAGTCAGACAGACAGACAGACAGACAGACAGACAACAGACAGAAGTTAATTTTTTCCAATAACTTTCAGCTCTCTCTGTAGAAAGGAAAGCTATATAAAGTAATGAAGAAAAAAAGGGACATATATTCCTCAGTAATGAAACTTCAATGAAAGTCGATAAGCTTGGGGAGCAGGAGAGGGAAAGAGGATATTTAATTTCATATTGAAAATGTTAATCTTTGCTCGCTGGATTGCTTTAGATTGGGTCCCAAAGGGAATAGGGAAGACCTTCAGTGAGAGAGAAATGGTTCATAACAAACGCTGACGTGGCTTTTATCCTGAATTTCTGGTTTAATTCCAAAGTAGTGGGGCTTTTAAAAGAGAAAGATTACCCATGTGCTCAAAGGCATGAAGAATCATTACTTATTGTTATGTAACTAGCATAACATTGCTTAGGGCAATATTATACCGTTCCATCAAGATAATTAGCATTAAAATTTTCCAGCAATCTAGAGACTCTACTTCTCCATCCATGTTCCTCATTCTCTTGTGTTGTAGTAGACCTGTCTTTCAAAGATTCGGCCTGGCCTTTCAAAGCACCATCTAAAACACATCAGGAGAGTAGAAATGTCTTCTCTGCGGCCACACATATGCTTCAAAAGACATGACCACCATTATGATCCACCACGCAGCACGTTCTGAGAGCAAATCTGTTAAATGCTCCATCAATATTTCATCATGTATGTAATTTCAAACAGCCTGCCCTTCCATAATATCTTGCCTGAGGCAAGCAACCGTTTTAGAATTTCAGCCAGCAGGGGGGGTTAATGGTGCTGGATTAGCAGCAGGGAGAACTAAATTCAGTCTATTTTCAGTCATGGAAGCTTGCAGATTGACTTTGGGCCACTTACATTCTCTTAGGACAATTTACCTCATTAATGTTATATAACGTTTCCCCTCCTTATATGTGGAAAATACTGAAAGGCATAGTGGTATCCAAATTGTATTGAGTTCCTAGAGGAAAATGGGGGGGGGGGGACCTAATAAATGAATAAATATTTGGAATATTGAGGATGTGTACTGGCTCTTAAAATGGCTGCCACGGTGAGGCACGGCCCATCAGAAAAATCACATGGACCACCCTGAAAAAGTCTGTGGCATTACAGAATCTTCTCCACCACATCCAAGCTCACATTCCTAAGAGTTTCTCTCCCCCCCCCCCCTTTTAAATTAAAGTTAGGTAGGGGAAGGAGCTAAATGGCACTAAGGGAAAGGTCTGCCTTTTATTTTTTCTGTATTATATTTGTTGTTTTAATTGGTTCTGCAGAATGCTTTAATTGCTGGTTTTATTGTACACCACACAGAATGGCTTTGTGTGAGATGGGTGGCCATAGAAATTGGACAAATAAAAATAAATAAACAAATAAACAAACAAACATGCCTAAATCTGACAGTGTGTTGAAAAAATACATTGCCTATCCATGATACAACTCTGTTTAGATATTTTATTTTATTTTTTTTGCACAAAACAAAGGTAGAATGAATGAGTGTAAACTCCAGACTAATTATCCTATGTTTCTTTGCTTTAATAATGGAGCAGGGAGAATTGCTTCTAGTCTTTCAAACGTATATTATGGAGAAAAGAGAAATAGTATCCAAAACAGAATCAATATGAAGCAGAAGAAAGAAAAAGAAAGAAAGAAAGAGAGAGAGAGAGAAAGAAAGAAAAAAGAGAGAGAGAAAGAAAGAGAGAGGGAAAGAAAGAAAGAGAGAGAGAGAAAGAAAGAGAGAGAGAAAGAAAGAGAGAAAGAAAGAAAGAAAGAGAGAGAAAGAAAGAGAGAGAGAGAGAGAAAGAAAGAAAGAAAAAGAAAGAGAGAGAAAGAAAAAAAAGAGAGAGAAAGAAAGAAAGAGAAAGAGAGAGAGAAAGAGAGAGAGAGAGAGAAAGAAAAAGAAAGAGAGAGAGAGAAAGAAAGAAAGAAAGAAAGGGAATGTGAGGGACAGAAAAGAAAAGAAAGTCTCTAAATTCTGGAGAAAGCCATATGGTATAATGACAACCTTGATAGCTTCAGTACTTTTTCCCTTGCTCCAAATTCCCTCCTGACTTCGTTTTCCAAAATTGCTCATGTATCTAGAGAGCACTGACCATACTCTATGTCCTAACCAACTGGCTGCTCATTGAAGTTTTCAACTATGGCTAGCAAATGGCATTTACTTTCCTACTGCAAGTTAAATGCTCTCTGCAGTGTAAACCAAGGATCAGCTCATGGAAGAGCTTTTCCAGACCGGCCTTTCCAAGGCATGTTCGGAAGGGAGTTTCAACGCATCTGAATAGGCCCCCAAAGCCTGGCATGAACAAAGCGCTGCAGATGTTATTAGACTGTGCTAAATTGGCCAAGCAAAAGCCTAGGAGGGAAGCCTCGGCTAGGTTTCAATTCAGCAAGCTTCACACATGTTCAGAATTACATGCTGTCTTCTTTGCACGCGACTCTCAGAATGTGCTGGTGAGAAAAGGGGCAACGCAGCCTAGATAGCAGAGAGGAATCTGGATGCACAAAATTATGCTCTACGTTCCCCAGAGTTCCCCCACGGGTAATGCAGGATTGTTAAACTGGATTCTCATAGTTACCATGATGTAATAACCGAGCCTTTGGGGGGTAATGTGAGACTGAATTGATAGTCCTGTTGCACATATTTGATTTGTGTCCAATAGTTGAAATAAAGAATCATTTCTGAACTACTACCATTTAATTGAGTTTGGGCTCAGCAGAAGTAGATTCTTTCCCAAATTCTGATCAATGTTTGCCATGCTAAAAAAAAGCTATTTAAAAGGGATGACAAAATGCACTTTCATTTGTTGATGGAGATTCTGACCATCTGTTAGCCAACTGTAATGGTATGTGAGAATCACCTTGGTTGACAGGAAGAAGTGACGCAGGGTAGAAAATCATGTCAAGGTAACTGAGCTCACAGAAGGTAAGGGGGCGTGGGAAGTGTTTCAAAATGACCCTTCCCTATTTTTCGGGAGAGTGACAAGCGAAATACTTGCAGTGTTGCAAGATTCTGTTAATCCAACCTTATAATACAGAATTAGTACTCATAGTTATGCTTTTTGTCTGACTATCTCAAAGAGCTAATACCAACAGATGAAGATGCGGGGTTTTTGAGAGACAGAGGAGGGAGGGAGAAATCATTATCTATGTCAGTGTTTCTCAACCTAGAAACATAGAAACATAGAAACATAGAAGACTGATGGCAGAAAAAGACCTCATGGTCCATCTAGTCTGCCCTTATACTATTTCCTGTATTTTATCTTACAATGGATATATGTTTATCCCAGGCATGTTTAAACTCAGTTACTGTGGATTTACCAACCACATCTGCTGGAAGTTTGTTCCAAGGATCTACTACTCTTTCAGTAAAATAATATTTTCTCATGTTGCCTTTGATCATTCCCCCAACTAACTTCAGATTGTGTCCCCTTGTTCTTGTGTTCACTTTCCTATTAAAAACACTTCCCTCCTGAACCTTATTTAACCCTTTACCATATTTAAATGTTTCGATCATGTCCCCCCCTTTTCCCTCTGTCCTCCAGACTATACAGATTGAGTTCATTAAGTCTTTCCTGATACGTTTTATGCTTAAGACCTTCCACCAGCCGGTCTTTGGACCCGTTCAATTTTGTCAATATCTTTTTGTAGGTGAGGTCTCCAGAACTGAACAGAGTACTCCAAATGTGGTCTCACCAGCACTCTATATAAGGGGATCACAATCTCCCTCTTCCTGCTTGTTATACCTCTAGCTATGCAGCCAAGCATCCTACTTGCTTTTCCTACCGCCCGACCACACTGCTCACCCATTTTGAGAAATCACTACCCCTAAATCCTTCTCTTCTGACATTTTTGCTAACACAGAACTGCCAATGCAATACTCAGATTGAGGATTCCTTTTCCCCAAGTGCATTATTTTACATTTGGAAACATTAAACTGCAGTTTCCATTGCTTTGACCATTTATCTAGTAAAGCTAAATCATTTACCATATTACAGACCCCTCCAGGAATATCAACCCTATTGCACACTTTAGAGTCATCGGCAAATAGGCAAACCTTCCCTACCAAACCTTCCCCTATGTCACTCACAAACATATTAAAAAAGAATAGGACCCAGAACAGACCCTTGTGGCACACCGCTTGTAACCTGTCTCTGCTCAGAATACTCGCCATTAACAATAACTCTCTGATGTCTATGCTTCAGCCAGCTTGAAATCCACTGAACTATCCAGGGATTAAGTCCAATCTTTACTAATTTAACTATCAGCTCTTTATGTGGAACCGTATCAAAGGCTTTGCTGAAGTCCAGATAGGCAATATCCACGGCACCACCTTGATCCAACACCTTTGTGACATAGTCAAAGAAATCAATGAGATTAGTCTGACATGATTTGCCTTCAGTAAAGCCATGCTGATTTGGGTCCAATAAGTTATTGTTTTTTAGGTGCTGATTTATCCTCTTTTTGAGTAGAGTCTCCATCATTTTAACTATAACTGATGTCAACCTAGGCAGCTTTCAGATGTGAGGACTTCAATTCCCAGAATTCTTCAGCCAGCTGGTTGGAGATTCTAGTCTTTTTAAATCCACACATCTTCAAGTTAGCAACTTTGAAAACCTTTGCTCTAGAATGAGTCAGATGGAGTTAGTGGAGAAGGGCAGGATGTAGAACTCCCTCTCTTGAAAAACAGGAAGGGGACAAGAATATGGCTTCTCTTGATCTAGTGTCCATCTGAAGACTTGGATTTCACTTTGCAGAACAGTCAGCTCTGTAATTTGGGAATGACAGTTCATCACATTAGAATAATCTTTTTCAAAAGTACAAAGAATAAATTCCCTCTTCACAAACTCATAAACAGATGTTAGATGTATTTAGGGACTTGGGTTTATTCTTTCCTTCCACTTTGACAATCAGATGTATGGGACTTCAGTTATTGCGCAGGTCTGAAATTCACATTTTGGGCCTGTAAGTATTTAACTAAATTTGTATTACACACTAATGCAAGAAGAATCACAGGTCTTAAAGTTGGACTTGACCATACTGTGATTTATGGCAATAGCCAGAGTCCTTAGGAAGTGTAGGAAAATAGGGGAAATAGTATCAGATTGTCTGCTGTTGCCCTTAAGCCACTAAGAAGACTGTCTTGGGTTCAAAATCCACATTTACTGTTATGTCCCTCACAGACATAACAGTAAATGTGGATTTTAATGGCGAGGACAGGGCTTGGAGAAGAATTCCTATTGGTCCCAGCTGACAAACACAGCAGGTGGGAGAATAGCGCTCTCTGATTGGTCCAGCCACTGTCAGTGCCTCAGAAGCTTGCTCGCTCTTCCAGGTTGTTAGCGAATGGAGCAAGTCACTTTTAGACGTCACCGTTAGAGTTAGAGTTTCTGCCTCATAAATCCCAGCGACCGGTTAGGTCCCACAGAGTTGGCCTTCTCCAGGTCCCGTCAACTAGATAATGTCATTTGGTGGGATCTCGGGGAAAAGCCTTCTCTGTGCCCCCCCCCCCCCCGAGATTCATACTGCCCCTACCCTCTATGCCTTCCATAAAAACTTAAAGACCTATCTGTGCCACTAGGCTTGGGGCCATTAGACCCTTGACCCCTGGCTGACAAATGTAGCATGTTTTGCGATGTGAGTGGGAATGAATGATTTTAAATGTTAGTTGAGTTTTAAAGTTTTTCTAGTAAAATTAATTGGATTTTTAGATTTGTACATTGTATATTGTTTGCTATGTTGTGAGAGGGGTGGCATACAAGTCCAATAGATAGATAGATAGATAGATAGATAGATAGATAGATAGATAGATAGATAGATAGATAGATAGATAGATAGATGATAGATAGATTGATAGATTGATAGATTGATAGATTGATAGATTGATAGATGATAGGTAGGTAGGTAGGTAGATGATAGATAGATAGGTAGATAGATAGGTAGATAGATAGATAGATAGGTAGGTAGGTAGGTAGAAGGTAGATAGGTAGATAGGTAGATAGGTAGATAGGTAGATAGGTAGATAGGTAGATAGGTAGATAGGTAGATAGGTAGATAGGTAGATAGGTAGATAGATAGATAGATAGATAGATAGATAGATTGATAGATGAAAGGTAGGTAGGTAGGTAGATGATAGGTAGGTAGGTAGGTAGAAGGTAGATAGGTAGATAGGTAGATAGGTAGATAGGTAGATAGGTAGATAGGTAGATAGGTAGATAGGTAGATAGATAGATAGATAGATAGATAGATAGATAGATAGATAGATAGATAGATAGATAGATAGATAGATAGATAGATAGATAGATTGTAAACTGTAGCCCGCCTCACCTCATTCCTATGCCTTGTTCAGCGAAATGAACATTTACCTAACAGGAAATCTGAAACCTTGTTTGCTTAATTGAGTCCTATAGCAACTCCAAGAAGCAGGCTTGAGATCCTAAACAAGAATCCTCAAGCAGCTATCAGAGTTCGCCACTGCTACTAACATCACTCCATCAGTCATGCAGGTTTCACACTCCACTGATGAAACCTGCATGATTAGCATTATCTATATCCATGATGGCGAACCTATTTTTTCTATTACTGTTGTGAGCTGCCTCGAGTCTACGGAGACGGGCGGCATACAAATTTAATAAATAAATAAATAAATAAATAAATAAATAAATAAATGACACACGTGCCACAAGTGGCACATGCAGCCATATCAGTGGCTCACGTCTGGCATGCATATCAGGCATGTGAACTCAGGTCTGGCAAGCCCAGCTGATTTTGGGGCCTTTTGGACCCACTGGGGGTTGGGAAATAGCTTGTTTTCAGCCTCTGGAGAGGGTAGGGAAGGCCTGTTTTTTGCTCTCCCCAAGCTCCAGAGTCTTTTGAGGAGGATAAAAATGACCTCCTCCTCCGGATGTCAGAAGTGGCCTGTTTCCCAAGCCTGGGAAGAGCGAAAAACGGGTGTGCCATTGTATGCTGGGAGTGGGGGGGGGGGGGGGGGGTCATACATGTATGCATGGGGGACCATATAGAATTATGGGTGTGAACACACACATGCGCAACATCCCTGTACCCCCCCCCCTTTTGACATGCGAACCGAAAAAGCTTCATCATCATTGATCTATATCATCTCAAAGTTAAAATATGATTATTTGTTGACCTCGATATAGCCCCTTCCTAGTAAATCCTGTCCAAAGTTCACTGTAACCATTAAAAATAATAGAGATTGAATTGCCTGCCAAGGGCTTCCTCAAATCGGCAGCCAATGCAGATTTTTATATCATACACCAGTCTTCTCCAACCTGGTAGCCTCCAGGTTATGGAGACAGCAAGTCCCAGAATCCCAGCTGAATTTCTGCCAGGCTGGCTGTAGCTTCAATACTTCTGGACAGCATCAAGTTAGAGAAAGCTTCCAGATGTTGGAGAGCTGGAATAATGGAGCTGGCTAAGCTACTACTAGACCTTATATACTGCAATGGATTTTAAGTTTGAGAAGAGACTTCTTCAGACCCACCCATGAGTCCATGTGGCTGTAAGCAAGTCGCATGTGACTTAATCTTCCTCCCTAAAGGAAAGAGGCACAACTCTGGGGATGGCTATGGGTCACAACGATCTGTTTGAAGAGAAGCCGGGCATTTTAAATAGTGACAAAACATTTAATTTGTACGAAACCAACATTTTGTTTCAATTAAAACAATTGACAGCTAATACGATTACTGCATCCCCACATATTTTACTTTTTATTTTCTTGCCACATGAAACACAACTGGGGTTGAGGGGATTGGGAACACCATCTCAGGAATCCTTGGAACCATGATGTTGTGCCTCCTACATATGTCTGCATTGCTCTGAACTTCATGGCTTAAATTTTTAAAAGGTTAATTGAAGGAGGAGGAGAAGGAGGAGGAGGGGAAGAAAGAGAAGGAGGAGGAGGAGGGGGGAAGAAGGAGAAGGAGAAGAGAAGAAGTAGTAGTAGAAGAAGAAGAACAGGAAGAGGAAGAGGAAGAGAAGAAGAGGAAGAAGAAGAGGAGGAAGAGGAAGAGGAGGAGGAGGAGGAGAGGAAGAGGAAGAGGAAGAGGAAGAGGAAGAAGAAGAAGAAGAAGAAGAAGAAGAAGAAGAAGAAGAAGAAGAAGAAGAAGAAGAAGAAGAAGAAGAAGAACTACTTTAGGAAGATCTTACAAGAACCCATCACCCCTGTAAAAAAATTGCTTCTACCAGCATGATGAGCTTTTGTTGCTGACTTCCTAACCCAAAAAATGTGGCCATTGCGGTTTATTTCTCAAACCCTTTGGTCCATTTCAGGAAATTCCAGTTAATTATACACAAAAGGGTGTGTGTGGGTGTAGGGGCAGAAGTCTAAGAGACTCCAGGCATTCTTCGTCAATAGGAAGGTGAAGAGAGAGAGAGAGAAAGAAAGAGAGAGCCTCCAAACCCTTTATGTGTCAAGGAAATTTAACCCTCTTTGGCTGAAAGCCAGGAACTTTTCATGTGGATTGGAAACCTCAGCCAGGAGATTCTCGGGTGCTAGAAAGAACCTTTAATTTAAACCAGGTGCCTTTGGAAGAAAAAAAAACAACACTTCATGAAAGGCAAAAACTTGGTCGCGTTCCCTCAAAACAAAAGGGCAATCACGCACATTTTGACTGAAATATCCCCTTTTTGGAATGCAGCCTTCATGCTTTAAACAAACTCGCTGAAACCTCATCCATTTGGACAATCGGCATGAAACTGAGACTACCCATATTTCTGGAGCTGGAGCAAATGCTTGAGGAGGGATGCCAGCTATGTCCGCCCAAAGTTGCAGAGGCCTTACAGTATGGAAAGCAGCACACAGGCTGGCAGGGAACAAAGGAAAGTGGGGCTTGTGGCTGTCAGCCTTCACAGTGGCCTTCCTTGGTTGCCGCTGTCTGCAAAATTTAACACTGTGAGTGCCATGGGAACCAAGGAGGCCCACGGAAGATGGCAAGGAACCCCATTCATACTGGCCATTTGCCGGCTGCAAGGGGGACAGTGGGGATAGAGAGGTGTTGAGGACATCTATTGCTGCTGTCACACCTTTGCCTACAATCCCTATTCACTTCCTCTTCTAGACTGAGATAATAGAGAATGGCTGCCCAGGGACAGTGCTCCCTATATACACTGCTCAAAAAAATAAAGGGAGCACTTAAACAACACAATATAACTCCAAGTCAATCAAACTTCTGTGAAATCAAACTGTACATTTAGGAAGCAACACTGATTGACAATCAATATAAAAAAGGATTCCTCTGTCAGTTTGGTTATTTTCTTGTAGACATTTCATTATCCAAACTAAGTAACATCACCAGTACTATACAGTACAGTAATGAAATGTCCAGGACCCCTGCCCCATTTCAACCCTGAGCTACAAATATTATCTTTCATTGGCATCATTCTGTATTTTAATGAAGGTGGCCCCTCATGTGATTTCATGCAGGAAAATTCAAGGTTAATTCCAGGTCATTAGAAACATTGCACAGATCTCTGGCCTGTCCTTTACAGCATAAATGTATGCTGTAACATACAGCACCCTCTGACTGGCAGTAAACTTGGGGGAGGGGGGATCTTCCTTCCATTGCTACTTGGAATCATATCTGGAGCTTTATGTTGGTAGAATCAAGTCCTTAGTCACCAAATAATGTCCTTTCCCAAGTAAACATCATGGAGCACAAATCATTTGAAAATCCTCTACCATAATCATCAGTAATGACGAACTGAAACTGATTAGATCAATGGCCCCCAAATGTTTGGGCTCCAGGGACCCAAGAGAGAGGTTTTTCCATGGATCGGGGGGCATGTGGTTTCACATGCTGCCTACATCCTGTGGATGGGGCATCGCTTGTTTGAGCAGCTTAATTGCTGGTATGCTGTGGACTGGTGCTGGTCCACGGACTGGGGGTTGGGTACTCCTGGATTAGATGAATGAGATATTTTAAAAATCTTCTCCTAGGAGGTCTGCCCATCCCTTGTGCCATATATATATAGAGAGAGAGAGAGAGAGAGAGAGAGAGAGAGAGAGAGAGAGAGAGAGATGTGTGTGTATGAGATTAGAATTGCCCCCACCCTCCTTGCCTTTCGTAAGCTTCTTAAAACCCACCTCTGCCACCAGGCATGGGGGAACTGAGATATTCTTTCTCCCTAGGCCTTTACAATTTTATGCATGGTATGTTTGTATGTATGTTTGGTTTTATAATAAGGATTTTTTTCTTTTTAGTTGTTTTAGTATTGGATTGTTACATGCCGTTTTTATCACTGTTGTTAGCCGCCCCGAGTCTACGGAGAGGGGCGGCATACAAATCCAATAAATAAATAAATAAATGAATGAATGAATGAATGAATGAATGAATGAATGAATGAATGAATAAATAAATAAATAAATAAATAAATAAATAAATATGCTGATAATGAAAAGGAAGGGAGACTAGTATAGATCTATTTCAAGCTATTTTGCTCTCATCAGCTAGCCATACCCTTGTCAGGATTTGAACCCGGGGAGTCTGCCTGTAAGGTGGTAGCTTTAACCTCTAGACCACAGGTTCTCCTTCTTGTGTGTATGTGTGTGTGTGTAAATGTTTTTCTATCGTGTCTTCTGGTATAACCAAATATGCAAGGGAGCATAATGCTTCCTTCCCTCCCATATTTGGGGATACCAGGTGACTTGACAGAAAAGCATTTAATCTTTCTCCAGGCTCAGCTGATAAGGGAGGAGAACATGTGGCTTATAGGGCAACAAGGCAAGCAGCCCAAGTTTGAATTCTAGAAAGGTATGACTAGCTGATGAGAGCATATATATAAGATCCACCAGCTTCTTTGTTCCCCACTCTGAGTAGTGAGGGTTAGGGTAGTGAGGCCAAAACTCTAGCCTCCCCTCCCCCATTTGGAGGGCTTGGTTATTTTAAGGGGTGCTTAAAAAGTGCTTAAATGCTTAAACCTTCCCTTCATTCCTTGTTGGAATGGGTTTGGTCCGGTGATGGGCCCCACCTAGTACGGATGGGATTGGCAATCGGTTAGCGTTTTTTAAAATGGGTTCTGGTGGCTGGTGTGGGCGTGCGCGCCCAACATGTGTGCGTGCACTTCCATGTGAGATTTTGCTTCTGCACATGCACCCGAAGTGAAATCTCGTGCGAGGACACTTGCATGGATGAGATTTCAACAATTTTTGCCCTCTTTTTTGCTTCCGTACATGCCAAAATGTTGCCCATGTGAGATATCACTTTGGGCGCATGCACAGAAGCAAAATCTCACAGGGGCGTGCACACACACATGTCAAGGGTGCGCACTCCTGCGCTGGCTTCAGGACCCCGTACCGGTAGGAAAAAGTAGGTGGAGCCCTTCACTCAGTGATGGGCTACCAAAATTTTTACTACCACACTGTGGGCATGGCTTATGCATTTTGTTTCAACATCTTGGGTGCATTGGGGTGGAGATCCAAATTTTGCTACTGGAACTGCATTCCTGACCATTTCCGTAGGAGCCCACCACTGCCTTCGCTGGTCCGGTCCATCCAATTTTGGAAGGCAGCACCAAGCATGGCACACAAAGTCTGAGCTAACACACATGGGCTCTTGCCTGATCCTTTTGCTCAACAAGTGGGGCCAAACTGGACAACCTGTGGCTCTCTCTGTTTCCTAATACATCTGCCTCTGCGGTTTTCCAAGGTTTATTTTTACTTTATTTTTCCATAACTATGTGCCTCATTACAGGAGGAACAGAACATGTGTCGTACATTTTTTAAAATAAACCCACTACCTTTTCACGAATACTCTTTGCAGGTTAAAAAAAAATCCTCCGAAGAAGGATGTGAGTATAGCATAGAAGGAAACTGATCTGATGCAAAGTTAGAGCTCTCCTGATTTCCCTAACAGTATCCTTATCTACCATCTTCCACCCACTCCACTCATGTCCATATCAGCATCTCCTGAGTCTTTTGCATCAAAAGGAGGGGAGAATGACTCTGAGGCTACTTGTGCAGGAGCCCCAGAAAATTCCAATGTTGCACACCAGAAATAACAGAACACAGCAACTCTTGGCTGGGATTTATAAAACACTCCATAAATCTCCAATGAGATTATTTATAGTGCCTTTAATGTCTTCCAGTAGCTGAAAGAAAGTACTCCAAATGCCGGGGAAACGTTCGCTGACATCTATCATGTAATTCTGAATGGAGTGAAATAAATAATAGGCCTCCGTCGCATTTTTGCTCTTTGTGTGTATGGCATAATTGGCGTGCACGAGGATTGCAGTGCTGAGGATTCTCAGCCAGGGCTGCCATGGGTTGCACTCAGGGAATTACAGTTCCCAACACATCTGGAGAGGCCCTGGGAGAGAAAGGTTGCCAGAATAAAGCTAGAAACATTTAAAAAGTAGAACGAAGCAACTGAAACTCTATACAGTTTGCACTAGGCACAATATTATGCTAAAACTTTCTACATTTGTTCTGTTTAGCTACATGTAATAACTAAGAAATATGAACACGATAATCTATTTCTCAGCTGTTTTTCAGCAGAAAATGGCTTTTTTGTTTGAGAATTAATTTCTGACTTACCCAGCTAAGACTATAAAAAAATCCAGACGATTCCACGTGTCTCCCAGGTAGCACTTCTTCCCAAAAATCCCCAAGGCAATCATCTTGATTATCATTTCCACCGCAAAGAAGGCAAAGATAAAATCATCAAAACTCTGGAAGATAAAGAAGCAGGATCTGTGACAAAAATCTGAGCTGGTGGCAGTTCATTCTTCAAGAAATCTGACCCAATTTGTTCTAAGGCCATCCTCTATCACAATCTTATAATTCTCCTGAAGACAACTCTTCTCACATTTCTAAGTGTAAAAGAAAAAAAGAGATGGGCCAGGGAATTATTTCATCCCTAGAAGTGGCACAGCTACATGGACTGGATGTTTCCTCATCTCCAGTGCCAAAGTGACTGAAGAAAGCCTATTCCAGTTGGCTATGAGTCTGCAACCACGACCAGATTTATTTAGATAAGAAGCCAAGATCTGAACAAACTAGACTATAAATTACCCTCATATGACAGATTGTTTGCCCCACTTTGTGTCAAAAGCAACTCCCCTATATTTTAACAGTGAGAATTGGTGGTTTTGCTTCCTCTTTAGATCCAAATTTCAGTTCTCAGTGGATCTCCCACACTGAATAAATGTTTGGATTTGAGGCGAATTCCCCATCCCAAATAAATGTTTGGCTCTGAGTATTTGAAATTCCTGCTAGTTTCTGCAGTAAATTTAGCATTTACTGCTTTCCTTGGATATGTGTCATGAAAACTATGCACATGGGTCGGTCAAGAATGATAGGTAAGAAAGCCATCTTGATTCTTTACCCATATGGCAAACAGACCAGAGAGAGAATGGCATCTAACAGAACTGCCCTACACCCATGGAATGTAGGATACAGCAGTGTTTCCCAACCGTGGCAACTTGAAGATATCTGGACTTCAACTCCCAGAATTCCCCAGCCAGCATTCACTGGCTGGGGAATTCTGGGAGTTGAAGTCCAAATATCTTCAAGTTGCCAAGGTTGGGAAACACTGGGATACAAGATACAAGGCCTTAAATCAGGTGAAAACATTTGCCATGAGAGCTATTCTCACTCAGACTTGCATATCATGTTCCTTATTTCTTTATTTGTGAACATTTATATGACCTGCCAACTCACTTTCAATGACTCTGGGTAGGCTTATAAACATACTGCTCCGGCCAGTAGTGTGCTAGTGAAATAGTTGACTGTTGGATGAATGCTTTTAATACTGTGGGGTTTTGTATTTTGGTTTTTTACCTTTGTATGCCACCCTGAGTCCACTGGAGAAGGGTGGCCTATAAATTTAAATAGTAAATAATAAATAAATAAAACCCAATATTTAAAAAAAAACAATAAAAAGCAATAATCCCCCACCCCTGATGACAACAATCAGTCAATCAAATAAGCCACTTGATGGGCTCCAGCCAACTCTGGATTTGTTTAATTATTATTTATTGTTTATTTACTAGTGATATTTATATGCTGCCCCACCCCAACAGGACTCTGCAGCAAAGCCACCGGGACTTGCAAAAGAGTGTAACATTTTATCTCCTCAGGGAGGATGTTCCATAGGGAGGGAGCTACCATGGAGAAGGCCTTACTTCTTCGTTCTGCTAGGCCATTGGAAGAGAGAACCTGTAGCATTTCCTGCCTCCCTGCTCTGTGGGCCAGGTAGATGTGGACTAGGAAAGATGGTCCTTCAAATAATCTAGACCCAAGCCCTATTGGACTTTGAAGGTGACAAACAGCACCTTGAATCAGACCCGGAAACAAATTGGCAGCCAAAGCAGCTCCAGGAGGAGAGATGACACATATGCACATTTTGGCCTGCACAAAACCATGTGGGCCACTGCATTTTGGACCAATTGAAGCTTCCATATACTTTTCAAGGGGAGCCCCATATAGAGTCCTAGTTGGTCCTTTAATAATGAAAAATTGTTGTCTAGCAATTAACTTTGGATAATTTATGACTTAGGCAATATGACTGAAATCAATAAGATTAAGATTTAGTTAATGATACAATATAGCAATGTAAAACTAGTAGGCTGATATAAAAAAGCTGTAACAATAATGTCAACAGCATCTGTGTAAATTGTTGAGTGTTCAAGACCTGAAATATAACTGTAATTATGAATGATGATATTTATATATCTCTATAAGTTGTGTTTTGTCTTTGTCTTTATTTATTTTATGGTATTTGTTCTTTTTAATGTAAATAACTAATAAAGATTTTTTTTTAAAAAAAAAACCTTGAAAGGCTGTGAAAACATGGCTCTGCCGGCAGGCTTGGGGGCCGTAAAAAACTACTTGGCCCCAGACAGATGAATGTTATTGAATGAATGTTTGTTTGGGTTTTTTTATTGGTTTATATTTCTTGTGTTATTTAATGCTGTATATTTTATTGTTTTATATTGCCTATGACTGTACGCCAGCCAGAGGAATTGGGCGGCTTAGAAGTTAAATAAATTAAATTAAATAAATTAAACAAAGAGATGTTTAATGTTAGAGATTGAACCGGAAGCCCGATGCAGTCAAAACACAAGCTTCTTTTTCCACTAAGCTAAGGCCTCTCTCTTGTATTACACTTTTGACAAACTGGCATAAAGATAAAACAAATTTTACCTGGAGGATCTTGCAGCGCGGAGAGTCGCAGCCCATGTCTTCACAAGGGTGGAACATGCCCAAAGTGACACAGTTCAGGAGAATTACCAGCATACTCATTCTTTCAAACCAGGTGCAAAAGAGATCAGTCAAGGAAAAGACCAAGTGTAGAAAATTAAATACATATTCTAAAGGAAAGACATGGAGGCATTTCTATGCATATTTTAGTTAAGGCACTATAGCAAAGAGTAGCTAAAACATGTTCTCTATGAATCTGAGTGCCAGTGTCTTCCTGTAAGAAGTAATAGTCCTACTTCTATATAATTGACCTTCTCCAAAAAGAAAATCATGTATCTTTCTCCTACCAACCAGTCACACCCATAGGCACCTCAGTTCATATTGCAGTTTTGTAAAACCCACATTTTATCTGCTTCCTATCTTTGGCCAGCAAATCCTGGGAAAGATATGAGGGTTGAATGAAAAAGAATGCCTGCCCCTCTATAACTTTACATTTGGGATGTTTTAATACGTGAATTAAGGAAATAATTTTTAAAATGAGCTGCTTTGTTACTTGTATTTACTTCTCCATATATTGTTACCATGTATTGTCCCTCTGCAGTAAATTGATAATTGGCAAAGCTAAATAATGCTATCATAAAAGAACCCCATACTTTGTCTCTTCAACTATGTCAAGGCTATCCTTTCCACCTCTTCTTCTGAGTCAAACACAAATGTATTTCTTCAATTCTGGGAAAAGGTGGAAGCACCAAGCTGGGACTATATGGTAGATGAATTTAAAAGGTGATAATCAACTTCAGGTTAGTTTCTTGGGTAGCTTATAACATATAAGGCCAAACAGTGTGATGTTATATCAAAATTTCTTTCCAAACTCTGGTTAAACATTGTTTTAAACTTTTTAGTGTTGCAATGTGGTGCTCTGAGTCGATAGTAGTGCCAGGTTCAAGAAAATCCATTTGACTAATACATTTTGCAGCTCCCAAACCAAGAGTTTTCCTGCAGAGATCTGAATTATAACATAAACAAACCCCACACCACACCAATTTCAAGATGATATTCATGGACTGACACTTCATTTATGGTTAATAATGATGAGTCTGTTTCACTGCCTATTGTGATCTGTGGAAGAAATTTCTCACCCTCATTTCTGTAGTGTGACAACCATTACTGAAAAATGTCAACTCTTAAAAGTTTTATTTGAACTATAAAACTTTTATATTTCTCTCTACCCTCAGCATTCAAGGAACTCTGCTTCCACAGACCTTCTGATATTGAACAATAATAATGAAGATCATTAATGTGATCAATAAAGTGACCCCACACATTCTTATGAAAAGCAAAGCTTGACAGTAATTTCACTCTGAGTGATCAGCTGATGGTTTTCAATTAGTTCATCAACCTAACTCATATGAAACTCATTAGTTGCTGTCATAGGTCACTTATTTTGTCCTTGATCATAGAAAATCAGCTTTGGTTTACCATCTTGACATTTTTTGGTCCAGTAATGCATAATATTTATACTAATATAGTCATGACCATAAACGTCCTGCATTGAGTGGTACTTTTCAGTTGGAAGTAGACTTCCAATAGTCAGAAACTGAATCATGCCACACCACACTGATTAATATCCACCAAATGCTTTGATTTCATGAACAGCAACTTCCTGAAATTAAATAACAGATGGTAAAGGACATGTCAAAAACTAGTTTTGTGCAGTTCTTAAGGCATCAGGCTAGATCCTACGCAGCTTCTGCTCAGGCAATCTCACTCTATTCACAAGAGCCTACAAAACCTTTGCCAGACCCATCCTAGACTACTGCTCATCTGTCTGGAACCCATACCACATCTCAGACATCAACACCCTTGAAAATGTCCAAAGATATTTCACCAGAAGAGCCCTTCACTCCTCCACGCGTAACAGAATATCCTACGAAAATAGACTAACAATCCTGGGCCTAGAAAGCCTAGAACTACGGCGCCTAAAACATGATTTGAGTATTGCCCACAAAGTCATATGCTGCAATGTCCGAACAAGTCAATGACTACTTCAGCTTCAACCGCAATAACACAAGAGCATGCAACAGATTCAAACTTAATACGAACCGCGCCAAACTTGACTGTAAAAAATATGATTTCAACAATCGAGTTATCAAAGCATGGAAATCATTACCGGACTCAATTGTGTCAACCCCTAACTCCCAACACTTCTCCCTTAGACTCTCCACGATTGACCTCTCCAGGTTCCTAAGAGGCCAGTAAGGGGCGTACATAAGTGCACTGGAGTGCCTTTCGTCCCCTGTCCAGTTGTCTTTCCTTTCTTTCACCTATCTTATATATTCTCTTCCTTTCATATATCTTCTCCTCTAAGTTCACTTTCACCCTCTTTTATATTATCACATGTCTATTTTTCTTTCTATGTATTTGTGTATTGGACAAATGAATAAATGAATAAATAAATAAATAAAATAAAATAAATAAAATAAATAAATAGATACTAGGAGATTGTGAATTCTAGTCCCACTTTGGTCAGCTTGGTGACCCTGGGCCTTTTTCTCAATCCCAAGAAGGAGGCAGTGGCAAACCACTTCTGAAAAATCTTGCCAAGGAAACTTCAGGAACTTGTCAAGGCAGTCTCCAAATATCAGACAATACTGAATGAAAGATTTTTTTAAAAAGCAAAGGACATGCCAAGGCTTCTAGTGTGTTAATACTTCATCTGTTGGTTACTTATATTATTGGAGACATTACCTTTCATTCAACCCTTGTAAATTTCAATCCCATTTGTTCACTCAGTGAGCAGGTGGGAGAATGACAAAATGCCCATGGATGTCATCATACTTTCACACATGTAGCAAATATGGGGATGCAAGCCCATAACCAAAGCATTTGCACACATGTCATCACAATGGACTGCTTGTGCTTGTGCTTCTTTCTTTTGTAATATATATTGCTAAAAAAATAAATAAAGGGAACACTTAAACAACGCAATATAACGCCATGTAAATCAAACTTCTGTGAAATCAAACTGTCCACTTAGGTTACCTAGATTCGCCCACGTCTCTCCAACACTCCGTGGCTTGCATTGGCTGCCGATCAGTTTCTGGTCACAATTCAAAGTGTTGGTAATGACCTATAAAGCCCTACATGGCATCGGACCAGAATACCTCCGGTACTGTCTTCTGCCACACGAATCCCAGCAGCCAATAAGGTCCAACAGAGTTGGCCTTCTCAGGGTCCCATCGACTAAAAAATGTCATCTGGCGGGCCCTAGGAGAAGAGTCTTTGCTGTGGCGGCCCCGGATCTCTGGAATCAACTCCCCCCAGAGATCAGAACTGCCCCCACCCAACTTGTCTTTCGTAAATTGCTTAAGACCCATCGGTATCACCAGAATTGAGACATCTCCCATAGGCTTATATAGTTTTATGCATGGTAAGCTTGTGTTGTATGGCTTTTAAATGATGGGTTTTTAGATGCTTTTTAAATATTAGATTTGTTATATTGTAATAGTGTTATTGTTGTTATGAGTCGCCCCGAGTCTTCGGAGACGGGCGGCATACAAATCTAATAAAATATAAATATATATAAATATAAACACTGATTGACAATCAATTTCATTTTGTTGTCAGCACATTCATCTTTGTACAGAACAAAGTATTCAATGAGAATATATCATTCATTCAGATCTAGGATGTGTTCTTTGAGTGTTCCTTTTATTTTATTTTTTTGAGCAGTGTAGATAATAATGGGTTCAAGTTCTATTATACTTTTTGATAGTTTTCGGTACTTCATAACACTTTGTAAGTTTATTTATGAAATAAGTTATATGATCATGTTTATACCAAGGGCTATTACATTTCCACTGGTTTTCATGTAAAAATTCTGTTCTGTAATTTAGAAATTTGGAAACTGCTCTGTTAGTACAAACCCCTAGCACTGTTAAAACAGATGGAATTTTACAATCCATCCAGCCTCTCTTGTTGTGAACAATTCCACCAGAAGTGGTTGAATGAAATTCTGGAATTATTTAACGGTTTGAGGTAATGAGGAGTCAGTGAGAGGCCAGTGCTGTAACTTTTGATGTGTTATTCCACTAAGGAATATGAAGGAAGAAGCACTCCATTATGAAAGAGGTGTAGAAACATAGAAACATAGAAGACTGACGGCAGAAAAAGACCTCATGATCCATCTAGTCTGCCCTTATACTATTTTCTGTATTTTATCTTAGGATGGATATATGTTTATCCCAGGCATGTTTACATTCAGTTACTGTGGATTTATCAACCATGTCTGCTGGAAATTTGTTCCAAGGATCTACTACTCTTTCAGTAAAATAATATTTTCTCATGTTGCTTTTGATCATTCCCCCAACTAACTTCAGATTGTGTCCCCTTGTTTTTGTGTTCACTTTCCTATTAAAAACACTTTCCTCCTGGACGTTACTTAACCCTTTAACATATTTAAATGTTTCGATCATGTCCCCCCTTTTCCTTCTGTCTTCCAGACTATACAGGAAAATGGGGGACATGATCGAAACATGCTACTCTTTACCTAGGCAAGCTTAGCCACAGAAATTGCCAAAATCCAAAGAACCTTGAGGTAAAAGGGACCAATAGCAACTAGAACTTCAAATTTCACATTCTGACCTAAATATTATATTGTCTCTAAGCTTGTATAATCACATGATCCCAGAGATACTGATCAGATGGAACACAAGAGGATTCATTAAGCAACATCTGTGTTTGTTGATATTTTTCCTTCTCATAATTTTTTTCCAAGTGCACTTTCACTTGATTCCCACAGTCTCTTTTCTCTACCTACTGCTATCCAGTTCCCATGGTTTGAACCAGTGCCACAAGAAACAACCTTGGATGATGCTAAAGAAATACGTAGTAATCCAATGTCTTGTGACATGGTTTATTTGGGGACTACATTTGGAAGTGAGCTAGTTGTAACTACCTCTGACAATTTTATGAGCAATCCAATCAGAGGCCAATACTTAAGTCTCATTTATCTTTCCAACTATGGACCATTTCTGGAAATAAACACCATTATGTAAGGATACCTAATATTAATGGAATTTTTAGCCCTGCTGCCCTGTTCAAGTCTGTGCAACACAAAATCGAAGTTTAAGACCCTGTAAAAAAATTTCCCTGCATTCCTGAAACTTGAAATTTTATGACTTTTCATCATTTCAGGGGTTCTCTCTATGAGAATTTTTTTGGGGGAGTGGGGGGCTTAGTTTTTGCTGGGCAAAAAAAGGCACAATTGCACTGTTTATGAGTCTGTATGACTCGCACCGAAAATTCTTTATTTTAAGTGCTTATATTTGGTCAATTTGAAAACTCCTTTCCCTTGGAAACTAGGTTGAATATTTCTGCACACAATGAAATGAAAATTGAAATAAAAAAAATAATGCTTATTGGTTTATTTTGTTCATAAAAGCCCGCCCGCCCTCTTTTTTCATGCCGGCTCAGGAATTCTGGGAGTTGAAATCCACATGTCCTGGAAGAGCCAACGTTCCCTACCCTTGCCCCTAACTCTAAGGCTGAACATGTTGAGCTAACTAGCAATTCAGCCATGAGGAAAGAAAGAATGTTTGCTCCATGTTAACAGAGAACCAGCTGCTTCAAATAACTTCCTTCTAGTCTGTAAGAAAGACCTTAATCTATAGTTATACCATGTTGGGTGCCTAGACAGTTTCTGCTAAGTTTGGGAGTTCTCATACTGGAAGTGTTACTTGGACTATGCTAAGAACTCCTCATCACCTCGAGGCTTGACTACTGTAATGCTCTCTACATGGGGCTACCTTTGAAGAGTGTTCGGAAACTTCAGATTGTGCAGAATGCAGCTGCGAGAGCAATCATGGGCTTCCCTAAATATGCCCATGTTACTCCAACAGTCCACAGTCTGCATTGGCTGCCGATCAGTTTCCGGTCACAATTCAAAGTGTTGGTTATGACCTATAAAGCCCTTCATGGCATCGGACCAGAATATCTCCGGGACCGCCTTCTGCCGCACGAATCCCACGACCGGTTAGGTCCCACAGAGTTGGCCTTCTCCGGGTCCCATTGACTAAACAATGTCATCTGGTGGGACCCAGGGGAAGAGCCTTCTCTGTGGTGGCTCCGACCCTCTGGAACCAGCTCCCCCCAGAGATCAGGATTGCCCCCACTCTCCTTGCCTTTCATAAATTTTTTAAAACCCACCTCTGCCGTCAGGCATGGGGGAATTGAAACATCTCCCCCTTGCCCATGTAGTTTTTGAGTATGATTCAATTGTGTGTTGTTTTTTTAATATATTGGGGTTTCTCTTTTTTGGGGACTTTTAATCTAAAACTGTAACCTAGATTTTTAAATATTAGATTTGTTACTATGTATTGTTCTTCACCATTGTTGTGAGCCGCCCCAAGTCTGTGGAGAGGGGCAGCATATAAATCCAATAAATCTAATCTAATCTAATCTAATCTTTGCAGGCCACTCCTTTCTTCCAGCTGAAGAAGCAGAAGCTGAGATCCTGGACATTGTCAAAACCAAAGTTGGTGAGTAGGTTTTGGCAGCTGTCCATGGTTGCCAATGTGACGTTATCAGGCTTGATGCTAGTCATGCATACAGCAAGACTGAAAGGCTGGGGATGAGGAGGCTAGGCCAAGGCTCTGTCACACTGTACCACAAAAGTCTCCCTCAAGACACCCCAGGCATTAGGCCTGTCACTTCTGTTGGCTCCACTGAAAGCAAACACTCCCCAAACTGAAGGCTTTTTCATGTTAAGCTCTGGAACCCAAGAGATATAGCCCTGAGGCTATAAAATGTCCCTGTTCCTGGTTTGTAGAATTATTTCTTCCTGTTTTCCTCCTGTTAAAAAAGACCATCATCAAACAGGAATAAACAATGATTTATATTCTGTAGCAAGACACAGTAAAGTTTGTACAGAGTCTTGATCAGGTTTGTTTCATCCTTTTCAGTGTGTGCTACACATTTAAAACATTCACTCACTTTTTTGATACATTCCTTCTGTCACCAATCTGGATTGCCCGACTTAATTTTATTAAAGTCTTTGCATCTTGTTGATGGCAAAAGTGGGAAAGCCAATGACTCCATTGATGAAGACCACCCAAACCACACAAAATGAAAGGAACTATACTTTTCAATACCACTTTCTCTCTGTTGTTCATTTGTCTGCCCCATATTGCTTTATGTGAGATGAATTTCCAGAAATGTCGTACTCTAAACTGGGAGCCAGAACTGTTGCTCTCAAAATGTGTAAATATTTCTTTCAAGTAAAATGAAAGCACTGAATATCAGCACCAGCACAGAGTTTAATAGCAGTCTATCTATAAAAACTAACTGGTTCTTTAGGCACCAACCTTCAAAACCTATCAGCCTCACAGCTTCTAGTTTTAAGCACTTATAAACATGCAAATAATTCCTCCAGGAGAGAAGTCTATGAAACCCCAATTTCTTATATCAGAACTCTGTATTTCAGGGAGTAACTGGAAGCTGAGCAAAAGTTTATTTGTGACACTTTGATGAGAACATTTGGTCCACGTATAGATGAACACTTTCGTAAACTTTAATTTTTGGCTTAGCATTTAACTTGTGTGTGGGCTACAACATAAGCAGCAGTAATAATGTTCATTTAGGGATTTGTTGTTTAGTGACTACCGTATCATTTTTCTCTTTGTAAACTTGGTAAATTTTCAGGGGTTGGATGCCATCACACAACTATGACTCAAAACAGAAAATCATCCTAAATCTTCTAAGATGATCACAAAATCAAACCAAATATATTTACTCTGGGTTATTATTCAGATGCAAGCATTTGAAGAACAGTTTGTTGCCACAGCTAAAGAATCCTGGGAAAGCATTGTGCAATACAATTGTTTTCAGCTTGAATTTCTAGAAATGAATAAAAGAAGACCGTTTTCCCTGATGACAGTCAGCAATGTATCTCAGCTGTCAACCTAAGTAACTGAGCATGGCCAGTCTAGCAAAGAGAAGGACCAGGGGTGACATGATAACAGCATTCCAATACTTGAGGGGCTGCCACACAGATCAGGGGGCCAGACTGTTTTCCAAAGCACCAAAAGGCCAGACAAGGGATAATGGATGGAAGCTGACCAAGGAGAGAATAAGGAGAAACGTTTTGAGAGTGAAAGCGATCAACCAGGGGAACAGCTTGCCTGCAGAGGTTGTGAGAGCTCCAACACATAGGATTTTGGAGATTGAACTGCCATTTGTCTAAAATGGTTTAGAGACTCTTGCTTGAATGGGGGTTAGACTAGAAGGTCCCTCCAAAGTCTAATAATAACCTAATCACAAAAAGTGATCCTTCCATGAAGGACTACAGTTGTGTTGAGCCTCCATGATCATGACTGCATTTTTCTAGGGCCTTTGCTATATTATAGGCCTGATTTTGCATAATGCAGTCTGAGTAGCATCACTGTGGATTTTCTTCATTTCCCAGGTCTGAATGTGATGCTTGGGCAAAATATTCCAGAAATAAATTATACAAAGGAATTTTTGTAGTTCATTGCCGCCCCCCCTCCAAAAAAAAAATATTTGTATGACGGTCAGTGTTCCCTCTAATTTTTTGGGGGGGTGGGCGGAAAAGTATAGTGTCTGAGCGGCAGTCCCTTCGGGACTGGGCGGCACTCTTTCCCTCTCACTCTTTCCCTCTCGGCTTCTGGGCAGGTTTGAAAAACTCTGAGTTGATTATGATTTTTAAGTGAGCCATTGCTCACTGCTCAGCTTAGAGGGAACTATGATGACGGTTGTAAGTTTTCTTACATAGTAGCTTTATGGGGTTGAATTAGGAAATTACACTACTATAAAGAGTAGTGATGGGCGAACTGAACCAGCACAATTCGGGTCCATACCGAATTTTGCGGTGTTCAGTATGCCGAACAGAAACCTGAATTTTTTCCAAAGTTCGGGCAAATTTCAGGGTCGTGTTCAGCATTTGGAGCTTTGACATCATGGATAGGTTGCTAAGGAGGCCAAGGTGATCACTTCCTGGATTCCATGGAATCCAGGAAGTGATCACCTTGGCGTCCTTAGCAACCTTCCGGTGACATCAAAGCTCTGCCCCCGGAATCTCTTCATGGGATTCCCAGTTCGGGTTCGGTTCGGGTTCGGCCAAATTTTGTGTAAAATTCGGCCGAACTTGCCGAACCCGAACACCATTGGGTTCGCCCATCACTAATAAAGAGAAATGGTTAGATATTCCTACAATCAATAAAAAAAGAATCTTTGTAGTTCAGGGATGAAATGAAGGGTCCTTGGTGATCTCTGAGCTTGGGTTTGTTTTGTTACTTTGGTTGACTAGCACTGGGTAGTCATTACCCATTCTCAAATCATTCACTGGGTAATGAAAAGCCTGCAAGAAAACAACCAAGTTCAGAGAGCACCGAGTGCTCTTCTTCTTCAGTGCCAAGCTGGAGTTTCTCTATGGAGGCTTGATTTGCCCATCAAGCATCCCATATGGGAGACACTCATATGCAGGAAATCTGGCTTGCAGGGGAATAGCCTGCACCCTGAAATCTCTCATTCTCTCTGTTCTTTAGAGGCAAACTACATGGCTCAGTGGACCTCTGACCTCATGTACCAAGACCTTAATTCACTTTCTCCTTCAGTCAACTAAGGAGCATGGGGAGCAATCTGGAGCAGTCCCTGGTGTTTTTAACAACAAATGAGTGAGGTGCAGAGGAATTACTGGAAGAAGGGAAGTCAACCTCCTATCAACTCCTCAACTCTACCAGAACCTCTGGCCATTTTTCCTTGTTGACATGTTGATTTGATGGCTGATCAAAAGCCAAAGGATATTTTCCTGCAGTTAATAGGAAACCAGGCAACAATGAGAACAAGGGGAAAGCCTTCTTATTTTCCAACCATATTATAGATTGCTAGTCTGCTTCCTCCGTGAAGAGTAGTGTTGTCCCTGTGTGTCAAAAGCAAATCTGCATATATTTACATGCTGATGAGGCCCCTGGCCCAGTTCCTAAGGAGCCAGCTGGAGCCAGGAGAAATTCTCAGTGTTTTACCATATATGACAGCTGTAGCAGCAAGGCTGCCTGAAGTTTGAAACAGGAGTTTAGAATACAGCCGTTCATCGTGGCTGGTTTGTATGGAACATTTTTGATGAGCAAGCAGGTGGAAAGGAAGGTGCGCAAAGCTTTGGGAGGGAAGAATCTCTCTTGGAATTCAAGCAATAGTTAGAGGTCCCTCAATTCCCTTCCCCTTTCTTCTCCCTAATTGCATAGTGGCAAAGACACCCCCCCCCTTTCTCTCTGTATAATCCATTTTCAATTACTAGATTCTCAGGCAAGTGCACATTTCCCCTTTCTTCTTGCATATTCTTTCCATTAATGATAAATAATAGTAGGTTGTAAGAAGCAGAGATGACTTTAAAATTACATAAAAGAGGGTGAGAGTAAAGTTGAAGGAAAGAATTGCAACAAATGCTTCCAGCCAAGCAATTAAAAAAAAAACACCCTACCTGGCAATACATAGACCTTCCTTCCATGGAGAGGTATTACCTATTTCACATTGTCCTTCATTGAAATTTCTCCATGAGGGCCATAGGCTAAGCTCAGATGACCAATTAAACTGTCTCACAAGCAATGCCATAATTTGCCAGCATAGCTCCATAAAACAGGTACGTAGAGTTATTTTACCTTTGGTGTTTTTCAATTTAAATGTCTTGAGGGTTATTGCTGTTTCATAAATATAACTCGCAGATAGCCTTACACTAAGGCAAGTCTGTTGGGATGACTCACTATTCAGTGACTGGGGAGATTGTGACCGAAGAAATATAGAAGCGATGGGAATGAGCCGCCCCGAGTTTACGGAGAGGGGCGGAATGCAAATCTAATAAATAATAATAATGTCTGCATGGAAGAAAGACTTGAATAATTTGAGTAACAACCAAATCTTCTCATGTTCTTTCACTAAAAAAAAAAGGCTGAATCTAAATTTATTTATTTATTTAATTATTTAGTCAAGTACATATTGGGGGTATGTAAAGATATAATAATATTCATATACATGATACTAGTAAAAAAAAATTTAAAAGAAACATTAGGACAGGGGATGGAAGGCACACTGATGCACTTATTGTGAGCCGCTCTGAGTCCACGGAGAGGGGTGGCATACAAATCTAATAAATAATAATAATAATAATAATAATAATAATAGTAGTAGTAGTAGTAGTAGTAGTAGTTGTTGTTGTTATTATTATTATTATTATACATCACGCAGTCCTAGGTGCTTGGGAAGTGCCCGACTGGTGATGAAATACGAAATCCAGCATAGTGATCTCGTTTGTAATTATTATTATTATTATTATTATTATTATTATTATTATTATTATTATTATTATTATTACTACTACTATTATTATTATTATTATTATTATTATTATTATTATTATTATTATTATTATGTGGTATGTGTGGTCTCTGTAGGTGGTATCATCAGGTCCTTGCCAAGAAAATTGCAAATATGGTTCAGGCAGTTGCCAGGAGTGGAAAAACTGACCTGAAGGCATGTATGTGTTTGTGTGTGTAAGCACACACACAGGAGCACAGGCACATACATTTACAGAGCATGCACAGAGCCAGGCTCAAACATGCGTGCACACATACTGAGTATTATTCAGTCTCTCTTTGTCAATCATATTATAACAACTAACAAGGTCCAACCAATATTTTTTCAGCAGGATGACTTATATAATAAACTCACTACCCTATGTGCCTAAATGTATAGTCATGGAGATCCAATTTCTAATTTCAGATTAAATATCGTGTGACAACAGCCCGTCAGCATAGACAATTTTTCATGGGTTAACACAGCGTATCCCAATCCAGTAGTTTTGACTGCGTTGCCACATCAGTTTCTCCAAATTCATCTCAGCTTGGCCAATGTTCTTAGAATTGGGCACATCAACAGAGAGAGAACCTGATGGCTCTAGAAAGACAGAGTCTATTCAATTTCTTGATTTCTCTACCATAGACTAGGGTGTCTTTCTTTAGGCAAATTAAAAACAACTAATTTCAATATTATCTGGATTAGGTTTAAAATAAGATAGTAAGAAGAACCTCATTCAAAACCAGTATTACCCATTACATCACACTGGTCCATAAGAAGCTTTAGATGGCATTTCCATATAATTAATGGGGGAGGGGATCTTTCAGTCAATTCTGTTCTCACTGTATGAATCTTATAATGCAGCTGTAAGAAAATATAAAGAAAGTATTTCTCATCTCATCTTTCCATAGCAATAGCATTTAGACTTATATACCGCTTCACAGTGCTTTACAGCCCTCTCTTCAGAGTCTTCAGAGAGGGGCGGCATACAAATCTAATAAACTAATCTAATAAACTATAACTCTCTAAGCTATTTATAGAGAGTTAGCATATAGTGCCCCCAACAATCTGGGTCCTCATTTTACCAACCTTGGAAGGACGGAAGGCTGAGTCAACTTTGAGCCTGGTGAGATTTGATCTGCCAAACTGCTGGCAGCCTGTGATCAGCAGAAGTAGCTTGCACTACTGCACTCTAACCACTACACCACCGAGGCTCTATACCTACTACTCTTATTTTGATAGCAATTTGTCAGCTATGTATCAACAGAGCCACAGAATTTCTATTGTTGCTGCTGCTATTTAAAATTCTACCTACCGTGTTTCCCCGAAAGTAAGGCAGTGTCTTACTTTCTTTTTATCCCCAAAAGCCCCACTATGTCTTACTTTCGGGGTATGTCTTATATTGGAAAAAAATTGTCGAATTTTTTGTTTTAACCATAAAATTAACATTTAGACGGGGTGACGTATGGAGGGGGGGCGGCGCGGAAGTGGGCAGGAGGCGGTGCTCATTAAGATCAGAGGGAAGTGGCAGATGCGGTGACGTATGGAGAGGGGGACGGTGCGGACGTGGGCAGGAGGCGGCGCGCAGCTAGATGAGAGGGAGGCGGCAATAACCCCGTGTTTCCCCGAAAGTAAGACATATGTCTTACTTTCGGGGTACGGCTTATATTAGCCGACCCCCCTGAAACCCCCGATACGTCTTACAATCGGGGGTGTCTTACTATCGGGGAAACAGGGTAGCTGTCATAGACCCAACAAAAAGGCTTGAGAGAAAGAAACAAAAAGCATAGCTCTGGCTGATTTTCTCTTGCTCCATCCCCAAAACAGCGTATCTCCCCCTTTTTAAGTAAAAGAAAACATTTTTTTTGTGGAAAAAGAGTAATTCCAAGATGGAAAGCAATATATGTTAATGAACAAACGATGGAAGTCTCTCCATTCCTCTTGCTTTTTATTCTTCTACTCTCTTATTTTTTTCTCCCTGCCAAATGAAACTTCCAGTTCTTTCTACTACTAATGGGATTTTGGAGATACACAAAATGCTGATGGATACTACTTTTTACTTGACATTATTTGAGCTGAGCAGCTGACAAAGGAGAATACTTCAATTAGCCCGGGCACAACCAGTCTTTATTGAATTTTTCAGCTGCTGCCACGGTTTCAGCAGTAAACACAAAGTAAGACATATGGAAGGAATGAAAGCGGAAGTTCAAGCAAGATTAAGAGGTCTAAGGCCGACCAATTATGTGAGAAGTACCAATAACCGATCTGAGCATTCAGGCCTTGCAATGTCCAGTGCATTGACAAATGGAGGAGTTCCTTGTAAGTGGGAAAATAGCCACTCCTCCCTGAATCCAATTTCAGTTTTCTTCCAGCAGTAGAGAACGTTAATGTTTCTTTTATGTTTTTATCATTGTTGATATGAGCCACCATAGATAAGGCAGCTTTATAAGTCTCATAAATAAGCCAGCTGACAAACAAACAATTTAGACCAGGGCTCTCCAACCTTGACAACCTTAAGACTTGTGGACTTCAACTGCCAGAGTTCCTGATATGAGCAATAACCGGGATCATGTGTAGTATGTTTGGTTTTGACTCAACAAACAAGATAGTATTCATGGTTAATTAAGTGGGGTGGAGTGGAGTGGAGTGGAGTGAAATGGAATGGAATGGAAGGGAAGGGAAGGGAAGGGAAGGGAAGGGAAGGGAAGAGAAGAGAAGAGAAGAGAAGAGAATTCTTTATTGTCCAAGTGTGATTGCACACACAAGGAATTTGTCTTGGTGCATATGCTCTCAGTGTACAGAAAAGAAAAAGATACATTTGTCAAGAATCATGAGGTACATCACTTAATGATTCTCATAGGGGGTCAAATAAGCAATGAGGATACAATATTAATAAAAATCTTAGGCTACAAGCAACAAGTTACAGTCCTAAGTGGGAGGGAAAAGATGATAGGAATGATGAGAAAAAACTAGTAGAAATAGAAGTGCAGACTTAGTAAAAAGTTTGACAGTGTTGAGGAAATTATTTGTTGAGTAGAGTGATGGCGCTCGGGAAAAAACTGTTCTTGTGTCTAGTTGTCTTGGTGTGCAGTGCTCTGTAGCAACGTTTTGAGGGTAGGAGTTGAAACTATTTGTGTCCAGGATGTGAGGGGTCAGTAAATATTTTCACCGCCCTCTTTTTGACTCGTGCAGTATACAGGTCCTCGATGGAAGGCAGGTTGGCAGCAATTGTTTTTGCTGCAGTTCTGATTATCCTCTGAAGTCTGTGTCAGTCTTGTTGGGTTGCAGAACCAAACCAGACAGTTATAGAGGTGCAGATGACAGTCTCAATGATTCCTCTGTAGAACTGTATCAGCAGTTCCTTGGGCAGTTTGAGCTTTCTGTATGTGAATAACTGTTATTCTATGTGAATAACAATAGCACTTAGACTTATATATCATTTCCCAGTGCTTTACAGCCCTCTCTAAGCGGTTTATAGAATTAGCCTATTGCCCCCGACAATCTGGGTGCTCATTTTACCAATGTTGGAAGGGTGGAAGGCTGAGTCAACCTTCAGCTGCTAAGAATCAAACTGCTAAATTGCTAGCAGCCAGCAGTCAGCAAAATTAGCCTGCAGTACTTCATTCTGACCACCGCGCCACCATAGCTCAGTTTCTAAACCAAGGATGTCTTTTATTGAAAGAATTGATGAACAAAGCTTACTGGGACATAAAGTAGAATGAAAGACAAAATGTTTCCTGTCCTATCACTCTAGCGCAGTATTTTTCAACCAGTGTGCCATGGCACACTAGTGTGCCATGAGACATGGTCAGGTGTGCCGTGGGGAAACTAAACATGGGTCCCCAAACTACGGCCTGCATGCCGGATATGGCCCACGGAGGCCATTTATCTGGCCCGCTGCCAACTGCCTTCATCCAAACATAAACCTTCCCCTCACAATCCCTCCAGCTATTAGCGACAGGAAGAATGGAAGCACAGGGAACGCTCACTCACCAATCACCTTCTAGGATTCATCCTGACCACCATAGTTCCCTCTAAGCTGAGCAGTGAGCAATCGCTCACTTAAAAATCATCATCAACTCAGAGTTTTCCAAACCTGCCCAGAAGCCGAGAGGGAAAGAGTGAGAGGGAAGGAGAGAGAGAGGAAGAGAGAGAAACAGATAGAAAAAAAGAGAGGAAGGAAAAGAGAAAGAAAAAGAATGGGAGTAAGGAAGAGAGAAAGAAAATCAAAATCTAGTTTGAAACTAGCTCAACTATTTAAGTGGCATTTTGATATTGATAGAGTTGCCCTATTATGAGCTCACTGTTATAGACACACAGTACAGTATTTTATTCTGAAATTCTCTGAGGCAAAACAAGGTGGGTTTTTTATTTGTTTGTTTGTTTGTTTATTTATTTATTATTTCTGTGCCGCCCAGTCCCAAAGGGACTGCCGCTCAGACACTATACTTTTCCGCCCCCCCAAAAAAAATTAGAGGGAACACTGCCAACCACTAGCAATAAACCAATAGTAGTCCGCCTCTCATCCACACCCAGGAATGGTCATTGTGTGGCAGTTAAGTAGTTGAAGCTGCTACTCCTCCCCATGGTCCCGATTTCTAATCCTGGTCAGGACTGGAGGTAAATGTTGCCACCACTAGATGAAGCCTCAGCCTCAGCTGGTTATGTCTATCCTGATGGTGTATATAGATTATAATTAACTATAATTATTATTAACTATATGTGTAATATGTACTGTGTTAGAGTATCATTTTGTGTCATTTTGGTTGGTGGTGTGCCCCAGGATTTTGTAAATGTAAAAAATGTGCCGCGGCTCAAAAAAGGTTAAAAATCACTGCTTCTAGCACAAAGCTGAAGGTCCATAGAATATTAGTAAAATACAAACAGAATAGATCAAAGTAACACATGGCAGGAATGCTTACACATTGTAAAACAAAATCAAGATGTAGCATAGGCTGTCAAAATCCAATATATAGCACAATGTAGCATCAAAGCATGAAAGGGCATTTGTCCATTGAACTGCTACAAAGATGAAACATTCTTAAGATTCTTACTCCAATCCATTTTCTTTTTTTGGAGCAAATTCAGTTAATTTTGCAACTAAACAAAATTAACCAAATTTTAACCATGTTCTTCTTTATTCTGCTACTAAACAAAATTAGCCAAGTTTTACTCGATGGAGAAAAGTTATTTTCCAACTTCAAGCAGGCCTCTGTTGAACTATCCAAATTTACATGCATCATATAATCATCATATAATCACCCAGCACAGCTTTCAAAATAGCAAGTATTTACTGAATCCTTGATTTTTTTCTTCTAGACAAATAGATTTGCCTAGTGGAACAATTACAAACAAAGTGGAGAAAACGATACTACTAATTATTTTTCTCATTGTTTCCTCATGGCTGCAGAAGTTTCTTAGGGACTGTAAGTAACTGTCAGATAAACACTGGGGCAACAGACTGGAAAAAAATTCTCTCTCCTCCCATTAATTTTGCTCACAACATCTTGTATTCCTATGTAGACTACCAATTAAGAGTTCTCTACCCAGTATATATTTTTTAAAAAAAGTCTTTTAAAGATTTTACATATCCATCAAAACACAAAATGCAAATATATATATTGCTTAAGTCTTTGGGATAATTGACTTATCGCAGAAGAACTTGTCAATTTAATAAGTTCCATTTCAAATACTCTGCCCTGGGATTCTTACGGATACAGGTAGCCAAAGATGGGGCCCCACGGATGGCAGTATTTGTCTGTTGGAATGTTTTCCCCAGACTGAGTTCAATCCCTTTTCGTGCTTAGATGAACAACTGGTTATTTTTTTTAAAAAAAAAATTCAAGCTTCTTAGTTTCCATTAGAAACTATTTTAAAATATCCCTGACCTTGTAATTGGTTGGTTGCAGCCTGAAAAGGACATTGAAACCATTCTGGGGGCAAAGAACACACAATGACAAGCAACAGGGAAGCAGAAATATCAGGCTGGAATTCTAACAGCCTCCAGTTGCAAGGCCACTACATCCTGGAAGTTTGGGAATGGTACCATGTAAAAACTAGAACCATGAATAGAATGGTGGTGCTTAAGCTTCCTTTCATCCCATCCATTTCAGAAATAGACACCCTTGATACCAACGACAGCTGAGTTTTCAAGGCTAGTCTTTGCAAGAGAAGGAAAGTCTTAAAGGCTTTTAAGCACTTATTCAAGCCAAGTCCCATCTTCCTTGCATGGAAATAGCCCAGTGTTCCTTTTTTTGGTTCTTGAATAGGGGACTCTACAGGCCAAAATGATTCCTGATGTACAGTTTTAATCAAAAGGACTGTGGGATTTCTATCACGGGTCTAGTGGCCAACTTTGTATGTCCAATTCACCACAATTGGCTATGAGACAAGAGTTACACTAATATCAAAAAAGTGGTGGAATAGAATCAGCGGTGGGTTTCTCCCGGTTTAGACTGGTTCATTGAACCGGTAGTAACCCACTAGTGATGTCATGATGATGTCATGGAACTAGTTCTGTTGGTGCCGGTCTGTGGGCACTGCCATCTTTTTTTTTAATTTTAATTTTTTAGATTTTGGGGGGGGTGGAATTTTTCCCAATTTTTTTTCTTCTGCACGTGCACAGAAGCAGCGTTTCTGGCACTGTGCATGCGGTCGCCATCTTGCTTTGGCTTTTTTGGGGGGTGGGTCAGTGGGTTAAAATTGATCTATTTATTTATTTATTGAAATCCCCCCCTTTTTTTTCCTTGTGCACTTGCACATAAGCCGCATTTCTGGCGCTGTGCATGCGGTCGTAATCTTGTTTCTGACTTTTTGGGGGGAATTTTTTTGGATTTTTTGCCACTGCGCATGAGGTGCACTCATGCGGTATGGGAAGAAGTGAACCAGCAGTGAGGCAAGTTAGACCCCCACCCCTGAAAAGAATCATTAATGAAAGGATGCAAAAGGAGGGGCAGAATGAAATGTAAATGACAAAAAATAAAATATTGTTTTATTTATTTTGAATAATTAAATTGAATTGTTATATTGTCCTGTGGCGAATTGGCCATAGCAAGTCGGCTTCAGCAAGTTGGCTGTGGCACATTGTCCATCCTATAACAATGTTAAGACTTTTTTCTTGGGATGCTACAGAGTTCCAAGCATATCTACCTTCCTTCCTTCCTCTCTTCCTCATTAAATATTGTTTTCTGCATAAAGCACAGGGGAGCCGTTTGAATATATCGGTATTGTACCTCTGTTATTACAATTACTCTGACTGAAAGAGCTGACCTGAGTTTGTTTGGAGAGCAACAACACTATTTTTTCACTAGCATTGCATTTCAGTCAACAAAATGATGATTAAGGGCAGTTCTCTTTCATCCCATTCCAGTAGGAATTACTGTGTGACAGAGAAGTCTTGTTCATAAAAAATCATCCTGTTCCGTACTTTAGTATTACATTTTGTTCCATTATTTTAGTATTATATCCAGATTTGTTCCATGTAAAATAATGTCACATGAAATGAACTTGGATGGGACTCCAAACAGGTTCCTATATATGGTTCCGTCCTCCTCCTTCAAACTGGGGAGAGAATGTCAGAGGAACAAAATGTCATGTTAAACTGAGGTATGCTCCCTTACCCATCTAAAACAATCCCCCAAAAGAATCAACACACATACATACACACACACAAAATGGGGAGCTGGTTTTCAATGGCCTACCTCCAATTCAAGAAAAGCTTCAATTCCTACTACTCCTTTAGACTTACGTTTTGCAAAATTTGGTTTGCTGTGATATTTAATTAATAATTAATAATAATTTATTAGATTTGTATGCCGCCCCTCTCCGAAGACTCGGGGCGGCTCACAACAACGATAAAAACAATATTATAATATAACAAATCTAATATTAAAAAACTAAAAGCCTTATCATAATTAAAAACCAAACAGCACATACATACCAAACATAAATTATAATAAGCCTGGGGGAAAGATGCCTCAAATCCCCCATGCCTGGCGGTATAGTTGGGTCTTAAGTAGTTTATGGAAGACAAGGAGGGTGGGAGCAGTTCTAATCTCCGGGGGGGGGAGTTGATTCCAGAGGGCCAGGGCCACCACAGAGAAGGCTCTTCCCCTGGGGCCCGCCAGACGACATTGTTTAGTCGATGGGACCCGGAGAAGGCCAACTCTGTGGGACCTTATCGGCCGCTGGGATTCGTGCAGTAGCAAGTGGTTCTGGAGGGAAAATATCAAAATAGGGAAAACAGAAGCATGCAATCTAATCCCCGCAGAGGTAATCTGTACACTTTTGTGGTCTCTACCAAATAGACTTTTCTAGGTCCAAACATAGCCATCCTACAATAATAGAGCTTGTATCAAAAATTCAATTTCCAGGTTGCAGGTTGAAAAAAACAAATCCTGAAGCACCTGTCTGAGATATTCTGTGAAAACAATGCTGTATATCTAGAGACGCCTTTAGTTTGCAATAAATCCTTTTGTTGAGATATCTATGGGACAAAGGGATGCCCTATACACTCCTCTCTCCATCTCTCTCTCTCTCGCTGTTTCCCAGCTGCATACTTACAAAGCTTTGCTCATAAAATTAAATTGATTTTATTCCTCCCCATACACAGTCCAAACAGAGGCATAAAACAGGTATGACTCTTCAGTATAAAGAACGAACTGTTTAATCTTTGGATATTTATATTTATATTAATATTGATTGTTTCCTGATTGCTTATTTGTATTCTTTGACAATCATTAAGTGTTTTATCTCATGATTCTTGACAAATGAATCTTTTTTTTATGTACACTGAGAGCATAGGCACCAATGACAAATTTCTTGTGTGTCCAGTCACACCTGGCCAATAAAGAATTCTATTCTATTCTATTCTATTCTATTCTATTCTATTCTATTCTATTCCATTCCATTCCACTCCACTCTACTCTATTCTTACGTCGGGAATAAATCCCATTTAACACAAGGTAGCACCAACTGTTGAGCAAACATGAAGAACAACAGGAATTGGCTTACAGGCACATGATCCATATTTAAATTAGATGAAACAAGGGAGGGGGGAGTCAGAAAGTCTCCTTGAACAATTAGAGGTATAGGGTACTTACAATGAATGAAGCATTTCTGGATAAATGATAGCTCTTTTATCAAGCAAAATATATTAACTTCTGTAAGCAAATAAAATGCTCTCCCTCACTGTGCAGTTCCCCCCTAATTCCCTCCAGCACAGCTGCAGGCCTATCAAGTTTTACGTAATTCATCTAAAAGAGAACACTTTGTGAGCAATCTTTTCTTCCAAAGCACACCAGCAAACACCAATTCAAGGAGGGAAGGGGGAGAGTTGTGGAGAAACCCAATTCAAAACTTCAAAATGGCAACATGGGAGCAAACACCTTTTGAAGCATTGGAGTGAATCATCCCCGGCTTGCTTAGCTTAGCACTTAGCAATATTTGAATGGAGAATGCAATTAATATCTTAGGAACAATGAATAAACAAAGAGCGTTACTGAATGCAACTGAATCAGGAGCGGTGCAGCCAACAGAGTCTCCTTTCTAAAGTCCATTGGCCAATAGATCAATCTTTGAGAAGAGTTTGATGTACAAAATATTTTTGCATTCTACCGATATGGTAAATCTATCTTGGTTTTTGGCATGATATGAGCAATCAATAAACCATTATATGCTATGTATTTGTTGGTTTGAGCTCCAAACTTGGCCATTTGGTTGCAAATGTTCCATCAATATTCAAGGAGGCAGAATGATTTTGACCTCCATGTGGGTGTCAAAAGGAAGCCATGAGAAGGCAAAATGAAGTCCCCCATTCCTCCAACTCTCCAAATCCTCCTCTGTGGGCAGATGTGATGTCTCCTCAAATGGTGATGAAACGTTAGCAACCTATTTCCCTACTACTCCTTCCTCCGCCTCCTATTTTCCTTGCACAACAATTCCATGAGGTGCATTGGACTGAGAGAGAATGACCAACTGATGTTCTTGCCTAAGGCGGGACTAGAGGTCACAGTTTCCTGGGATAGAAGACACGAAGACAATGGCCTTCACATAATGAAAACACAGGGGTCTCTTTTCTACTTCATCCTTGTCTCTGTGCTTTTTTCTGCATCGCTATTAGTACACAATAAAACCTGAAAGCTATAATGACTGCCAGATTCCACGCTGTCGAAAGAAAGAACAAATTAGAGAATTGGTATTAGTCCCTGGATTTATTACCAATAGTGGGTCCAGAAGCTTCCTAGATGTGGCTGACTGCAACCAAGAGATCCAGAGAAGAAAGGGCTGCCTGACCTTGTCCGTCCCTCTATGGCACTACCAGTCATTGCCTACTGTTACCTCATCATTGTTTTGTTAATTGTAGGAGATGACTAGGCTGAACCTGAAGAAGAAGTGAACACCATGAGACCCTTCGTGCCCGCAAGAGATCTAAATCCAGCCCACCTTGAATTCCTCTGATTCTTAAGGACCGCCAATTTGCTTGGGATGTTAGTAGTGCAGATTCTTGTGCAGAGTTTAAGATTACAATAAATCTTTGAACTGCCCCGATCTCCTGGTTTCCCTGATGCTTGATATTATTAATGCAACACTCCCAGTCTGCTATTTGGCCAATTTGGACCTCCACCTCATCATCACCCTCCTGCTGAGTAGTTTTGAAACCAGGATGATATACGGCAGTGATTTTCAACCTTTTTTGAGCCATGGCACATTTTTTACACTTACAAAATCCTGGGGCACACCACCAACCAAAATGACACAAAATGACACCCTAAGACACTCTCCTCTCTTTTTCCACCCCTGTCTCCTCCCCACCCTTGTGTGTGTGTGTGTATACACACACTCTTGAACCAATTCCAAAAACAGGTGAGGGCTGGGTTTTTTCTCTTATTCTTTGGGTGCTTTTTATCATATGCTTTAAATCAAGAGTCACTTCTCTCTCTCTTTTGTTTCTCTCTCTTTCCTCTCATTCTCTGTCTCAATCATTTTCTCATTTCTCTTTTTTCCTCCCCTTTTTGCTCATTTCTCTCTCTCTCTCTCTCTCTCTCTCCCTTCCTTTCCTTTTCTCTTTCTCTCTCTCTCTTGCTTTCTTTCTCTCACACTCTTGCTTTCTCTCTTTCTCTCTTTTTCTTTCTCTCTCTCTTTCTTTCTCACTCTCATTCTCACTCTCTCTCTCTCAGCAAAAAGTTGTGAGACCGGAACCTGAGCTTGCTTGTTCGCGGCACACCTGACCATGTCTCGCGGCACACTAGTGTGCCACGGCACACTGGTTGAAAAATACTGATATATGGCATGATTGGGTACCCGCTGACAGCTGCCCGCTTCTACTGCATCCAGGGGAACTCATCTTTGAGGCAAAAATGCTGGGGGGGGGGGTGAGGAATCTGAAACTACAGCTACTGCTTTGCCGGGGGGTGGGGTGCTGGTGGATGTCCACAGTGAATTTCCCCCATGAATTCAAGCACATTTTCAAACTCTTACCGGGACACCGCACCAGGTAGCATAACCTGAAACCCATTACTGCCCTGAGTGGCTGAGAACCACAATAATTCAAGACCGAATGCAGCTGAAGGATGCTGGGCTAGAGAAGGCTGGGGTTTTTTTTTATATAATGCATTTTTCTTTTCTTTTCTTTTCTTAATAACCAGGTGAAAGAATACAATTTTTTTGCATGAAATGCTGGCTTGCCCTTTATTTCTGACACATCTTTCTTATATCTAAAGCAGAAGTGCCTTTCCGACCAATGCATCTCCCTCAGGGTTTGAAATTATCTGTGGCGTTGGTTTTAAGGGCTTTTAGTAAAAACCTCCATATAATGTACTTTAAAAAAAATAGGGTTTGACATGCTCCCCTATAATCCAGGAGGGAAATTCCTGGGGGAAATTCCTTGGTTTATTCTACATAATGTACGAGGTTGCCCAGAAGATAAGACACCATTCCCACCCCCTTAAGGCTACAGTAATGGTAGGAATGCAAACCTTTAGATAGACATTATTTGAATTGTCAGGATCTTCAGACAGATAGTGTAGCTGCAGCAGTGTTTCGAAATGGCATCTGTAAGTGATGTATGTTACAAGCAGTGTGTCGTCATTGAATTTCTCACTGCAGAGAAAGAAACTTGGGAACATTCACAAGTGTTTGTGTACAGCTTCTGGAGAATCTGCATGGATCTGAATGTATTCCATTCGTGGAAGAGATTTTGAGGATGACGAAGAGGCTTTGTGACCAGAACAAGGAGTGGTGCCGACAGAGCATACACACCCTTGTGTCTTGCTGGAGGAAGGTCACAGAACAAGACAGAGATTACGTGCAAAAATAGGGAGTGTAGAAGAAGCATCATTCTTTCTTGTGTGTAAATTTCATTGTGTTCAATAAATAAATGTTGAAGAAAAAAAATGTGGTGCATTACTTTTTGGGCAACCCTCGTAGATAATGTCTTTTGGATCTGTTTGCAGCTTTCCAATGCCTTTTATAGTTCCTTGGAATATAGACAATGATGTGCACCGAACAAGAGTTATCTGAGCCCATCTTTCCTGCTCTTTGAACATCTTTACTTGAGTTTGGTCTTTTGGTTTCTTTGATCAGACTGTTTGAATGAAATGTTAAGTGGAACAGATGGCCCTGGTTCTTCCTGATGCCTGCTTGGCCAACCACTGTTATTCGCCTGCTGGTTTCTCACAGCCAAAACCCATCCTTTATTCTTTCCCATAGCATCTGCCACAAAGAGATATGTGCATATGAGGCACATGGGCTGTGTCAAGGTTTTCAGCACTTTCCTCCACAATGGATCGGCTGATGGAAACGTCACATATCGTTCCCAGTAGCTGCCAGAGTCCAAAACACCATGGGGACCTTGGACTCAATTGCATAAAAGGGGATGATAATTCATCCTTCCTATGCTGACAGCTCCACAAAACTCATTTAACGCAGCTTAACAGAGAAACACTTCCCTTGACAATTTAAAATTGTCAACAGCTCAAAATTCCACAAGATAGGCTTTGCCAGTAATTTACAGAGAAGGGTTTTTTTCCCCTCCCTGTTCTTTCTGGAAAAATAAAAAAAGGTTACAGGAATATCCAAATTCCACAGAATTTGACAGTTGAAAATCAGCCCTGAATTAATTATGGGGAATCAAGACAACAGAATATGTTTAAGATAAATTTCCAGCGACAATGTCACTCTGTGGGAATCCTTTCATCCAGCAGAAAAGCTATGCTGGAAGAAGATAACAACCTTACCAATTCCTTTTCTCAGAAATTCTCTGTATAGCGTCCCCTTTCTGAATCTGCTCCACTGGGCTGTTTTTACTTCAACAAAAGAACAGAGTTGGAAGGGACCTTGGAGGTCTTCTAGTCCAACCCCTTGCTCTGGCAGGAAATCCTATTTGATATCAGACAAATAGTTATCCAATCTCTTCTTAAAAACCTCCAGTATTGGAGCATTCACAACTTCTGGAGGAAAGTCGTTCCACTGATTAACTATTCTAAATGTCAGGAAATTTATCCTTATTTCTAGATTGCTTCTCCTCCAGATTAGTTTCCATCCATTACTGCTTATTCTGTCTTCAGGTACTTTGGAGAATAGGTTGACCCTCATCTTCTTTGTGGCAACCTCTTAGATATTGGAACACTGCTACCATATCACCTCTAGTCCTTCTTTTCATTAAACTAGCCATACCCAAGTCCAGCCACCGTTCTTCATATATTTGGAGTTGTGAGTTATCCCAGATCAGTGAGACTGGTAAGCAGAAGCCACAATGGGGGAAAATGAACTTTCCACTTCTGAACTTTCCATTTTTACCAGTAAGAATCTTTACATTGGAACTCCTCTGACAAAAGGTTTTATTTTATTTTTTTCAGTAGAATAAAAGTTGGGTGTAAACCATGGGGTACTTTCTTGGGGTGAAATTTGGAAAAAATATTGAACTACTGAAGGCTAAAACCATTTCATATTAGTCAACTTCTCCTTTTACTCTTCTCTACCTTTATGTTACAAAAAGCCACAAAAAATAAGATCAAAATAATAACCAGGAGAAACATCATGAAGTTGTGTCTTTGGAATCTAGGAACACTAGATCTAATTCACAAGTGGGTGAGATCACAACCTTAGACTTATTTTTAGGACTCTTTTAACATTTCGTTACAGATTCTTAAGTAAATGTATATATAATGGATCTTACGTATGTCTGGCAGTAGCTTCCAAATGTATTTGTGGACTGTAAGACAGGATATATGTGCTTTTCTATACATTCTACGTTTATAGAGGAATTGCTTAAGTAACTGATGAGAAATAAATTGAGTAACTTATTTCTATGAAGACATATCTTTAAGACAATCTTAAACTGCGAAGTGGATGCTCCTTCATAAAATGTTCCTTCATTTAAAACTCTCTTTAAAAATTCTGGGAGTGGAGAAATTTAACTTTCTAGCTTTTGAAAACTAGTAAGGTGCTGTAAATATAAATCAGGAGTGCTGCAGCTTTGGTGATATTGGGATACTAATCCAGATGGCCAGGAGCAGAGATGGAGTGATTCATTCCACTATCACCACTTCATTGCACTTCTGCCATGCGTTCTACGTGGGTTTACCTTTGAAGACCACTTGGAAATCCTGTTGGTCCAAACTGTACTGGCCTGCATTAATCACCATGAAATATTATACTGATCTTGAAGGTACTGAATTGGTTACCAATAGGCTTCTGAATACAATTCAAAGTGCTAGTGTTGATTAATAAAACCCTATGTGGCTCGATGCCCACTCCAGCATAAGCCATACAAAGAGATCTTTCCAGGAGAATCTACTTGCGATATCCCAGAAAGTCTTGCTTTTCCACTATGGTTACTATTTTCTGGGACAGCTCCCTTTAGAAATGAAATTCCCAGACCTTTTCCGGATACCTTGCTAGAAGTTTTGAAATACTAAGTTTTTCTCAAAGGCCTTTGGGAAATTATTGTGGTCATCATTACTTGGGCACCTATGTTTTCTAGTATTAGGTATGGTCACCATTGCTATGGCAGAGTAGTGTGCTTTAAATATTATATTGTAGACATTTCTTCTTATCTTTTTGAATGTTGTAGCCCTTCATTAATTTAGAATTGATGACAAAATTCATTGGCTGGCTGGCTGGCTGGCTGGCTGGCTGGCTGGCTGGCTGGCTGGCTGGCTGGATGGATGGATGGATGGATGGATGGATGGATGGATGGATGGAGTGATCAATGGATGGATGGGTCAATCAATCAATTGATCAACTAATCAATCCAGAATTCACTATAGATGCTTAATAACAATTCTTGCTCTCCAGTCAAAAAACAATTTTTTATGCCATCTGAAGGTAATTTCTGTTGGGTCTTTCACAGGTAACTCTACAACCAAAGAGCTACTGTTTAGAGACAGATTTAAATTACCCTACTTTTATATGGAAGCAATTTATCCACAGCAGCTTAACTTGGAAATAGGTGATAATTTTATGGCAGTACACTGTCAAGAATCTTCTGTACTGAGGACAATCACTTACATTTCAGAATGTTGAACTTTTTTGGTCTAAGGAGATTCTCAACCAACTAGATCATGGTGGTCCCAAAGGTGCTTTTGCAAAGGCAACTGATTTTCTTATTCTCCCCCCCCCTTTGAAAATACTGTATGAAGTTTCGAGAAAGAAAAAGAAAGAAAGTCTATAAGCCCTTTGGAAAAGCATCTTTGAAACCTTGATGTTATTTGGGTTTTTGTTTGCACAAGAATCTTTAAGAAGTAGCTATACAATCAGAAATAGTGGGAAGTTATCTGGCGAAAGGCAACTAATATTAACCAATTTACCATATACCAAGCATATACTAAGTAAGACATAGACTCACCTCAACCATGCCAATCTTTCAAATGGTAATACTTCTGGGTATTGACAATCCTCCCTTGCTATTAACCATCTTATATTATCTAAAAGGCAATGCCAAATGTTAATGTTTTGGCAATTAAAGACAATGAGCAATAAAGATACCCAGCCGCCTAAAATCAGCTTGGTGCCAGGGGTGAAATTCAGCAGGTCCTGATAGGTTCTGGAGAACTGGTAGCATAAATTTTGAGTAGTTCTCTACTCCCCACATTGGCAAAAAGAATCCAAACCTCATATATAAACTGAATAAACAAATTCTCGCAGCCAACCCACACTCAGTAACCCACTGCAACAATATCGCCAAAAAGGCTTCTAGAGTTGTTAACCTGATCCTACATAGCTTCTGCTCCCGCAATCTCACTCTACTCACAAGAGCCTACAAAACTTTTGCCAGACCCATCCTTGAATACAGCTCATCTGTCTGGAACCCATACCACATCTCAGACATCAACACCCTTGAAAACGTCCAAAGATATTTCACCAGAAGAGCCCTTCACTCCTCCACTCCAAACAGAATACCTTACGAAAATAGACTAACAATCCTGGGCCTAGAAAGCTTAGAACTACTGCGCCTAAAACATGATTTAAGTATTGCCCACAAGATCATATGCTGCAACGTCCTACTGGTCAATTACTACTTCAGCTTCAACAGCAACAACACAAGAACACGCAAAAGATTCAAACTTAATATTAACCGCTCCAAACTTGACTGTAAAAAATATGACTTTAACAATCGAGTTGTCGAAGCGTGGAACTCATTACCGGACTCAATAGTGTCAACCCCTAACCCCAAACATTTTTCCCTTAGACTATCCACGATTGACCTCTCCAGGTTCCTAAGAGGTCAGTAAGGGGCGTACATAAGTGCACTAGTGTGCCTTTCGTCCCCTGTCCAATTGTCTTTCCTTTATTTCATATATCATATATATTTTCTTCCTTTCATATATCTTCTCTATTTTTACATATTATCTTTATATATATTACTTCATGTCTATTCTCTTCCATATGTATTGTGCATTGGACAAATGAATAAATAAATAAAAATAAATAAATAGTTCAGAGAACTGGAAAATGCCACCTCTGGCTGGCCTCAGAGTGGGATAGGAATGGAAATTTTGTAGTATCCTTCCCCTGCAAAGTCCACCAAACCACGCCCACAGAACCGGCAGGGAAAATTTTTGAATTTCAGCCCTGCTCAATCAAAAGCACCAGAACCCATGGAAACATTTTGATCATAGGTGGGAAAAGGCTAGCAAGAAAAGGCTAACAAGAAGCAACTCCATGCTTGACGTCCCTCTGATTCTTCACTGGCAAATAAGCCTGGTTTAAATTTTAAAAATCCAAATAAATTATATTGTACATATGTTGTACCTCCAAAATTAATGCTGCAGAATTCTGAAGAGGGAAAGATGGGAATTTTTTTTTGCTAAGTTCTGCCATCCAACAACACAAGTTGGTTTATGAGACCTGGCAATAATGCTCTAGTTTTGGCCAACCTTCACATTCATATTGTTTTAAGTACATTCATCACTCCCCAATAAAGCCCCTATTTATAAAGAACTGAGGCTATTAGGACATATTTGTGGCTTCTCATTTACGAGGGCCACCTTATAAACCTCTCCTGTACAATGAATGTCTATAAAAGAAGCGAAGAGTCTTACGCAAACTGTCCAAAACAGCCAGTCATAAAATCTTTATAACATTCCAAGGCCATGTATTGTTGGGATATTTCACATCACTGGCTGGTTTATTTTCCTTCCTCGCTCCTATTTTTAGTCACCTCCCGCATTTTCTTCATTATTTCACCATGTGAATTATTAAAGAAACAATAAAGCTCAGGGGGGTGGACAGAGCTCCAGTGCTATCTACAAAGTGTGGGGTAAACTTAAATAACACTTCGTGGAACATGGAAGTTTACAAGACAGATTGCATGATTATACACAACACCACCAGCAGCTGTGAGGATGATGCAATCTGAGAATCCATCGGTTTCTCCCTCGGCAGTTTTTAGTAAAGTCCTGAGACCTGATCTGTGCTTGGCAGAGACGTGGCAGAGGGTAGACCAAAGAGTGCTCCAACAGATTTCAAGAAGAGGACACATTTAAACTTGTTCCCTGATTTTGGACTTCAGGATTTCAGACAGAGAATTCCCTTCCCCACCCCATCTTATATTCCACAGAAGGGGAAAGTAGGTGGCAGAGCAGAAAAACAATATATGAGCCATCAACGCAAAGAGAATGGAGTGAGGAACATTCCCCAAATCCATTTCAAATATTCTTTTTGGCCTGCAATTTTTTTTTTAATAAGATGACCTCGCATGTCCCATAGACAGCACTCATTCACCATTGTAGAGCGGATCAGATGTTAACTAGGAAGCAATACAGAAATCATGCCAGTATCTTAATTGCTATGCATGAATTTTCTCATTCAGGAAAACAAGCACATAAAGCAATTGCAAATTCTCAGTGCTTTTACACAGTGTTCTGAGGGGTCCATGGTATTCTCTGAGGTTGTTTGGTCGGAGAATAGTTGCAGCTCAGGGTTGAAATGAGTGGTCCTTGATGTTCTCGCAGATGTTTCATTATCCAAACTAGATAATATCATCATATGCTCAAAACATCTGCAAGAACACCAAGGATCACTCATTTAAACTCCGAGCTACAACTATTCTACTTTATTGATTTCAAAGTGTTCTATTAGTGCCTGGAGGGCAAAGGCAAACGAGTGTGTGTTGGGAGGGAGGGAAGAGGGATCCTAAAGCTACTAAATATAAGATGCCCTCTCCTTGATATGATAATAATAATAATAATAATAATAATAATAATAATAATAATAATTTATTAGATTTGTATGCCGCCCCTCTCTGAAGACTCGGAGAGACTTCCTCCATGGCTTAGGTTTTGCCCATGAAAGCTCCCCAAGAAGTCCCTGCCCATAGTTCAACCCAACTGCAGCCAAAGGTCAAATATTGTCTACTATCACAATCCAGTGTGTTGCACATTGCATGGATGCACTTGAAATTCCAAGTTGTGCTCAAAGGGAAGAGACGCAAGTCAGCCATGAAATTACTACAGGCAAAGAGAAATGGCAAAACGGAAGAAATATTCACAAAGTCAAATGCCTATCATTTCTTTTATATGTTTTCCTGCCTCCTTGTGTGTGCATGGCTCAGGGCATCTAACCATCTGATAATAAAAATCAACATTACATTACAAAACGCCAGGAGGCTATCAGCCACAATCTACATCATCTGAAACTTCAAGGAAATAGAATGTATTAAACAGGATGCACTTGAGGCTATGATAGTATGAATGATAGTCATTACACCAGAATCTAAAAGTCAGAGTTGCAGTCTTCTGAACTGGTAGTCCTTTGAAAAAAAAATCTGACACGGTAATTACACCACCACTCCTCCTTTGAAGCGCTGCTTAGCTACCCTGGACTACCCAAGACAAAACATTTTCCTGGATCCATTTTAAGTGATTACAATAACATTTATAATGTACAAATCTTAGGGGAAAATCCTTATGTATCTTTAAAAAAAATCCTTATGTATTCAATGATGCCCAATTGTGTGGCAGCATCTAGCTGAATCTCAAAAGCTAAGCAGGACTGGTCTGATTAGTGCTTGAATGAAAAACCACCATGAGACACCAGTTATAGTCTAGATTGGAAAGGTTTTTTTAAAAAACCTGCTAGAAGAAGGAAAGGTTCAAGTGATACATTCTTATTTATAAGCAAAGCAAATAGAAAGCCTTGATAGATGCCCATGAGGAATCAAGTACACATTATAAAGCAGACTTGAACCTACACAACCTTATATCCAACAATTGTACTTTGGGATCATGGCTTTGATTTTGCCTGCCTAGTTCACTTCTAAACCATGACAATGAGCAATTGGATGGGCAAACAAATACCGTACCTGATGAATTCCAGAAAATCTGAAAACTCCAGCCTTTGCTAAGATTCTGCCTTTTTGCCCCCCAGAGAGAAACCACCTGGTAATGTAAATATATAAACTTCGTATCCTTAAAAAATAAGACGTCTATCTAACTAATCTGCAGGCAGCAGTCTTAGAGAATGCAAAGTGTCTGACAGAGCAGTTTGTTCAGCATTACACTTTCAAATTTTCTAATATCCTAAATCCTATCTCCATCCCTGAAGATCCGATCTGTTCTGCTTGGCCAGCGGTTCAGGGACCCAAGGATTCCCCTGCCATCCTGTTCAAATGTAAAAGAACAACCAGGCTGGGAGGGGGAAAAAATATCTAAGGCCATAGTCTGAAGCTGGCACGTGATTTGGCAAAAATCTCATAGCTATTAAAAATCCATGAAGCGGACTTATGAAAGATTAATTCAGGGCAGGGAACAGGAGCTGGCTCTAAGACAGGAGCACAAGAGAAGTTACAGCTCTACTGGGTCAATAGCAACCACTGATTAATTCAGTGCTTCCTTAATATCTATAACAAGTGGGTGTCAGGAAATCAATAGGACACAATAACTAAGCAATGAGGACAAACCCGTGATAAGGAGAGAGAAAGCCCAGGAAGTGTCTGCAGTTACAGCTATTTATTTCACCCATTTCCACCAGAATCCTTGCAGCCTCCAGACCAGGGCAAAGCTAAAAGGGAATTCCTTTAACCTACTCAGGATACGAGCCAGGGAAAACACTCTTAAGAGCTTTCAGGAAAAGTCACTTATTCAAACCAGCTAAGCAAACAGGATCCTACTGTCCTGCCATTATTTCTAAAGCAGCTATTAGCTGCAAGATCAGATTTAATGGTGCACAGCTGAACAAGCCCACTCAATTTTTTTTAAAAAGAAAAACACCCAGGTAGGACCCACCACAAAAATCTCTCTCTCATGTGCTGTACTTTGAGGTTCATGGGTTATGCATCTACGTGGGTTATGCATGTCACACAAATTATCAGCATAGTTGTTTCAAAGCAAAGACAAAGCCACGGTGGCGCAGTGGTTAAAGTGCAGTATTGCAGGCTACTTTTGCTGCCTGCCGGCTGCCTGTAATTTGGCAAATCGAATCTCACCAGACTTAAGGTTGACTCAGCCTTCCATTCTTCCAAAGTGGGTAAAATGAGGACCCAGATTGTTGGGGGCAATATGATGACTCTGTCAACCATTAGAAAGTAAAACACTATGAAGTAGTATATACTGTAAGTCTAAGTGCTATTGCTAATATCCAATCTGCCTCTGAGGTTTTAAATTAAGATGGATCTTGCAATGAAATACAGAGATGTTTCTAATGATGATTGCTATTATTACTGGAAAACTTTGAAAAAGATCAATGATTTTCTACAGAGTTTAAAACAGGAGTAGGAAGGACACTTTTCAAAGCAAAGGTAGAATCTCCATGTGAATATTTTCCAGTTTTATGTACCCAGTTCAAGGATCTTGAAACGGAAAACATGACCAGGTGTGAAGGGCTTTATTCTTGTGAAAAATTCAGAGGAACAATTTAGTCTCTCTTGTAACAGTTTCAGTGAAGGGATGCAAAACTTTTTACTATCGCACTGTGGGTGTGGCTTATTTTGTGGGTGTGGCTTGCCAGCCATGGGACCAGGTGGGAGTGGCTTGATTATCATGTGACTGGGGGGTGGCTTAAAGGTCATGAGACTGGGTGGCCAACAGGTGGTCAACTTGATCTCACTCATGTCAAGGATTTGGGTTAGGATGCCTGGCCTCTCCTTGCCTCAAAGATATACATTTCCCTTAATATTACTGAACATCCAAAATATACTATATAATTCTATGTCTATATGCCATATGTGTACATACATATTACACACAGGCACACAAAAATATACATTATCTACTATATAAAGTGTACGTACACAGATGCATGCACAGCCCTTCTAAAATTATACACATTCAACTTTATTTACTGCGATAGGAATAACATACCTAAAGCCCAGATGGAAAAAAAAGGAAAAAATTCAAAAATTTTCTACCGGTTCTGCATACTGACATAGGAGCCCATCATTGAACAGTTTGTTTAAAATACTGATATTTTGGCTGTTGTGACATGAATCACCATGTGGTATATAACATTAAACAATCACTTTGTGCATTTTTATATGCAATATATGTCCAAACCCATAAAAATGGTAAAACCTGTAAACATACAGCCACGAGCAGTGGAACAGAACATCAGCATTGATGGTTTCGTCATTTGTCCCACATTCTCTCGACCATCCCTGTGGGAACCTCTGATTGGAGGTAGCAATGGTGGTCTCAATAGGCAAAAAAGCATAACAAGAAAAGTCTAGCTAATTATATCTCTATGAGCCTTTTGAGTGCAGTAAGCAAAATCTCCAAAATTAGATGGAGCTTAGAATTAGAGATGAACAAGTAGGATTTAGAGGGAGGCGTTCAGCTGTAGATCACATTTGCATACTGCTCATTTTATTAATGGGTCTATACATTTCAAATTTGCCTTTGACTCTACATCTTATGGGGAAAAACACCTTAAGAATATTTATATTGATAGGTGTCTCTTTTTCCTGATTCAGAAACTATGGAATACCTATTTAAGAGCAAGATTGCAATCCCCAAGGTCTGATCTCAGATATGATTGTTGGACCTCTGTCCTCCTTAATGTCTATGTCAACTTATGGCAGAAATATAAAACCATCCACATTTTCAAGGGAGAAAAGTAAAGCATACTGCTAGGATGGATCCCTATTAGCAAAATTTTGCATAGCCACAGCAAAAACAAAGCAACAGATCATATAAAATCAATCATTGCTTTATTGATGTCCATATTTTTGAAAATTTGCTGACCGTTGGTTATAAAGACAGTAATCTATTGTGGATGCCTCAATGAAAAGCTCCATTTTCTAATGGCTGCCAAATCCATGACCGCAGGATAGAGCACAATTGGACCACTATTAACAATCTATTTAATGTACTAAAAGTACTATTAATGTACTTTTAAATTGTCTTTAAGTGTTGTTTTTGTTGTAAGCTGCCCAGAGTCCAATATGAAGTTGGATGGCATATAAATTTTACAAACAAACAAACAAATAAAATCTCTATAGATTGGTGGATAGGAGGGTTACTCTCAGATATCCTAGACCCTCAGTTATTTACAACTTTGACACAACAATTAGCTACACATTATGTATACATACATACTGGTAGCCCTCTGCAGAGTGTGTTACATTAATGAAAACATGAAGTTACCTGTGCCTAGATCTCTATCCATGTGCAGGAATTGTTGAAAACACATCCCTTGTCACCCTTGTTAATTGGCCCATGAAAAACAATTGCGGTTCTATGAAAATTGTAAGGCTGCCTTCTAAGGGGCTGCAATCCCCTTCAGACTACAGTGGTACCTCCACTTACAAACTTAATTCGTTCCTCCCAGGAGATTCCTAGAGAGGCCCCACAGAGGCTTCTCCCCGCCTTTTCTGGCCCTGTTTCCTCCCGGGAGATTCCTAGAGAGGCCCCACAGAGGCTTCTCTCCACTTTTTCCGGCCCCGTTCCCTCCCAGGAGATTCCTAGAGAGGCCCTACAGAGGCTTCTTCCTGCCTTTTCCGGTTACAGTTTCGCAGGCTTAGGTTTATAAGGGGAAAATGGTTTTTGAGAAGAGGCAAAAAAAATCTTGAACACCCGGTTCTTATCTTAAAAAGTTCATAAGTAGAGGCATTCTTAGGTAGAGGTACCACTGTATTCTGATTTCCCAGATCTGGGGAACCATTCATCCAACGGTGGGTTGCTCCTGGTTCAGTCCGGTACTAAGAACCGGTAGCGCCGATGGCCGGAGGTGCACACACAAACCAGTTACAAAGAGTTTTAGAACCCTCTACTGCATTCATCCACTGACCTATCTTTCCTAGTAGAATTCAAACACGGCTTACTTGACTCGCATCCAACCACTCCTTGCATCCAAACATTAGCCCCACACCTGCTCAGCTTTCCAGATTGTAATATAACAAAGAACCCAGGTCATTGTGCCAACCCCTTAATTATGAAGCTGTTCTTCAAACTTCCTAATGATTTTTTCCCCACAAGATCCTTATAGAAATTCAAAAGCATGGAACATGATGGTTCCTTGGTACTCTGTAACAAAATTGTCAGAAAACTGACAAGTAGTAATCAAATACTATTTATTTTCACCAGCATTTCAGATGCAACCAGAATCACTACCATACAATGTTCCATATAGTCTTGAAGGTAATCCAGTGGATTCAATGGTAGCCAAAGCTGCAAAGAAATTAAACACATCTAATAAGGTAATATTCTCCCCACCTTCCAGAAGAATGATTAAAAGCTAATTCAGTCTCCAAATATGATTGGAAGCTCAATTCAAATCTGACATGGAGATCAGGCTGGTAGGTTATTCCACATTTAGCACAATATCCTCATAGCTAAAAAGCATGATGATCAAGACTAGCCTCTGAGCTTCTAAGAAAGAGAGGGAAACCAGATTTTGTCTCTCTCATTCATAGTAAATAAAACAAGAACTGACAAACCTGTAGTCATCAAATTTGATTTAACTAAAACTCCCCCAAACCCCCAATAGTAGATTCATTGGTGGGAAATACCAAGAATTCTTCTTCAATATAAAACTGAATATGGATTTTCTGCTGATAGAAATGGAAATACTGTACATAATTTTAATCCTTAAGTGCTGTGATTTAACAGCCATACACTGCCAGGAGCATGAAAAATTATATCATCATGACTAATCACAAACAATGGACTTATTGTCACTACACAGCATGATATTTTCCTAACATCCATGTGAAAACAGGTAAAGTACAGCCTGGCACAGTTCTGTCTCATTCTGCTGGCCTTTCCACCACTTAAATGGATGAAATGTGGCCGGTGTCATTTCTTCCTGTGACATTCAGAGTAAGTTGAATCAAGTCATGGTTATCTGTATATAATTTATAGTCAATATTGTAATATATTGGAATGCCGCCAGGGGGAGCTCTAGAAGGGGGGAACAATAGTAGTCTGTGTTGGCCAAGCCATTTGACAGCCAACTATATAAGGGAGCTGTCAAATGATGCCGGTGGTCTTTTAGTCAGGTTTTTGATTCTGAGTTGTTGCTGTTCTTCAAGTATTAAAATTATGTTCAAGGCAACCATTGTGTCACCTCAGTTATTGCACCCACCGACCACACTATATAGCAATTATCCTACTTGGAAAACCAATAGGTTATAGAAAGAATCTACTCATAGATTAGACTATAAACAAATAGGTTATAGAAAAAATCTGGTCATAGTCAGACTATAAAATACTGACTACCATCTACCATCACTAAAATTCTAAAACAAAGAAAAGGTAAGAATGCTTTAAGCCTTACGGATCTATACAAGAAAAATGTCATAATCACATAAGCAGTGACTTTGCAGGGCTACCAACAGAAGAATAAATTTGGTTGTTGATCCATGATTGATAGAGAAATGCTGATCATTCCACCGAATGAGCTTGGTGTGCTGGTTTAGGCATCAGAATAATAGAATAACAGAGACGGAAGGTAACTTTGGAGGTCTTCTAGTCCAACCCCTGCTCAAGCAGGAAACCTTATACCATTTCAGATATCAGGAGATTGTGAGTTAATGTAGTCAACACTTACAAAAGCCACTGTGACCTTGAGCCAGTCATTCTCTCTCAGCTCCAGGAGGGAGGCAATGGCCAACCACTTATGAAAATCCTTACTAAAAAAAAAACCCTGCAGGTTCTAGTCACCAGGAGTTGAAAACTGACTTAAAGGTCTGAACCCACCTTTCCATAGAGAGACACATAAATCATTGCATTAGATGTCCATGTAGTAACCCATCATCTTTTCTTATTTACCTAATTTACGTATATTCCATTTCTTCCCTTCATATTGAACAAAAAAGGCAATTGACAGCAAAAAAAAAATCCTGAAAAACCCACACAAGTAATTATTATCTAAAATTCTGGCTAAATTTGAAAAGAGAACTGAGCCCAGTGGCAACTCTAGAGATGGTGTATTTTATACACTGAGAGTGGCACATGCCACAGTCCTCGCATGCCTAATAAACGGCGTCTGATTGTCTGAACGGTCTCTCTCTTAGCTATCTTAAAGGAACAGGAGAAGCAGTTTCTCAGACATGCCGAAAGCTGTTACCCAGCATTCAGTACACTTCTCTCAACATTGACATCATGTGATGCTGGCCAATTAACAGACAAGATATTTTTCAAAGGTAGTCTCACACTGATCCAGTTAGAGTGTATCCAATGAGATGCTAATGAAAAGGTCATAAGAAAGGCAAGAATATAATTTTGAAAAGTGTTCGGAAACTTCAGATCGTGCAGAATGCAGCTGCGAGAGCAATCATGGGCTTTCCCAAATATGCCCATGTTACACCAACACTCCGCAGTCTGCGTTGGTTGCCGATCAGTTTCCGGTCACAATTCAAAGTGTTGGTTATGACCTATAAAGCCCTTCATGGCACTGGACCAGATTATCTCAGGGACCGCCTTCTGCTGCACGAATCCCAGCGACCAGTTAGGTCCCACAGAGTTGGTCTTCTCCGGTTCCTGTCAACTAAACAATGTTGCTTGGCGGGACCCAGGGGAAGAGCCTTCTCTGTGGCGGCCCCGGCCCTCTGGAACCAACTCCCCCCAGAGATTAGAATTGCCCCCACCCTCCTTGCCTTTCATAAGCTGCTTAAAACCCACCTCTGCAGCCAGGCATGGGGAAATTGAGATACTCTTTCCCCCTAGGCCTTTACAATTTTATGCATGGTATGTTTGTATGTATGTTTGGTTTTTATAATAATGGGTTTTTAACTGTTTTTAGTATTGGATTATTATTATATGCTGTTTTATTATTGCTGTTAGCCGCCCCGAGTCTCCGGAGAGGGGCGGCATACAAATCCAATAAATAATAATAATAAATAAAGGATATAATTTTCCTCCCCTCCCCGCTTTTACATTATCTAGGGCAGATTCCCGGTCTTGGGCAGATTCCTGGATAGCATTACAATTAGGTATGGTCCCCTATATAGGAGCCCCAGTCCATGACTATTACTGCATCTTGAGATTTTGTGGGGTAGGAAAGCTGCTTTAATACATACTGTATATAGGTCATGTCATGTGGATTGCCCTTTTCTAGACTTTCTTCTGCAGAACAATATTCCTGTTCAGAACTGTTTTGGATAAAGGAGATGTTTGAAGGAACTGGAATCGGTGGGAAATGCTAAGGGGATACATTGTTCAGGGTGCCGATCTGCCACACTCCATCCGTTTCCAAAAACGCTGCTCTTAGAGAATTTCAAACCTCCCCCCACCCACCAGCCGCCTTCTCTTTTTGACATTTCCAGAGTCACAGAGTGCCTGTTTCCACTTTGTCACTGTGCAAAAAAAGGAGAGCACATTTCAACTTATCAGGAAGATTTCACATCTTGTCCAATCCTCCATTGATTTTAACAGACATCACAAAGTCTGACTTGGAAGGCTTCGGGGATGCAGTCACACTGCTGCCTTTTGTTAAAGTTGAAGACAAATGTGGCATTTCTGTTTGCAATATTTGGGAACAGTTAACACTTGGAGGACCAGGTTGCATTTATAAAACATTCATATCAGGAGGCAGAAAGCCTACATTCCAGCCATCCTAGTCTGTGATGTTTAGTTTGAAAATTCTTCACATATCCACTTGGCCACTGTCTGAAACTTAGCCACAGAGACAGGCAATTCTTCAGTTTTTCTGTATTTATCTCCCCGTGACATTTTGGCAAGATTGGTCCACGCCATTAGAAGGCGCAATAAAGCAATGGGGGGAAAGATCTTGTTCAGATGGTTGAAATTAATAATTCTTAGGAATTTTACATAATTGTCTGCATATGAGCAGGGTCTGAGCATGAATTCTACACAACTATGGGCAGAAGATAAATCTCTTCATAAAGTTTGAACAAAACTGCTAAAGCAGAACAAGAATTTCTAACTTCTAAGAGCTTCATGCAGCCTTCCCTCACATGACACCCTCCAGCTCCAGATGTATTGCTTCTACATTAAAATGTTGTGTATACAAACATATAGAGAAAAGATGTTTTACATAGAAATATAGAAGTCTGACGGCAGAAAAAGACCTCATGGTCCATCTAGTCTGCCCTTATACTATTTCCTGTATTTTATCTTAAGATGGATATACGTTTATCCCAGGCATGTTTAAATTCAGTTACTGTGGATTTACCAACCACGTCTGCTGGAAGTTTGTTCCAAGGATCTACTACTCTTTCAGTAAAATAAGATTTTCTCATGTTGCTTTTGATCTTTCCCCCAACTAACTTCAGATTGTGTCCCCTTGTTCTTGTGTTCACTTTCCTATTAAAAACACTTCCCTCCTGAAACTTATTTAACCCTTTGATATATTTAAATGTTTCGATCATGTCCCCCCTTTTCCTTCTGTTCTCCAGACTATACAGATTTTCTTTTATAAAACAGTGAAAGCTACCACATCTTTGTATGTGTGTGTAGGAGTGGGTGGGATCCAGAAATTCCTTTAGTTACCAAAAAGTTATTATTGGATTGTCTACATGTTTGGAGATACAGTATATATCATTGGTTGCTCTCCAAAGCCCCTATAGATGGAGGGGAGGGGAGAAGGAGTTGTCTTCTGGGTATCTACATCTGTTCAGACTTAGACCTTAATTTTAAGTATAGGGAAACCTGCCTATAAGTTGTCATCTTGATCAAAACGCACAATTTCCCAGAGATTCATAATGGTGGAAGTAACAATTTATGACTGTTCCTCCTTCCTACTCCATGCTACCCATTTCCCCATTTCCCCTCCCACTTTGCAGATATATGCTTATATTCCTATTGTTCTATATCAAGTACCCTATTTAACCCTGGGTGAGACGAAATGTACACTTTGTGGTAGCAGCTGAAAGGTAGTCAAACAATTGTGAAGTCTCATTGGGCTCTCTGAAATTCCAGTTGTGCTTACTTCCTCCCTATCCCATAAGACAAACAAATAACTGCAATAGGAAGAGGGCAGAAGGGACCATTCCTGGCACTGGAACCCAACAGAAACAACAGCCTGGCAAAAACCCAGTTTTTATTCAGCAATTCCCCACCTAGACAATGCTATTTGGACCAGGAGGCCTTGCGCACAGTCACTCAGGCCCTCATTACCACCCATCTTGATTATTGAAATGCACTCAAATTGGGCTACCCTTGAAGAGTGTTCGGAGACTGCAGCTCCAGAGTCCAGAATGCAACTGTGCGAGCTGTTATGGGTGTACATCGGTATATAACACCAACACTCCGCATGCTGCACTGGCTACCGATTAGTCTCCGGGGCCAATTCAAGGTGTTGGTTATCACCTATCAAGCCTTACATGGCTTAGGGACTGACTATTTACGGGACTGTCTCCTGCCACATACCTTCCAGAGGCCTATTAGATTGCACAGAATCGGCCTCCTCCAGATCACGTCGACTAAACAATGTAGATTGGCGGGACCGTGAGGGAGGGCCTTTTCTGTTGCCGCCCCGGTTCTATGGAAAAATGTTCGCACCTCTCCCACTCTACTGGCTTTTCGAAAAGCTGTTAAAACCTGGCTTTGTCGACAGGCCTGGGGGCCGTGAAGTTTAACATCAGAAGTGCCTGAATTATGTTTGTTTGTTTGTTTGGTATGTATGTTGTTGAATTGATTTGGGGTTTATAATGGGTTCTTAGGGTTATGGGGTTTTATTTACTATTGTTGTTCGACTTCTTTTTATTATTGTATTATTGTATTGTTTTTTATTGTTGTAAACTACCCTGAATCCTATGGGTTTGAAGTCGAATAATTAAATTAAATTAACTACCATGTTCAAAGCTACCAATATAACTCCAATTAGTCCTTGTTTAGAAATCACAATAACGACCACAGGCAGTCACTAAGGAAAGCTGCATCTGAGTTTACACTCTTATTTCAGCTTCCTTTGCTGTACAAACCTTCACAAAGGTTGTAAATGTAAGGATTGGTCGAAGGACATGATGGTGAATCTATGGCACGTGGAGCCATATCTGTAGGCACTTGAGCCATTGCCCTAGCTCAGCTCCAACGCACATGCAGGCTGATTGGCTCCAACACTACCCTCTTCTCCCAATAGTCTCCACGCGACCATTTTGGATACCAGGTAAATACAGGGCTCATGTGGAGGCTCTAGGAGAGTGTTTTAGACCTCCGGAAAGCCTCTAGGGGGCGGGTGAGGAAAGTCTCTGGAGTCTGAGGAGGATGAAAAATGGGCCTACTAGGCCCACCAGAAGATGGGAAGCAGACCATTTCTGGACTCTGGAGGCTTCAGGGAGGTCTGCTAGGCCCAAAATGGGGTGCAGGGAGATTGTGTGCGCAGGGGCAGGGGAGTACAGGGGGTTACGCATGCATGCGCAGGCATGGGGGGAGCACAGAGTGTCAAATGTGCTTGCAAAGGGGGGTGGCGCTCATAAGCGGGAATTGAATTATGGGCATGGGCACACAAACACACTATTGCACGCATGCATGTACATAAGTGCACTGGTGTGCCTTTCGTCCCCTGTCCAATTGTCTTCCTTTCTCTCACTTATCTTATATATTTTCTTTCTTTCATATATCCTCTCCTCTAAGTTCACTTTTACCCTTATATATATTACTACATGTCTATTTTTCTTCCTATGTATTTGTGTATTGGACAAATGAATAAATAAATAAATAAATGCACGGCTGGTGGTTTTAGCGCCAGCCGAAATTACCTGCGGGGCCGGGAGACGCTGCCGGCAGCTCTTCCAAGTCCGGACTTCCGGGTTCCTCGGAACCCGGAAATTCAGCTTTTGGCAGCGCGCCAGGGCGGCGCGCTGCCTGTTGGGTTTTGTGGGAGGTCTTGGATCACCCTATTTAAGGGCGATCTGGACAAGACCTCCCCCTTGCTTGGCCTTAATGCGAACAACCTGTCGCTGGTTGTTCGCTTCTTGCACTGCGCACGTGGCGAGGCCTGTTACGGGGCCTCGCCCAGGTTTGGCGAATTCGAGGCACCAGCCTCAGATTCAAGATTTTATTTTTGCATTTGGGTAGCAGAGGCTTGGGTCTCTGCGGGTTTTAGCCAGGCAGGGGTTGTTAAGGGTTTGGCTTGCCAGCCATCGGGAGGGGTGGGATTCAACACACACACATCCCGCGCGACCCCCCCTCGTGTGACACCCCCCCTTGCGTCATCCCCCCCATTTTCACACACGCTCACACACCCTTTTAATTGGGGGAGAGTAGGGTTGCTTGCCCTCCATTATAAGGGGTGGGAGTTTTGCCACGTGGTGAGGACTAAATGGGCCTCGCCTGGGTCGGTAGGCCTTCTGGGAGCAGAGGCCTAGGCCTCTGCTTTTTTCATTGTGCCAAGGGAAAGGGGGGTTTTTCTGAGGGGTTTTTTATTTTTTATTTTATCTTGTTTTTGTCCTATTTGGAATAAGATCTGATTTTATTAATTTTCCTTTGATCCGGGATAGAAACATAACAACATAGAAGCTGGCAGCAGAAAAGACCTCATGGTCCATCTGGTCTGCCCTTCTACTATTTCCTGTATTTTAAATTCCAATGGATATATGTTATCCCAGGCATGTTTTAATTCGTTGCTGTGGTTTTGCCAACCACATCTGTAGAAGTTTGTTCCAAGGATCTACTCTTTTAGTGAAATAACATTTTCCCATGTTGCCTTTGTTTTTTCCCCCAATTGAATGCAGATAGTGTCCCCCTTTTCTTGTGTTCACTTTTCTGTTACGAACACTTCCCCTGAACCATTTAATCCTTTACATATTTAAATGTCTTTATCATGTCCCCCCTTTGGCTTCTGTCTCTAGACTATACAGATTGGGTTCATTAAGTCTTTCCTGATACGTTTTATATTTAGGACCATCCACCATTCTGGTAGCCCATCTTTGGACCCTTTCCATTTTGTCATATTTTATGGTGAGGTCTCCTGAACTGAACACAGTACTCCAAAGGTGGTCTCACCAGCGCTTTATATAAGGGGATCCATTCTCCCTCTTCCTGCTTGTTATACCTCTAGCTATGCAGCCAAGCATCCTATCCCCTTTTTTACTGCCCGTCCACACTGCTCACCTATTTTGGTGAGGGGCTAGGGGCCTTACCCCTTCCCCACCATTGGGTGGGTGGGGTTACGGGCCCTTGGGGGCTTGGTAAAGCCAACCCCTTAAGGGTTTCGGCTATGGTCGTCAGGGCAGGGCCCCAGTGTTTCGGCAAGGATTTTTAGGTTTGGGGTTTTGCTAAATTGGCTTTCCCGACAGGGTTACTTGGGTTTTTCCCCCCTTCAGGGGCCTCCACGCCCCCCCCCCATCTGGGTGGCCGGGAGGTTTTAGGCCTTTGTGGGCCTACAATTTTGTATATCTTGAATTTCGTTTTTCAAGGCTCCCATAGGCATGGCCCCCAAGAGGTGAGCCTCTTCACAGGGTCTCCTGGGTCCTCACCCTCGGGGGGCCGAGGCCCCCACGAGGAGGGCCAGGGAGGTGGGGGAGGTAGTCCCTCCCCTCCCTCTGGGCCGCCCCCTCCAGGTAACCGGGCCGCCTTTGGGCCCGAGCCAATTTTATCTGCTCAATCCTTTTCTCCCCCTTTTAGATCGCCTGGACTGCATGATGCCCGCTGGGAAGCCGCCTTCGGGGCTCGCGGCGGACACAGGCCCTCAGCATGTTTGGAGCCCCTCCAGGCAACGAAGAAGTCCAGGATCCAGCTCCGGACCAGAGCGGCCTTGCGTCAAGGGATCTCAGTGCGACAGCCGGGGGCCCCCCACCGGGGCCCCATTGGATAGCAGGGGTGAGTCAGTTGCTTATGCACTCACACCGGTTTTACAGGGGTTACCCACCTTAAACCCCCCCAGCGGGGCCAGCCGGTCTGGGCCCCCCTTTGGGGCCCAGCACTCCAACAGGGTGCTCCCAGGTTTGGGGCACTACTGTCCAACCGGCTTGACCCCGACCGGGGTCCCATTGGTGAGCACGGTTACATCGGCAGGGGGGGGAGCCAGGGCGGGGTTCTCCTACACAGTGGGAACCCAGTCGGCTCCTGCAGTAGTGGGGGGGTCGGTGGCGGTACCGAGTGTTGCCCCCCCTTACGGTCGCTTTGTCTGCAGTGGGGATAGCCAGTAACAGCGTGGCCACTGCATCTGACCCCATGGGGGCGGCCCCCTTTTGGCCTTCCATCCACTCCCCTGGGATATCATCTCCACCCCTTGATCAGGGATAAGATATGGCAAGGTGAATATATGGACCCTACCCATTGGATAGGAAGTGCCCAAGAAGGAGGGGGACGACGAGGCCCGGACTGAGCGGGCCATAAGGTTAAGGTCTGAGTTTTCAGGTCCTGGCTTTACGCCTTCCTGACCTATGCCACCATACTAGTTGGAATGCCTAGCAACATTGCGTGAGGCATTCCGATTGAGGGTGGCCTATGATCCTGCCCTGCATTGGGCGGGAGGCGCCCGACCATGTTTCCGGGCGACCCGGCAGAGTGGGTCTGGACAACGGACCGATAGCGGTCATCTGATGGAAGAGGAGGAGCCGGCCATACCCCACACTGCGGCGGGGCAGGGTGTTCGAGCCACCCAAATTTGTTTTAGTCCTGTGCCAAGGGCTCTTGTGGACGCTCCTCCTGTAAATTTCGACGCGCCTGTGCGGTGGGTGGGGGCCCCCATGCCACACACATGTGTACACCCCCCAAGTGGATTGGAACACCAGGGATAGGACTAAACAGGCCGTTCCCACAGCCAACAGGTCCCAGCCCGGTCAAACTTGGCCATTTGAACGGGCGCCTGCAGGGAGATCGCCCGCCCAAGCGGGCGGACGCTAGCCCTCAGGGTTTTAAGGATGGTTTTCAGATTCCTTAGCAGGGTCCGGGAAGGCTTTCCTTTCTGAAAACCTTCGCTCCGTAGGAGGAAATGAGGACTTAGCCAAGGTTAGGATTCAAAGCGCCAGGGAATGCAGAAGGGCCATCATCCAGTGTTCTTTTGAGTGTAGAACTAGGTTCTTCCACGCAGTCTGGGACTGCCGGAGGAGAAGTTGGGAAGATACGGCTCAGATTTGAGGAGGTGTCGGGCCTTGAGAAGGTAACCTTAAAACAACTCCAGGAGCTTACAGGGCTGCTTAATCTCACATGCCGGGTAATGGCTCCCAGTAGGGCATTTTTATGCAGACTGTATTCGTTAATGCAGGGACTGAGCTCGCCCCATCATCATGTGCGGCTCAACACTGGGACCAGGAAAGACTGGCAAGTGGGCAGACATTCATGGCCCATTTTTTAACATGGCTTCCTTCTGGCGGCAAGATTTGCTTTTCCAAGCAGACTTGCAATTGCACCCCGGCGCCTCGGACCCCTTGGCTTCGGGGTGATGCCAGGAGACCAGTGGTGCTAGTCATCATGGCCAGCCAACTGGGAGTAAGGAGTTTTTGGGACTTCGGGCTAGTAAGGGCTACCGCAGGTTTGGCCCATACCAATTGACCAGTTGTTGGGGCACAGTGTGCTCGACCTCGTCTGAGTTTTCAGATGGTCAAGGGTAGGTTAGCGGGCCTGGCGTTCATCGCCAAGGCTCTGGGGTTTTCTAACACCTGTAGTGATTCCCGAGTCAGACGGAGGATGGAGGGATGGGCCCGGGAACGGACGCCCAACAGCCTTTGTCCATAGCACAGCTGTCGGCATTAGCTGAGCATTGGGTCAGGCTGTGTACTTCGCAATACGAAGCCAGCCTTTTTCACGCGACAGCTATAATGCTTTTCCTTGGGGCAGTCAGAATAAGTGAGGTTGGCCACCTCGATTAGGGACGCCAGCTTGCGCATGCTTCAGGGGAGCGAGGTGCTTCCGCATGACATAGGGGTACCCATCCGCCTGTGCCATGGTTGCGGCATAGTATCAGGTTAGCCCCAACAGTCGACCGGGCAGTAGGCCCAGTAGCTGCTTTGGCCGCCTTCCACGCTCACTGCAATGAAGGCTCTGGATATTTCTTTGGTCATGATATTGGGGGCCCGTTTACTAGCTATCAGTTCTGGGCTTTCACGTCACGTGCCCCAGAACAAATCGGTGCGGATCCTTCCAGGTTTGGTGCACGCTCTTTTTGTATAGGTACTGCAGCTGCGGCTGCAACAGCTAGTGTGGCGGATCACCACATCATGACCATCGGCCGCTGGAGGGCTGCGGCATTCTGTCTTATTTGAGCCCCCCCTAGGGTCCCCGTTATTGGCTGTTTTAACCTCCGTGGCAGGTTAGGGGCGGAAATGGGCAATTATAAGCAACTGCGCATGTTCCTTTTGGGCATCCTAAAGGGTGATGGACCGCCTCTCTCCAGGAACTAGAGGTTGAAACAACGTCGGGGATTGGAGAGAGGATGTCCATGGGAATCACCGGATCCAATTCCCACGGGGATTGGAGGATGGACTCCTCCCACACAATGAAGGGGCGTGGCCTGGACCCAGGTGAAGGTGGTACCTTCACCTGGGTCAGCAGGGAGTTTTTGCCCAATGTTGCCAAGGAATGTTATGGTAGGAATTTCCACCCTGTTAGTTTTGGCCTCTGCAGGTCCTTAGTTCGTTCTGAATTTAAATATTTAAATTGGTGTATGCAAATTTATGCAAATCTATTTAAATTTATGTTAATTCAATAAATGACCCATTTTTAATCCACAACATGTCTCAGCGTCGTTACTCGGCTTCCGGGGGTAAATGTGCTTTTGGCAGCTGATGGGGAAAAAGGTTCGCTATCACTGCTCTAAGATTACTTTTTCATCATTCTCGTACTTGCAGTTACTAAATGGGACAGTTCCTAAATGATGACTGGCTGTATCTCGTGTTTTTATATCCAGGGAAACTCTGTTCTGAAATCATCCATCGATTTGCCCCAGATATCTTCCTACATGAAAGCTGCTTCTGTTTTTCTACTTCATCTTCAGTTTAATTCACTTTTTTTTTCTTTTTGAACAGAGAATATTATTATTTTCTGTTACCCCCCCTCTCAGGGGCTCCGATTTGCCTTGTGCTTCCCACTCTGAAAAAGCCCAATGAAAACCAAAATCATTTGATGATTTTCTTCCCCCACCACCGCTCCCCTCTTGAAATATGGGACTCTAGGGAGGTTGCAGACAGCTGGAGACAGGGCTGTGGAAAGAGAAATGGGACACTGACTGATTTCAGCTAAGATGGGAATTTTGTGCCAACTTTCTCCTTTAGAAGAAAAAAGAAGCCATTAATATATTTTTTTTTCACTGAGCTGAAGAAGGATAAATGAGAAAAACGCAGAAGGCATTTTCAGCACGGCATTAGATGAGTGTCATTTCACATTAAAATAAACCTATGGGAATCTTAGATTGAAAACCAATGACTAAGTTTTCCTCATAATTTAAGCCGTGGACCCTAGCTTATTAAATCTTGCTGCCTGTGCTTTGTGCTAGTTCAAGCAGCCTTTCTTATCTTCTGTTTTGCTGCTACACTTGTGCGAGCAGGTGAACAAACCAGCCCTAAATAGCATAGCAGGAGGTGCAAACATGAAATTATATATTGCTCTATTGAAAGAACAGCTCAGCCAGCTTCAAAGAGCATTTTCATTGTTTTTGGAGTCTGGTAAATCCTAGTTCCCCTGGGGGAAACATAGCGGAATCCTGGATGCAGATACAATTTTAAAATGATCAAATTTGGTCTTTTTTATTGGCTTGTGCAAACAGCAGAAACAAAACAGGAGTGAGCCAATGCACACACTAGCATACAGTTCATGCACAGTGAATAGGCCAAGATTCCTGGCTAAAGCGTGGAAAGAATGAAGCCAGTCATTGGCTTGAATTCTTTTTGTAAGTTTTACAGTGAACAGAGATTTCAAGTGGAGTTTCCTCATAAATTCCACTTTCTTTACTCTTGCTAAGTATTTACACTGGCTTTCTACCAGTATATTTGGAGGTTCCGGAGCACGCACATACAAATGAGGGATTTGGCCAATTACCACTTTCAATTAAAAAAAAATCATTTGTAAATAAATCCAACTGTATTATTTTGTTATACCAAAATGAACACACTTGGAGGTTGCTAGTTCAATTCTTTTGTACACTGGCAATATCCCTGAGGATGCCAGCAGATAATCAAAACTGTCTTGCAAATTCTGGCAGCGTGAGCAATTGGATCTGAGAACAATAATATTTTTTCTGGGAGAGATGTTATTCCTCTTACTGTTATGTAGGGCTGTTCTCACCTGCTTCAATCATTTTTGTGGATGCAATTTTTTTAAAAAAATGCAGGCATAAAACTCCCCAGAGCCTGGAACTCATTAACATGAGGCAGCAGATTGTGTGAAGATGATATCTTGTCCACATGGTTTTTACCTGATGGAAAAATGGCCCCAAAATTGGTGCTAATTGGGAACCGAGGTGACAATCTGTCATATGATAGCAAGAAGCCCAAATTAAGTCCTCCAGGAAAAGTTGATGACGTGAACAAACCAACACATTTCCAAGCAGCAGAACATTAGAACTGAGAAGTGTGACTTTGCCTCTGAGCAAATTATATATTATAATATATAAGCAAAAATCAAAAGCAACATCTGGCTGGAAGAATCCGGGCGATGGGAGGAGGCAGGAATCATTGCCACATCTTTCTTTCAAAGCCTGCCCAAGCCAATGGAAGGGAGAAAGGCAAGGGAAGTCTTTTGGAAATGGAAGTGTCAGCTCTCCGAGAATCAGTTTTGTCCTTTTATGCTTATTGCAGATGTCTGCTTGACATGATTGCATTTCTTTTCAAACTGTAGGGTGCCCTTGGAATGAAGGGAGACGTTTCAGTAGCAACAATAACCAAGCAACTCCAAGACCAGCCTTGGAAGAGAGGAAACTTCCCCTTCTAAGTCCTGCTTAAGAAAGGAGATGGGACAAGTTGGAAGGGCTGTTCTGCCTCTCGCAGCTTCTCCGGTAGCTCAGATTATGTTATTTTAACCTTTCTTCAAGGCTCCTATTTTTCTCTTTGATCCTCTCCCTTTGAGGATCGTTTTCAAAATTTTCACAATGGTTAGCTTTCAACATATTACTTGCAGGACCGCCTTCTGTCGTATGAATCCCAGTGACCGGTTAGGTCCCACAGAGTTGGCCTTCTCCAGGTCCTGTCAACCAGACAATGTCGTTTGGCAGGACCTAGGGGAAGAGCCTTCTCTGTGGGGCCCCCGGCCCTCTGGAATCAGCTCCCCCCAGAGATTCACACTGTCCACACCCTCCTCACCTTCCGCAAGAGCAGTAATACTCACTTATGTCGCCAGGCTTGGGGTAATTAGATCTTGGCCCCTGGCCAATAAATGTATGACTGTGATTTGAATTTGTTGATTGATTTTTAATATATCTGTTTTTTAGTTTATGTAGTTTTTTAATTAATTAGATTTGTCTCTGTATTTATTGTTTTATATTATATTTTATATTATATGCTGTGAGCCATCATGAGTCTTTGGAGAGGGGCGGCATACAAATCTAATAAATAATAATAACACACCAACAACTGCATAAATCTGCACATATAGCCATGGAATAATACTGCAAGGTCCAGTCAATAATGCATGGACTCTAAAAGGGGGAAAGGCAAGTTAACAACAGCGCTATTAATATTTCTCCCCTTGGTCAGAAATAAAAATGGAGGGTGTCATTTGAAGAACCAATTGTCCTTTCATAGGCCCCATTGTAGCATATTCTTATCAACATCATGGTACCCTATTAAACCACAATATTTAAAAGGGAAGTGACATTTGACATGTCTAACCAAATGTTAGAAGCTGAATAATCACACATACACAAAAGATATGCAAAATCTTAGAATGCTAAGAAATTATAATTGACATTTGGAGGGGGGAAATCATAGCCATTGCACTTTGAAAAGAGATGGTGCCATTTTAATTTATTGCCCAATTGATTTTAAACTTACAGCACCTGGGGAGTTATTGAAGCCAACAATACTTCTTTATTAAATAAAGTCAAACATGTTGTTGTGTCCCGGCAACAGCCAGGTAATTTTGGCTGTTCCTTCCTAGGCGGGAAAATCCGGACAGGGGATTGGCTGGCTGACCCTGGCAGCGGGAGTTATATATAGCTGCCAGGCATGGCCAGCATCGTTGGAGTTGTGACTTGCCAGTTGTAGTTGTTGTTCCTGTGTTCGTTCAATAAAGACCAGAGTTGCCTGTTCCTGTGCCTCCTCATTTATCAGATTTAACACTGGCGACGAAGGTACAGATAGTCCTCCACTTAAAATCACAACTGAGCCCAAACCTTTGTGCTAAATGAAATATTTGTTAAGGGAATTTTGCCCCATTTACGACCTTAGATTAGATTTGATTAGATTAGATTTATTGGATTTATATGCCGCCCCTCTCCGAAAACTCGGGGCGACCTTCCTTGACACACTGTTGTTAAGTGAATCACTGCAATTGTTAAATCAGTAACATGGTTGCTAAGTGGCTTTCCCATTGACTTTGCTTTTTGCAAAACATGGTCACATGACCCCAGGACACTGCAACCATAATAAATGTGAGTCAATTGCCAAATATCTGAATGTTGATCACATGATCAACACACTATCTTCGAGACCACCTTCTACCACATAGCTCCCATGACTGGTAAGGGTCCACAGAGTTGGTCTTCTCCGGGTCCCATCAGCTAAACAATGTCGGCTGGTGAGTCTGTGGGGGAGGGCCTTCTCTGTGTCTGCCCCAGCTCTCTGGAACCAGTTACCTCCTGAGGTCCTGACTACCCCTACCCTATTAACCTTCTGGATAGCAGTAAAGACCTGGTTTTTCCAACAGGCCTGGGGCCACTGAACCTATGGTGGTAACCATTGAGATTCAACCATGAATGGTATACAGGGGTTTAATTGTTGTATTGTAAATTATTTTTAAACTGTTTTTAGAGGTTTTAGTACTATTATTGATGTTTTATATATTCGCTGTGAGCTGTCTAGAGTCCTTAGGGAGTTGGGCAGCATAGAAATTGAAGAAACAAATAAAATTGAAGAAATAAATAAATACATAAATAATCGTGGGGAAGCTACAACAGTTGCCAGTGTGAAAAGACACTCATAAGTCACTTTCTCCATGCTGTTGTACCTTTGAATGGGCACTAACTGGACTGTTGTAAGTTGAGGACTACCTGTACTTGAGGCTTCTACAACCGTGGACTGCTGATGGCCAGGTATAATGCCTAAGTTTCCTCTTATGTCAAGCAACTCCAAAATCACTCCTTGGAATATTTATTGATGTCACATGGAATATGATGCAATTATTTTTACATAACTACCAGGTAACCCAGTAGTCCTGTAAATCAAACAACAGAAAAAGATGCTTCTGGGCCATCTTATCACACTGGGCATCTGGAGCAGAAAGACTCAGGAATGCCATATGCTATTTTAAGAATTCCGAACTACTGACTTCGAGTTCATGCCCTCCAAAAATGCTCACTGGAGCACATGCGTGATCTAGTTTTGCCTTCCAGTCTACTTCACATATTTTCATTTAGTCACATTTTGATTTTGGTTTCTCAGATTCTCTGTAAAGATGAATATAGGTTATTTTCTATAGGCTGCCACGCATTTGGGTTGGGTTGTTGATTTTTATATTTTTATGTTATTTTGTTAATTCTGAACAAAACATGCCTTGAACAGACTATATTTGGGCAGCTTCTTCAAATGGCTGCCCTCCCTGGTATTTGGGGATTCTCAAAATATATATATATATGAGAGCACATCCAGAGGGCTTTAGCTGGGAGACAGCTCGTATAAGGGAGGAGAACATAGACAGCGAACCACATTTGCACTGACACGACTCTAAGCTACCTGAAACAAACACCGGGGAAACCAAACTTATCTTGCTGTTGATTCATACAGACTGTGAGTGCTGATTCGGCTGGGGGAATACTGTCATAATGCAGTAATATCATGGACCCTTGTGCATTGTCTGCAGCCAGTTGGATTACATGAGCAGATGAGGCCAAGCGCTGTGCGAGCCAAGAAAGAAGAAAGGAAATGGTGCCGAACAACAGCAATTTAGGTAGACACAAAAGGATTTAAAAAAGAAAAAGGCATTAGAGAAATGCAAAATGCTCAATGGGGAGCCTCCTTTTTCAGTATTCTGTTCATTCACAAGTATTAACACCCGAGATACTTTGGCATGCCTAGGCAGATCTTATTGGCTGCTTCACCTGAGTATATAAAAAGTTGCAGAGTCGCTTATGTTATGAAAGTACTCTGTATTCATGTAATAATAATAGTAATAATAATAATATAAAAAAGAGTTGGAAGTTACATTAAGAGTCTTCTAGTCCAAACTCCCTGCTCGAGCAGGAGACCTTATATAAGTGATGACGAACCTTTTTTTTGCTTGGGTGCCAAAAGGGTGCATACATGGTCAATGGCAAATGCACATGTGCCCACACCCATAATGCAATGCCTCCCCCCTGACATGCACACACAACCCCCCTGGGCTGCCGCCCCCCCCAGAACATGAGTGCAAGCCTCACTGAAGCCTCCAGACTTCCGATAGGTCATTGGGCTGTTTGTTGCCCTCTACAGGCCTCCGGAGCCTGTGGATGGCAAAAAACAGACAAACGGGCCAACTGTTGGGCCATTTTTCACCATCCACAGGCTCCAGAGGCTTTCCTGAAGACTGGAGAGGGTGAAAATGACCTCCAACCACCCTCCAGAAGGCCGGAAGTCAGCTGGCCAATGCACACATGCGTGCTAGAGCTGAAATAGGGCAAAGCCTCCTGTGCCCTCAGATATGGCTCCGCGTACAACCTGTGGCTCCCATGCCATAAGGTTTGCCATCACGGCCCTATTCTATTTCAGACCAATGAAATAGGTCCAGCCTCTTTTTTGAAAGCCTCCAGGGATGGAGCACCCACAACTTCTGTGGCATTGGTTAATTGCTCTCACCATTAGGAAATTTCTCCTTAGTTCTGGATTGCCTTTCTCCTTGGTTAATCTCCAACCACTGTTTCCCATCCTGCCTTCAGGTGCTTTGGAAAACAGCCTGACCTTCTCGTCTCCAATATAAGAACAGGGCTACCATGTTCCCCCTAGTCCTTCTTTTCATTAGAGTAGACATCCCTGATCCTTTTATATGGAGATGCTGGAGATCAATCCTGAGACCTTTGGTAGAGCAGGCATTCATTCTGCCCCTGAGCTGTTTCCCCTTCCTGACATGCTGAACATAAATGAATGGTGTGGGAATAAGATGAAGCCATATGCTGTCAGCCAACTGTCAGACACGTATACTGAGCTGTCAAATGCGGAAACTACCTGGATCTGTTGCAGCAGAAGGGAATTCTATGCTGTGAAAAGCCAAAGGATAAGAGAACATTTGGAAAGAGGCTAGCAAGCTGGGGAGGGAGAAGAAAAAGAGGAAGGTCGTCTGCTTATGGTAGAACTGCAGCTGTGCTTGAGAAACATGGACACCGTACACCGCAAAACCCCTCAAGGAAGATTTCCAAGTGTGATGGAAAAGACAATGCCAGCTAGGAAAAAGAAGTTAAAATTAACATTTCAGACACCAGCAAGCCAGACAAAGTCCCATTGGAGACAGCATGGCATTCAGACCTAGCACAGCTCCAATCATTAATGCCAATGCGCTCCCTATTGCAGGCTGGAAAGCAGAGCTAGTCAACAAGGTGTGAAAAATACCTTCTGCTACTCATTGAACATGAAGCGTGCTGTCCCCATTCTTCTGTATCCTACTTTTCCCACTGTATGGCCACTGCATTATATTGGGTGCACTAGGTGCTGTGACTCGGACAATGTTCTCACTTAGGCTTCCTGATAAATAATAAGGCACAAACCCAGTCCCCAAAACCTCATTTTTATTTTAACAACTGTGAGTTATCTTCATACCCAACCATAATAAGTCCCAAACAATGTTAACTAGTCCAACAGAAGTCTTTCAGAAGAAGGCTGATATCACCAACGTTTATCTCTCTTGACATGATGCCAAAGACCTACTTGGCAGAATATGGAGTCAGAAGTGAAAATGCTGAAACACGAATTGAACCAAGTTGCTTCCTGCAACGAGCACATCTGTTTCCTCCACTTTTATAGCCTATGGGAGGGGCCAATCATCTCCAAGCCTTACTCCCGTGTAGTCCTTTTCCTTCATAACTGTTCTTGCCTTCTGGCAACTCTGTGCATGCACGCATTGGGAACAGGCACCCCCTGTTGGTCTGCCTTGTTCATGTCAGCCTTTGGAGGCTCTGAAGTCAGTAAAGGCCTCCCAGATGGCCCGGGCTGGATATCTGCCGATGGCACTGAGACTTCTCCAGACTCCAGGCCTGGCCCATGTTCCTTCCCAAACCTTCTCAATGTCTGACTCTGCTGCCAGCTCTGCAGGCTACTGTCAAACCACAACAGACAAGGAGACAACCAGATCCATCAAAGGAGAGCAATTTCCCTAAAGGGAACTCTGAGAAAGTTGAAGAGCTTCAGGGCTCAAGTTAGGGGGGTGCTTGAGCAAAATGAAAAAAAATCTCAGGGCCGCTTGGTCAAAGCAAGTTGCGTTCTTGGAGCACTCCTTGCTGACTATCCCCACTGGTTCCTTGCCAAGATCAGGAGGAGACTGATCAGCTTGACATAATATATCATGGGAGAAAAACTCTGAAGCCACTTGTCAGGGCTAGGTTGCCTTTTGGTGAAATGACTTGGAAGAGAGGACAAATGAAAAACTGGGCAGAGCTGCTGGAATTTTTCCTCTGTCCCAGGGACACCGGCCTCTCCTTAGCTTCACGGACTTATTTATTAGAAGAACTTTCTACATAAACCCCATCAGGTATGTCATTTGATGGATGTCAAGGTGTGCTGCAGCTTGAGCAGCAATAAAAAAAAAAGATACTTGATGTACTATGTACACTGTTCCTATCTGACTTTTATCCATGAAGTAGCACTTTGACACTTAAAAGATATTTGAGTGGTGGGTTCTCAGCAGGGGGAAACGGTACCAAAAAAAATTATCAGAAAAGCAATGCTATGGGCGACTAGGAATAAACTCACAAGCACAGTCAGTATGCATTAACTGGATACATCTTGAGATACTTACTTTCCAAGCAGGGTCCTTTACACACAAGACTTGAGGTGAACATTAACCCCACTACGACTCGATGAACAGTCACCCTTATCTCTGGCCCATGAAACCTGGGGGGGGGGCAGAAAATCGAGCCAAAGAATTCTTCAATATATCCAATGTCAGGCTTAAGGAGACTCAACAGCCTGTCCAACTGGGTTTCATAGATTGAAGCGGGCGGGTGTTATTTTGCACTAAAATAACAAAATCTTATGGGACGCAGTGGCTCAGGGGCTGAGACGCTGAGCTTGCCAATCGAAAGGTTGGCAGTTCAGCAGTTCAAATCCCTAGTCCCACATCATGGGGTGAACTCTCGTCACTTGCCCCAGCTTCCGCCAACCTAGCAGTTTGAAAGCACGTAAATCAGAAATGCAATTCGTGCGGTAGCAGGCGGTTCTGGAGGTACTCTGGTCCAATGCCATGTAGGGCTTTAAAGGTCATAACCAACACTTTGAATTGTGACCGGAAACTGATCGGCAGCCAGTGCAGGCCGTGGAGTGTTGTAGAAATGTGGGAGAATCTGGGAAGCCCCACGATGGCTCTTGCGGCTGCATTCTGCATGATCTGTAGTTTCCGAACACTTTTCAAAGGTAGCCCCATGTAGAGAGCGTTCCAGTAGTCAAAACTCGAGGTGATGAGGGCATGAGCGACTGTAAGCAATGACTCTCTGTCCAAATAGAGCCGCAACTGGTGCACCAGGCGAACCTGGTCAAACGCCCTCCTCGCCACAGCCTTCCATCCTTCCAAGGTCGGTAAATGAGGACCCAGATTGTTGGGAGCAATGTGCTTACTCTCTGTAAACCTCTTAGAGAACGCTGTAAAGCATGATGAAGAGGTATATAAGTCTAAATGCTATTGCTAAACACCGAGAGTTGGGAATGACTAGCACATATGTGGAATGGGAATCTTTACCTTTACCCAACAAAATGTTCTGGACTGGCCCTGTTACTTGCAAAGAATCCTAAGGTCCTCACCGTTTGGCTTGAATAAGTGAAACCCGACAGAAAGATTCTGTGAAAAGTACCATGTCCTGTGGACATACAGAGGTAATCCTCGATTTACCAACTGCAACTGGGAACCAGAATTTCCACTGATAAGCAAGACAGTTGTTAAGTGAATCATGCCTGGGATTTTTTTTTTGCCACTCTTGTTAAGCGAATCGCTGTTGTTTTTTAATGAATCATGTGGTTGTTACACAAATCTGGCTCCTCCCCCCCCCCCGAATTTTGCTTGGGAGGGATGTAAATGACAATCACATGACTTTGGGATGCTGCAACTGTCGTAAGTACAGGTAGTCCTTGACTTACAACAGTTCATTTAGTAACCATTCGAAGTTACAACGGCACTGGAAAAAAGTGACTTATGAACAGTTTTCACACTTATGACCATTGTAGCACCCTCATGGTCAAAATTCAGAAGCTTGATAATGACGGTTGCAGTGTCCTGGAGCCACATCGTCCCCTTTTGTGACCTTCTGACCAACAAAGTCAATGGGGGAGCAGATTCACTTAACAATTGTGTGACTTATTTAACAACCCCATTGATTCGTTAAACAACCGTGACAAGAGACATTGTCAAATGGGGCCAAATCTCTTAACAAATGTTTTGCTTAGCAACAGAAATTTTTGGCTCACTTGTTGTGGTCACAAATCGAGGACTACCTGTACTTTCCAGTTGGCCAACCTCCTAAATATTTTGATCACATGACCAAACAGATGCTGTGATATTCATAAGGACGAGGACCAGTCATAAGTTACTTTGTTTCGATGTAACTTTGAATGGTTGCTAAACGGATATCTGTAAGTAGAGGACTACTTGCATAAAACATTCTTCCTCTGACGACATTGGATTCAAAAGTGGTTTAATCCTGATCACCGATTAAGACTTGGAATTTCAGTCCAGCTTTTCCCACCTCTATCTATACCTACCTAAACATGCCTGTCAATCTAATGCCCGCGATTTGGGATTTGCCTCTTTCTTGGACCGACGGCATCTTCTCTGCATGTCTCCCCACCCCCTCACCTTCTCCCCTGACGCTTCCCATCTTTGGGAAAATCTTCTCTCTTTTTTTAGTCAGTGGAGTATGAATGTTTAAAAAGTCTGCAGCAGCAAAAAGAGGCATCAGCTGCTGCAAGAACAAAATTAATCCTATAAATCGCTGGAAGTCGAGGAAGCTGTTCGTCTCAAAACTGCCAGTGTCAGAAGCCCCCTCAGAAACCTCTCATTAGTTCTGTGTTATTCTTCTTTGTGTGGCTGTCTGCTTAAGCAGCCCTGCTTTGCTGCTGTTATATAACCAAAGGGGAAACTTCCATACTCTCTCCCCTCCTCCTCGCTCGTAGCTAAATGACTGTCTGTTATATAAGGCCCTGCTGGACACATCTGCATCATTTTTCATTGTCACTGTTTATGCAGATGTTGGTGGGGATTAGCATGCATGTACCAAATCTTCTGGGGGTGGAGAGAGAGGGAGGAGGAGGAGGAGGAGATTAGGAGGAGGAGAAGAAGGGGAAGGAGGAAGAAGATGACAAAGGAGAAGGAGAAGAAGAAGAATAGGAGGAGGAGGAGGATTAGGAAGAGGAAGAAGTAGAAGAAGAAAAGGAGGAAGAAGAAGCAGGAGGCGGGAGAGGAAGAGGAAAAATAGGAGGAGGAGGAGGAAGAAGAAGAAGAGGAGGAGGAGGAGGAAGAGGAAGAGGAGGAGGAGCAAGAGGAAGAAGAAGAAGAGGAAGGAGAAGGAGGAGAAGAAGAAGAAGAAGAAGAAGAAGAAGAAGAAGAAGAAGAAAATATATAGGAGGAGGAGGAAGGAGAAAAAAGAGGGTGGAAGTGAGTGAACGTTTTATCTTATGCTCATAAATACATGAACATTTTTCCAGGGATTTGTTCATTGTACCACTGGCAGAGAATGTTCCCATCTCTTTAATACACACACACACACACACACACACACACACACGTCAACATCAGCATAGTAGGATCAGAACAAAGGCAGCTTCATAAGCAGGAAGGTTCTATCTCTTATTCTCCAGGTATTCTTGCAGGTTACACAGATAATCGTTTCACACCTGCTGTGCTCTTTTCCGGGCCCCAGATGGCACCATGGCACCGAAGAGGTCAGGTGCTACTTCCAAAATAGGTCTTTAAATCAAGGTCACATGTGTCGGGGCTGCACTCCTGAACAGGCTTACTTGCAGAATAAATCCCACTGGAATCAGCAGTGCCGGCTTCCTAAGAATCATCTGGTGGTCCTGAAATCCATTCAAGGGCTCGGAGGGTCTCAGGATCAACCCAGAAAGCGGAAATGCAGGTGTTTTTTTAGTGATTTCATCAGAAGCTATGGAGGGGAGTCTGTAAGGTTCTGTGGGAATATCCTTGAGAGGCAGAAGGACAAAGAGACGCAGCCAAGACAGAGGTCAGATAACAGACACTTAGGTGCAGATAACAAATGGGGGCGTGGAAAGTGTCCCAGAAGGAACCCATTCCCCAATTTTGTGAAGGATAAAAGTAAAGGGGGGAGAGAGATATTTTCAGACATGCAAGTCTGATGCCAGTCCTTTGAAGTAATCCAGATATGAAATCCATATCTTAAATACTAGCACCACCTTTATTGTAAGGTTACAGTAACAGAAAAAAGTTAAAAGAACATCTCTCTCTCTCTCCCCCCCACCTTTACTTTCCAGGAACTAGGAGTCTTTCAATTTACAACATGCTAAGCCACAATGAAGCAGATGCTTGAGTCTAGAATGAAGAGCTGAAAGTATATCAGATGCATCTGGATGACTTTGGAAATTGTTGTCCAAATTTCTCCTGATTTCAGACATGAACACAGAAGTGTAGCAGCATAGAGTTGAGAGTGGTTTTAGTGCCTGGGGATCCCAGAAAACCATTGATGATTCTACTAGGGAATCCTAGTTCGAAATCAGCAATCCAAGTTAGCAATGTTATGTTCTGCAGATATCTATGGAGATTCTCAATCACACTGATTATGGTATTGATTGAGAGCTCTTCTAATTATTCTACTGAATGAGGCCATGGATTGTCCCAAAGTCCTGCCATATTGGCACTACCGTCCCTGACAAAAATGAGAACACACATTTTTACACATAGTTTTAATAGCGACTGACCACAAACCAGATTCGGGTTTAAGCACATTAACAAATAAATCTCTCCTCCCAAAGAAGGAACTCACTACCTGACTATCTAGTATCATCTCCTAACCCCAAAAACTTTACCCTTAGACTATCCACTGTTGACCTCTCCCGATTCCTAAGAGGTCAGTAAGGGGTGTGCATGTGCACCAGAGTGCCTTCCGTCCCCTGTCCTAATGTTTCTCTCTTACTAGTATCCTATATATAAACACTGTTACATCTTTGTATACCACCAATACATACTTGACAAAACAAATAAATAAAATAAAATAAAGGGAGGTCTATGGGTTTACTTGTTAGTCTATTAAATACAAGTAGTCTGTTTAATTAATATCCAAACTTGACATAAACTAACAGAAGCATGGAAATGCAGCATGCAGACAACAAATCATTTATTTATTTATTTATTTATTACTTAGATTTGTATGCCGCCCCTCTCCAAAGACTCGGGGCGGCTCACAACATGTAGAAACAAATCATAAGTAAACAGACAAATTTAAAAATATTTAAATATTTAAAAAACCCCATATGCTAACAGATGCACACACAGACATACCATGCATAAATTAAACATGCCCAGGGGGAGATGTTTCAGTTCCTCCATGCCTGACGGCAGAGGTGGGTTTTAAGGAGTTTACGGAAGGCAGGAAGAGTAGGGGCAGTCCTAATCTCCGGGGGGAGTTGGTTCCAGAGGGCCGGTGCCGCCACAGAGAAGGCTCTTCCCCTGGGGCCCGCCAACCGACATTGTTTAGTTGACAGGACCCGGAGAAGGCTCATCCTTGCAAATGGAAATTAAATGGGAGAAATTGTTAATTATTGGCGATTTTAATGCAATAGTGGATAGGAAAAGAGATTATAAAATAAAGAATAAAAGAAAAAAGAAAATGAGGAAAATTTTACCCGATACTTTTCTGCAGATGTCAGAGGAGTATCAATTAAAAGATATATGGAGACATTTCTATCTGAATACTTTTGACTACACCTTTTTTTCAAACCCGCACCAATCCAGGTCCAGAATAGATATGGCATGGGCAAATCAGGAACTAATAAATGGAACAACAGAATGAGAAATTCTCCCTAATACATGGACGGATCACAATCCTCTGAGTATAAAATGGAAAGAATCCGATAAAAACGTTATTAGAAGGTGGACACTAAACTAGACAATAATTAAAGAGAAACTATATATTAATATGCTGGAAAAAGAATTAATTTTTTTTCTTACAGATAAACAAAAATGATGATACCACAATATTCAATCTATGGGACACCATAAAAGCTTATGTCAGAGGGCTATCAATAGCATTCCAGGCATCATATAATAAAAACAAAAATAAAATAAAATAAATGAATTGACCACGTTTAAAAACGCTGGAAAGAGACTTGCAAAAAAAAAACCTCTGACACAAAAATATTAGAAGAGTTAAATACAACAAAACACAAAATTAATATAATAATACAAGAGGAACTGGCACAAAAACTGAAAAGAACAAAACAGAATTTTTTTTGAACATGCAAATAAGTCTGGCCAGGTGGTTGGCATATAAAATAGCTAAAGAAAAAGCAGATAGGAATATAGATATGCTAACTGATCTAAAAGGAAATTTGCAAAGTGACAATAAAAACAAAAAAGAAATAATAACAGAATTTTATACAGATTTATATAAGCAAGAAGAAGTAAATGAAAATCAAATTGTGAACTACTTAGAACAAACTGATCTACTAACAATCTTGGAGGATGACAAGGAATTATTAAATAAGAAGATTACCCTAATAGAATTAAGGGAAGTTATAAAGAATCTGAAGAATAACAAATCACCTGGCCCAGATGGCATTCCTTCTGAATTATATAAAGTAACACAAAACACATTAGAATCAACAATGTTAAAATTATTTAAGGAAATATTAGATAAAGGGAGAGTTCCTGAATTTTGGAAGGAGGCATATATTAGTTTAATACCGAAGGACAAAACAGATAAGCAAAGAATTCAAAATTACAGACCAATATCTTTATTGAATACAGACTATAAAATTTTGCCTGCAATAATGGCAAACAGACTTAAATTTTTTTTAAACAAATTCATTCACTCCGACCAAAATGGTTTTGTCCCACATAGACAAATTTTAAAAATACAAGGATCATACTGAACACATTAGAATATTATGACGTTCATATTGATAAACAAGCTGCATTCATTTTTATTGACGCAGAAAAGGCCTTTGACAAAATAAATTGGTCCTATTTTATCAAACTATTAAATAAAATGGAATTTGGCGATAAATTTGGTAGAATAATAAAAGCAATTTATGATCAACAAACTGCACGAGTCCTGATAAATGGAGATATGACCAACAAAATAGAAATTAAAAAAAGGTGTTCAACAAGGATGCCCTCTGGCCCCATTAATTTTCATATTGGAGAGTCTATTAAGAAATATAAGAAATAAAAAAGAACTATAAGGTCTGAAAGGATCCACTATTTACAAATAAAATCAAAGTATAGTGAAGATAAGAAAACAGGATAACAACCAAAAAACCAATTAGATAAAATATTATTTGGCCCAGAAGAAAAATTTCAAAGTTTAAATGTTGTATAAACATTTTCTCAATTCTGAAATGATAGAAGATCAGGTTGAGGGATCCATGATAGCATGGGCACAAAATTTCGGCTATACTATTAATATTGATGAATGGGAAAATATGGACTATTAATTACAAATTAACAATATTATCTACATATAAAGAAAACATTTATATTAATGTTTTACAGGTGGCATTTGCCACATGCTCGAATATTCAAAGTGTATCCAAATATATCACCAAAATGCTGGAAATGTCAAAAGAAAATCGGAACTTACTACCATACATGGTGGACTTGCCCAATGGCCAAAAAGTTTTGGAATAAAATTAAAAAAAATTAGAACAAATAACCAATTTACAAATTCCACTAAAACCAGAGCTATAAATGCTCAGAATTATCAGGCAAAAAATATCAAAAGAGGATAGATACCTAATAATACATATAATTACTGCAGCCAGAATTACCTTTGTGCAAACTTGGAAATCAAGTAATATTCCATCAACTTTAAACATAATAAATAAAATTAATGAAATCACTGAAATGAACAAAATGACAATGGAAATTCAACAAAAAGACAACGTGGAATAGATGGTATAATTGGGTCAACCCAAAAAAATACTTAAAATTCTAAATATTCATATTACAGTCAAATATATTATTCTTTAGCAATCTTGTTACTTTTTATAATTCATTTAAAAAAAACTATTGGACATAAGTGTGAAATTAACACGGCCAAGACTTATAAATGAATATAGGAAATAATAGTTAGAAAGCTGTAGTTGCAATGCCAACAAGTAGGTTGGCAAATTTATGTTTGTTTTATATTTGTCTTGAGTCTTTATTCTGTATTTGTTTTGTCTTTTTTAATGTTAATAATTAATAAAGATATTTTAAAAAGAAAGAAAAAGAAAATGGTGGGAGGAAGCCCCATATCGGCAAGTAGAAGTGCAGATCCTGAAATAGGTATTTTTAAAAAAGCATGTCCATTGACGTCAATTAAAAAAAGGGACTAATAAGGGAAAACCAGCCATCCTTTTAGTACTGAAGATGGATTTACTTATTTATGTGTCCCATTACACTCTGTTACCTTTACCGAATGGTACAGTGAAGTTTTCCTGAAGAAACTTGGTCTTTCTTAAGCAGCCTAATTTGAGGAATATAGCACCTCATCATACCCAATGTACTTAACCCAGATGAACAAGCCTAATCATGCCCACTTAGGTGAATAACTGTTCAGTAAAGTGAACTGAGGAAATAGATAATCATATAACCAGCTCAGCATCCATTCTCATGACCCTGGCATCTTTTCAACAATCACAATAATTGCTTCTGTTTCTTTGCAGTGATTACAATCTTTCTGCTGTATCTCTGTCCACCAAGCCATATCGTCAGTTAGGGAACAAAAAACCTTAGTCCATGGGTTGAGATGGTAATGATTTTACCCACTTCAGTTGCAGGGGGCAAAAAAAAAAAAGGACTTTGCAGAGATTTTGAGCAATAAGCAGTGATCAGAAGCCTCAGGCATCATCATCCCTCAAGAGAAAAGTCTTACTGTGCACTACCTCCCTTTATCATAATTGAAAAAAATCCAACAAGTTGACAGCAGTATAAGGCCATAGCAAGACTTCTCCAGAGCATATTTTGTTATTTTACAGATCATCTTGCTATATTAAAAAAAAAAAAGGAGATTAACCCTATGTGGACTCTTCTCTGTAAAATACAATTTTATGTTAACTTCTCATCTATTCACTTGTTAGAGGGCACTGCAGACATTTATAGCAGTCCTCCCAAACCAATGTGTTGTACATCCCATTATTCCTTATCATCTTAGCCAAAGAGTTAAATGGGAGGTGAAAGCCACTAAAAGGTACGAAATCAGGTTGGGGAAAGGTGGCTTATTGTATTCACCTAATTGACTAATGATCAGCTTTGAAAATGCAAAGAGAAAAGGTAATAATTGTAGCGTTATAATAATAGTAATAACAGCAACTTTATTCCCTGATTCTGTTCAGGTTTTCCTCTCTCCAGGCAAATTTTTAACATTCGTACCAAGCTGACAACTTTGGGACAGCCTCTCCCAATGCAGGGATCCATCAACTCTATGGATTGCCAGTTCCTTTTCAATAATTGCCTTCAGTACTTCTTGAGTGAGTTGTTAGCGTAAAATCGTTGCTTATAGAAATTCAAGGACTACATCCACTTTACATAGGCTATGTACCGATCCACAAAGTGGATGTACATGTTGAATGGATCCAGATATACAGGTTGGATGAATCCACATAATGTAAAATTTAAATTATTTGCTTTTGTAGGCTGAGACACGATGCGTTGATGCCTCTTTGCCCCTCTCTACATTATAGGCTGAAGGAACCCATTAGGAACTCTCTCTCTCTCTTTGTGTGTGTGTGTGTGTGTGTGTGTGTCATGGTTGATTCCTGGCAAAGTCTGAAAGATCCATCTATGGTTTTCTTGACAAGATTTCAGAAATGTTTTGCCATTGCCTGATTCCTAGGGTTCAAACAGACTGACTGGCTCAAGGTCAAGATCACCTGGATGGCTAAGGGGAGACTAGAAGGCACCATATCTCAGTTTTAATTTGATGCCAAGCTACACAAAAGGGAGCAATTAACTGTCAAAGTGCCTTTATCTCTGGATTTAAAGAGTAAAAGAAATATGGGGAAGAAGAAAAGAGAATGAGAAATAAGTTTTATTCCAGCTAAAGGAAAAAGCATCTAGTATTAAGACCTGGAATTGTTTTTCAGGATTTTCAAGTCCAGATTTAGCATGGCAAAAGGTTTAGAATGAAACCTTCCAAATTAAAGACATTGATGGTGGTTTTATATCACTTCAAGTTCTGTTCAACCCAAATCTAACCTTTTTTCTAATTTAGAAGACCCAATCTTTTTTTCAAGCTTGTCTTCTTGAGTGGCTACAAGATTTTCATTCAGAAAATCCAGGCATCTGCTAACCAAAGAGGCATAGAAAATGTCATTTGTTTCTCCTATCCAAGAAGATCATTGCAAATCAGATACAGCCTACAGGTAATCTTGTAGATCCACCTGTATCTGATTTGCACTTTATCTGGGTGACCCAATCATCATTTTAATGCAATGAAACAAACTTAGAAAATTAAAGCTACCAAAATGATTTATTCTTTAAAAATTCCAATATTACTAACAGCACATTTGGCCATAATTAATCAATTTTTTAAAGTGTTGTATGTTGGTGTTTATGGAAAAGAAGCAAACTATATGGTATAAATGGACAACTGAAAAGAAATAAACAATTATTGTTTCTGAGATGACTTTTATAAGGAAAATGCCAATTAAAATTGAGAATGGATTTTTCAGCTATCAAATAAACAGTTGTGAACAATAACTGAAATATTTTTTTTAAATATATTAAAATTGCCAAATTCAGGATGCAGGCTTTCATTACCCCCCAAAGCCAAGAGCAATCCAATCATATATTAAAAATGAGACAGTCCTTGATTTGCCATTCAGAATTGATCAGCCTCTGGTGAAAATGTTCCAAAATATTTTCTAAACTCAAGCCCCTTTAGTAGTTCTGCTTGAGAAGAAAATGTATTATTCCTTGAAAAGAGAATTTATTATTATTTCTAACCAATGTATATGTCACCCAATCCCAAAGGACTTTAAAGAATGTAATTTATCCCAATAACAAAATCCTGCTCTATAAACAAAATATTATAGTCCTGTGTAAAGTGATATGCTTTGAAGCTCTTCCTGGACTGCCACAATGAGAAAGCTGGCTTCAGTTCTGAGAGCAAATGATTCAAAAATTTAGTGCCCACCCTTGAAAAAGAATTAGATGCTAGGTGTATCCTTGCCAGGAGCTGCAAAAGGTGCTTCATTAAGGCAAGGTTACATTACTGCTTTCATGGAAAAATAACATCTACTCATGGTTTTATCCGCATGCTTTTTAAATTGCACATGAAAAAGTTAAGGCAAAACAAAAAACAAAACCAAGCCCAAACTGTTAAGAATTAACAGGAAAAGAAAGCGAGAACGAGTCATAATAGAAATTCACAGCAGCCTATTGTGAATGTAAAAGTGAAGCTGTGTACTTCGGTCTCTTAACCTAGCAGCTAGGCTACAGAATTTTAACCATTTTAAAAGGGCCTTATGGAGGTAAAATATATAATGATGGCAGGGTAAACACAAAATGAAAGGTAAACAGAGTAAAATGGTTTCATTACATCAATCTTGTCAAAGACCATTTGTCTGTCAAGAGTTGAGTGCACTTTGCCGATTGTGAAGGGCTCACTCTTAAAATCCATGGCACAAAAAGGAGAAATTCATTATAAATGTACATTCTCAAAAATGAACAAGGAGGGGCAGGGATTAAAGTGTAACACATGGTAGTAATGTTACTTGGTTTCTCCAAAGCATATAAACAAGCAAATGAAGTCAAGTTTGAAATTGCCCCAGATTTCTGCAATGAGATCTATGTAAGACAAAGTCAAATAAAGAGACCAATCGTAAAAGATGGTCCATCACAAGACCAAGGAAAGTGACAGGAGAAAGCAGTTGTGCCAATTCTAAAGAAACTGCCCTATCAACTGAGGAATCATTGAGTCTGTCGTCTGCATCTTCATAACTGTCTGGTTTAGTTCTACAACCCAACAAGACTGACACAAACTTCAGAGGACAATTAGAACTGCAGAAAAAACCATTGCTGCCAACCTGCCTTCCATTGAGGACTTGTATTCTGCACGAGTCAAAAAGAAGGCTGTGAAAATATTTATTTACCCCTAGCATCCTGAATATAAACTGCTTCAACTCCTACCTTCAAAACGACGTTATAGAGCACTGCGCACCAGAAAAACTAGACACATTTTTTTTACTGAATGCTATCACTCTGCTAAACAAATATTTCCCTCAACACTGTCAAACTATTTATTATGTCTGCACTACTATTAATCTTTTCATCATTCCCATCACCCATCTCCTCCCACAAATGACTATGTGATTGTAAAGTTGTTGCTTGTATCCTTATGATTTATATTGACTGGTTCTTAATATGATTTGATTGCTTATTTCAGTGATGGCAAACCTATGGCACGGATGCCACAGGTGGCACGCAGAACCATATCTGTTGGCACACAAGCTGTTGCCCTAACTCAGCTCCAATGTGCAAGTGTGTGCCAGCCAGCTAATTTTTGGCTTGCACAGAGGCTCTGGGAGGGCATTTTTGGTTTCCAGAGAGCCTCCGGGAAGATGGGAGAGGACATTTTTACCCTCCCCCAGCTTCAGGGAAGTCTTTGGAGCTTGGGGAGGGCAAAACATGAGCCTACTGGGCCTCCCAGAAGTTGGAAAACATGCCATTTCCAGCCTCCAGAGGGCCCCCAAGGCATTGAACTATGGCTGTGGGCACTCATGAATGCATGATAGCACACACAGATGCTCTTTTGGCACCTAGGGGAAAAAAGATTTGCCATCACTGGCTTATTTGTACCAGGACTATCAAGTGAAGTTAGTTGGGGGAAAGATCAAAGGCAACATGAGAAAATATTATTTTACTGAAAGAGTAGTAGATCCTTGGAACAAACTTCCAGCAGACGTGGTTGGTAAATCCACAGTAACCGAATTTAAACATGCCTGGGATAAACATATATCCATTGTAAGATAAAATACAGGAAATAGTGTAAGGGCAGACTAGATGGACCGTGAGGTCTTTTTCTGCCGTCAGTCTTCTATGTTTCTAAGTGTTGTATTTTATGAATCTTGACAAATGTACAGGGGGTGGACAAAAAAATGGAAACACTTGACTTTTTGGCATCATAATGTTTGAACATGTTCAAATCAATCAAAACTTGACATATTTTAATGTTTTTTTAAAAAGAAAATCTGTTATTTGATATGTTTTTTTAAACTACCTTTTTAAAACATAATTTTAAAGAATTTGGTTATAACCTTCTAGAAATGGCAGAACTCTCAGACTTTCAAAGAGGCCAAATTGTTGGTGCTCAAATGGCAGGCGCTAGTGTAACAGAAAGTGCCTGAATGTTTGGCGTTTCAAGAGGTAATGTCTCAAAAGTATTGACTGCTTTTGAAAGAGAAGGGAAAACGTCCTCAGCCAAGCATAGGTCTGGTCGAAAGTCAAAGTTGTCTGAGAGAGACCGTCGGACTCTAAAGCGAATTGTTAGAGCGGATTGCAAGACCACAGCTCCTAAAATCACTGCAGAGCTCAATAGACATGTACAGAACCCAGTTTCCACAAAAACTGTTCGAAGGGAGCTTCACAAGTCTGGATTCCACGGAAGAGCTGCAATTAGAAAACCTCTGTTCCGTTCCGTTCCATTCTGTTCTAACTCTTTTTCTTAAAATCTGAATCTGGCCTATCACGGTTCTCATTTCTGCAGACCTCAAGATACTGAGAACTTCCCAGAAATACTATAAATCAATCAGTACTCACTTCACAGTTCACACAAAGATGGCAAAAACAGTTACCCAATCAATACTTTTCTGCTGCCTGGATTACTACAGGTTCAAGAGGAATAGAAATCCATTCATCCCCACTCCTCAACAAGAGAAATTAATTTGCTAGCCAATTCCCATCAACAATTTCAATTCATGTTCTCTGCATTTCTTGGCTTTGTTTGCTTTTTAAAAAAATGACCAATTGCTGCAAAGGGGAAACTAGAAGGGACAGTGCTTCATAAGTAGACACTACTGCCTCTTTTTAATGCAGTATGATCTCATCAACTTTTTTCTAATAAAACACAGTTGTTTTAATTCTAACAAGCAATGTAAAACACATGCATGAAGCCATAAAGAACCTGGAAATAAAGACATCATCTGCCTTAAGCCTGATATGTGCTCGTTTTCCTTCTAATCCCATTACTGCTCTGAAATGAGGCCTATGGATTGTCATCCCTTCATTAGCAACTGTTCTGATATTCCCTCCAAAGCCCTGAGATTGGATTGTAATGAATCCTCCAGTCACGAAATACTTTCAGTCACATGGGCAGTGCTGCAGATGAGAGGAAGGATTAGAGTCTGTAAAATCTAGCCATGCTAATATTTGCGATAGTCTTGTATTTTTCAAAGCTGCTGTACAGAAGCCCCTGTTAAGTTACTATGTGGCTTTATGTTTATGTTTATGTTTATTTAGATTTGTATGCGGCCCCTCTCCGCAGACTCGGGGCGGCTCACAACAAAGTGAAAAAAACAGTTTACAACAAATCTAAATTTCTACTAAAAACATTTAAAAGACCCCATTTTCTAAACACACATACATACACACATACCATTCATAAATTGTATATGCCCGGGGGAGATGTCTCAGTTCCCCCATGCCTGACGACACAGGTGGGTCTTACGGAGTTTACGAAAGGCAAGGAGAATAGGGGCAGTTCTAATCTCCGGGGGGAGTTGGTTCCAGAGGGCCGGGGCCACCACAGAGAAGGCTCTTCCCCTGGGGCCCGCCAACCGACACTGTTTAGTTGACGGGACCCGGAGAAGGCCCACTCTGTGGGACCTAATCGGTCGCTGGGATTCGTGCGGCAGCAGGCAGTCTCGGAGATATTCTGGTCCAGTGCCATGAAGGGCTTTAAAGGTCATAACCAACACTTTGAAGGCTTTGTCACTCCTTGTTCCTGCTTCTATTGCTGAGCTGAGCTGAGCTACCTACCTTGATGGCCACCAGCTGGCTTGACTTAGCTTCACCCTCACCTTTCACCTGTACAACAGGATGTTGCCAGTGAGGTGCTCATTCAGTTTGCCCAGGAGTCTTTATGCCTTTTACTTTTTAAAAAGAAATGGTGATAAAATCCAGAGCAGCATGTGTGTATTTTTAAGCAGTTTTCATGTCTTTCTTTTATTTTAAAACCGAGTTCTAATTTATTGCCACCACCTATAAAGGGAAAGTGGGAACCAAAATGACCAGAAACATCTATGTTCCTCTCATTGGGGAGGGTGGGGGAGCCACAATAAAACAATCCGTAATAATTTGTTGACATGCAAGAGCTTAATTGTGAAGGTACTATCAGAATAAAACAGCCAGAGTATGGTCAAGGAAATTAAATCAAGGCATAGGAAAGCATAGCTTGACTTTAATATAATAATGATATGTAAAAATGACAAGGGGGATGGGACAAGGAGCCCATAGCCAGGGGGATGTTCAGTCAAAAAGCAGCTTAGTCCACAAAAGGAGTGTGAACATGGCAAATTAACTAATAAAGAACCATCCCTAGTTTCTCGGGCAGTAAAGGTGATGGGGGAAATGCTCTACTTTCAGACTTGCAAGATTCTGTTAAAAGTAACCTTACAATAAAGTAGAATTATTCCATCTGCCCGTATTTGCTGTTTGGACTACTTCACCAGACTCATCCAAAATCACATCTTTCACATCTCTTACCCTTCCTTATCTCCAAGTGGAGACATACTGGTATAACTTACTGATCTGGGTCATAGCTAGCAAATTCACCAAGGTCTGGACAGATTTGTCTTTCCTTCATTAACATGGAAGTCATTGTATGAAGAAGGCAACTAATGGGATGATCTGCTTAGTTGTATTGGATGGGTTAAGGGAAAGGAGATCTCGCCACTGAGTATCTATCTATCTATCTATCTATCTATCCATCCATCCATCCATCCATCCATCCATCCATCCATCCTTCCTTCCTTCCTTCCTTCCTTCCTTGTTTCATTCCTTGTTTCATTCCTTCCCTTCTTTCTTTCCTTTCATCTTTTTTCCTTCTTCCCTCCCTCTCTCTCCACACACAGATGCACACGCATAAGATATACGTGACTAACTAGTTACGCATCATCAAATTAACAATAATTTTAAGCAGTTCACATATACATTTTCTTAAGGAGGATTAGCCACATATAGATTATTGAATGACCAGATCTAGGCCACAGGTGGCCGGACGTTCCATGACAATGTAATAATATAGACCAAGTCAATAGTAAGACTTGCCTTGGAGATGGAATACCTATTTTCCCCATATGCTAAAATCTAATTTGGACAGGTTTTCACATATTTTGCTGATATAGCCATATGACTAGCCCAGTCTGCTCTACCACTTCAAGAGAAAAAACAGGGCAACTGTAAACTGCAAATGCCAGTAGCTCAAATGTTTGCAAGAGATTATCTTCAGTTGAAGGAGAGAATGAAGGAGAGTGAAAAGTATTTTTTCCCATTTAGACAAATCCCAATGCATTGCATGGGGGACTTAAAATGACATAGAAGTTTTATTTAAAAGCATATCCCAATTATGCTTTTTTTTGCCCGTTTATACAAATGCCAGTTTTAAAAAAGAGGTTGTAAATCAGCAAAACGTGGATCAGCAAAAGAGCTTATCCATAATTAATGTTTAAATTGGCCCTGTCCTTTGCTCAAGCCAGTTTAAGACAATCCTGCGGGTCCAAGGCAGTATGGCAACACTTTGTAAAATATTTAGTACAGCCTGCAGGCTGCCACATCCTCCCATTGGACAATTCCTCTTCATTTGTATCCCCCCACCTCTCTGTTCCAGGAAAACAGCAGCCAATCATCTCCTTTCCTGTGGGTAGGTTTTACTGGACATATATACTTTCATGCATGTATCTACATGTATCTGTACCCATATGCATCTCTGTGTAATTAAACTGAATTTATGTATGGTATTCAAAGCATCTAAATGCACTTAAATGCAGGCACCACATACATAAATATATTTTATTGCCCTGCAGTGCTGCTTCTAATGCCATTTAATGCTACCTTCATCCTTAATCCTGTAATAGTACAGTAGGTTATAACATTTGCTGTGTAAAGGCAGCTCTAAAAGGTATTAGAGACCGTGCTAAGGGATATTGTTGCCTCTGCAAAGTCACAGATGAACTGCTGGAATTGGCCTGCAACAAACTGAAATGCACCATCGAAAGCAGGCAAGACCCGTAAGGGGAAAATGTCATTTTGTACATGTGGAACAGAATAATGCATCCTAATGCCACTTTGAGAGTGAATGGGGGACTAAGAAACAGTGACATTGTCCACTTCTGTCCCCTAAAAACAGTTGCTGCATTGATCTGCAGGAAATGTAGCTGAGTTCTTACAGGTAATTCTCGTTTAGTGATCACAATTGGGACCAGCAACTCAGTTTATTAAGTGAAATGGATGCTAAGTGAAACCATGATTGTTTGTGATCTTACTTCTATTTTACTGGTGGCAGATAGGAGAGCGGCTTGCAAAGTTGTATTTTGGTGGACTGTTTTTTAAAAAGAATGTTTTTATTTTTTCACCAACTTTACATAAACATCCATACATACACCCAGTGAAGGGCTACCAAAATTTTTACTACCACACTTTGGGCGTTGCTTATGGAGGACGCCCTGCATTTTCTTTCAACATCTTTCATTGCAAATTGGGTGCTCTGGGGTGGAGCTCCATTTTCGCTACCCCACTGCGTTCTCCCCCCCCCCCCCCGGTCCGGACAGCAGCCCACCCCTGCATATACCATTATATCAAAAAATACACAATTGTATATTTCTGTCCAACATGCCATAACAATTATCCTAAATTTTCACATTTTGTACTTTTATCTCCTGTCTGCTTTCCTTCTATATTTCACACTACTCCCCTCCCTCTCTTTTCTCTACCTTCATTCCAGGTATGGGGGAGTTGAGACACCTTTCCCCCAGGCTTTTTTATATTTATGTTTAGGTATGTATATGTTGTTTGCTTTTTTAAATACAGTAGAACCCCGACTTACGAGACTAATTGGTTCCGGAAGGAGGCTCGTAAGTCGGAACGCTCGTATGACGAAACATTCCCATAGGAAACATCCCATAGGAAACAATGTAAAGTCAATTAATCCATGCAACAACAAAAACCGCTGCCGCCGAACGCGGAAGTTAGCGTTCAGAGACAGCTGCGAATCAGCGCGCGTGTTTTAAAACATGGCAGCCGGCCTGGGGGGCTCGGGGGGAAGCCCCCGAGCCCCCCAGGCTGGCTGCAACCTTTTAAAACACACGCGCTGCTTCGCAGCTGTCTGCTGAATCCGAACGCGGAAGTTAGCGTTCCGGATTCAGCGGAGAGCTGCAAAGCAGCGCGCGTGTTTTAAAACGTCACAGCCGGCCTGGGGGGCTTGCCAGCACCCCCCCGAGCCCCCCAGGCTGGCTGCAACCTTTTAAAACACGCGGGATACGAGCGCCAAGGAGCTGTCTCCTGAAGCCGAAAGCGGAAGTTAGTGTTCGGCTTCAGGAGACAGCTCCTTGGCGCTCGTATCCCGAATGTGAGCTCGGGAGGCGAACAAAAATGTCGCTCCCCTCCCAGCTCTTATCTCGAGTAGCTCGTAAGTAGAGCTGCTCGTATGTCGAGGTTCCACTGTATGATAGGGTTTTATGTATTTTTTAATATTAGATTTGTTTTTGTTGGAATATTGTTTCTATTATTGTTGTGAGCCGCCCCGAGCCTTCGGAGAGGGGTGGCATACAAATCTAATAAATTGAATTGAATTGAATTGAATTCTCCCTCTCTCCATCTTTTGGTATCTGTGAATAGTTGATAAATGAGGCAGTTGCTAAACAAGGATCCACTTATATTCCCAACAGCGCATTTCAGGATTTTAAAAACAACATCCAAAGAACAGCACTTTTGAGACAGCAGATCTGATTTCCCACATTCTGGAATCAGTAACCCATAATACCAATTCTACAGAAGTTCTCTTTCTTAAAAGAATCCAGCCCAAGGCCTTAATGTTATAATCTGTACTGCTGTGTTTGGAAGCTAGGTTGTTTTCTAAACAGTGAATATTTGAGGAACAAGTGTATTTCAGACAAGTAGAGAGAACACATAGGTAGAGGGGAACTCAGTCTCACATCAAATAAAATGCAGAGTCAAAGACAAAAGTCTTGTGTAGAGAAATGCAAAGTGACATGGAATTTTCAAGTGCTGTCATGCACTTGTTCTTATTACGCATCCTTCTGGAACACGGATGCTTGTAGAATAAATTCCTTCCCTGCCATTATTATGCAGGGTCAGTGTTCTATTGTAGCAGCCCATGACTGAATGCAATAAAGTATTGTAGAATCTGTTGATAGTCGTCTTTAAAACAGACTAAAGAGTTGATGCTTTGGCTTCTACAGTACAAGCTGAGAAATAGCACTCTCAAAATGCAGAACTGGTCTTGCCATCCACTGCATTTTTGGGTATGGTTGTGAACAGGGGTGAAATTAAAAAAAAAATCCTACCGGTTCTGTGGCTTGGTGGGCATGGCAGGGGAAGGATACTGCAAAATCCCCATTCCCTCCCCACTCTGGGGCCAGCCAGAGGTTTTATTTACCAGTTCTCCAAACCAGTGTTTCCCAACCTTGGCCACTTGAAGATATTTGGACTTCAACTCCCAGAATTCCCCAGCCAGCGAATGCTGGCTGGGGAATTCTGAGAGTTGAAGTCCAAATATCTTCAAGTGGCCAAGGTTGGGAAACACTGCTCCAAACTACTCAAAATTTCTACTACCAGTTCTCCAGAATTTGTCAGAATGTGCTGAATTTCACCCTTGGTTGTGGAAATAAATGGCTCATTATTTAGAATGGGGCTTCACTTCAGTTTCTGCTTCTCTTTTTATCTATTACATTTATATCACTTCTTTGTTGACAAAAGTATAAGAAGCCTGACTAATGTGATTTTAAACATAGAAATTTTGTAAAAGCCAGAGTGGCTACAGCTTTGGCGTCACCAGGCAAAAATGCAGGGGAAGGGGCATAGAACAGACAGTGTTATTTCCAGGTTTATGCAGCAGCTTAGTCTAAAATTAGATTGCTGGCAGATTCGTAAACATCTATTTCAAACTGCAGCAACTCTGGAATAAATATATTTCCATTCAACCCAGCTTTGTACCGGGGACCAATCTTATCTGATGAGTGACACATATCTTAAACTTTAGTTTGCCATTGTTCATTACGTAGAAACAGGCCATCTGAGATATTTTCCATCAGCAGTCCCCAAGATATGCCTAGTTTTAAGAAAGGGGCAAGAACCAACCTTCACCAACCAGATGCCTCTGAGCCTTTTAAGTCTGAGCCAGCACAAAACTAGGCCTTCAAGAGTCTTGGGTTTTCTTCTGTTTCCTCCAAACTTATTCTTCCACAACCTATAGCTAACACCCCCTCTAGCATCACAATTCCTTCAGACTTCTCTTTGTTTAAACTGGAGGTTTCTTTACCATCCTGCAAAACATCCCAATCCTCCCCCCCACCCTAAACCGAAACACTTCCTTTTGGCCAAAAAAAGAGCTGCTTGAACTGCATTGCTTGTGCCTTCAGGAGCATGGGCTTTGCCAGCAGATACATTAGTGAGAACACAGCAGCCGAGAGAGAATGAGATTGCCAGCATGCTTCCTTCTCTGCAGTTATAAATAAGGAGGACTGAGCTGGATTACAGCTTATTGTCCAGCTCAAGGGTTCTTTCCTAGGAACTAATTGATTTTCCCCGGTCTTTCTCTCACATGATCTCCACCAGAGATGATGTGTCACGTGGAACGTGTCTTCTCCCAGAGCACTCGCTTCAAAACCCTGCGCTGTTTTCCTAAAATATGCACCTCCTTCACCACAGAACCCGTGACCCAGCTAGAGAAAGAAGCTTCTTTTGAACTTCCAGCCAGCCAAGACAGGGCCAACAAGTCTGGAGGCAGCAAGCAAATGAGGGAAGGAAGAAGCAGGAAGCTCTGCTTTAACATCCCAGTTCTAATTCTGTCTTTTTGGCCAGGCTGTTTATAAACTCGCTAGGCAAAAAAAGAGAGAGACTGCTGTATACATTAGTTGTACAAATTTCTTCAGTGGATATAAATTTGTGCAAATTTTAGGTACCTTCTGCATTCGGTACAATTTTTCTTGAGCTTTGTGATACCAAATTTTGAAAAGCGTAAATATTATTATGCCTTGGTGGCGCAGTGGTTAGAGTGCAGTACTGCAAGTTGCTTCTGCTGACTGCTGGCTGTAGTTCAAAGTTCAAATCTCACCAGACTCAAGATTGACTCATTCTTCCATCCTTCCAAGGTACGCTGAGAGTATATGCACCAAGACAAATTCATTGTGTGTCCAATCACACTTGGCCAATAAAATTCTATTCTATTCTATTCTAAAGTGAGGATCCAGATTGTTGGGGGCGATATGCTGACTCTGTAAACTGCTTAGAGAGGGCTGTAAAGTACTGTGAAGCAGTATATAAGTCTAAGTGCTATTGCTTATATATTTCATGTATTGTTATGTGATGAGTCTTTTCTAGGAGTGAAATTCAGGTTCTAGGGAACCGGTATCAGAAATTTTGAGTAGTTTGGAGCACTGGCAAATACCACCTCTGGCTGGCTCCAGAGTGGCGAGGCGATGTGAGTTTTGCAGTATCCTTCCCCTGCCATGCTCACCAAGCCACACCACAGAACCTGTAGAAAATTTTTTTTGAATTTCACCCCTGGTCTATTCACACACACATATACACACACACCACACCACTCCACTCATTTCTCACTACCCACATCCCTTCTAGCCTAGTCCCTTAAAAATTTGTTCCTGTCAAATTATATATTCAGCCACCAAGTTTATGGTATGTAAATTCATTCATTCATTCATTCATTCATTCATTCATTCATTCATTCATTCATTCATTCATTCATTCATTCACTCACTCACTCACTCACTCACTCACTCACTCATTCATTAGATTTGTATGCCACTCCTCTCCGCAGACTTGGAGCGGCTCACAACAAAAACAGTACAAACCCAATACCTAAAAACACTTTAAAACCCTTAATATAAAAACAATCATGCATTTCATACAGACCATACACAAAGTGGAAGCGGCCCAGGAGAATCAATTCCCCCATGGGAATTGGCGACAGAGGTGGGTTTTGAGGAATTTGCGAAAGGCAAGTAGGGTGGGGGCAATTCTGATCTCTGGGGGGAGTTGGTTCCAGAGGGTCGGGGTTGCCACAGAGAAGGCTCTTCCCCTGGGTCCCGCCAGACGACATTGTTTAGTCGACGGGATCCAGAGAAAGCCAACTCTGTGGGACCTAATTGGTCGCTGGGATTCATGCGGCAGAAGGCGGTCCCGGAGATATTCTGGTCCGATGCCATGAAGGGCTTTATAGGTCATAACCAACATGATACAGGCATCACCTGCTATTCATCTAATGAAAGAGGCCGGCATGCAGCAATTATATCTGAAATGGTAGTATGCATTTCACTGTTCCAATCATGTTTGTCTTTGTGCAGCCCCCATTTTTAATCTTTTAAATCTTAATATACAGTATGTCTGCTTGGGACTGTATTTTGGTAAACAGGCAAAACAGAGGCCCTGGAGGAGGTACAGTTTTCCAGGGACAATTTTATTTTTTATATCTGTGGCATTGCTCCTGGGCACACATGCACAATGAGTATGTCACCTAAAGTACCTTTGTTTTGGTGCTTAGAATTCTACTATGGCTAAAAAGCTTCTCATACAGCGAATACATTGAGACAAAAGTTCTTAGAAGGACCTCTATTCTGTATCCGCTCTTTATTGTTGTTGTTTTGTTATTGTTGTTTGTTGTTGTTCAAAAATAGTTACATAAATAAATAAATATATAAATAAATAAATATAAAATCCATAATATAATATCATAAACAAATGAGCAATCAAATACATTAGTGAACTCAGAATGCCTGCAAATAGAAAGATGTACTGAGTACAGTAAGCCACAGTGTAACATTAGCAATAGGGTATCCCTACTTATAGCATCGCACTGTTTGCTGGAGCAGAAGACCTCCTTGGCTAGTAGGTATGTTCTAATGGTCTTCTGAAACTCAGCCTCCTTCAGGAGAAATCTCCTCGGCCTTCTAAATTAAATCTTCAGTGAGGTCTTTCAAGTGTTGCTCCAGAATGATAAAATTTCTCATAAGGCAGATGCAAGCAAGGGCCCTATTATTAGAAACTCCATTAGGAATTGAGTGTTTTAAATCTTGTATTAATAGCACTGTCGTTACCACTAAAGTAATAATGGCCTTGGTGTTAATTTGAGCATCTCTTTTATGCTGTATTTGAATGTGAATTGGATGTGTCTGACCTTGGGCAGGCAGGCAGACAAGAAGGGAGGTTTGACACAGAATAAATGAATGGAGGAGACCTTCTAGTTCCATCTTCACATCATCTGCTGTTTTTAAAAACCTGCCTAATTAAAAAAGGAAAGAGTTTCATAAAAATCATGCCAGGCACAGGTAGTAATTATGAGAGTCCTCCATCTCACAGAAGGTTAACTTTTCACTCAATGCAGAGTTTACTGTAGACTTCACTGCCAGCAGTTGTGTTAATGGCAATCCATTTGGATGGTTTTAAAAACAGAAGAGGTTTATGAAGGGTCAGGCTACTGTTGGCTATGAGTGTTGGTTATCTCTCAACTCACATAAAGCTATGCACTGTGGTTTTTGAGAAGTCACCATACAAGTATTGTGAGCTGCCTGGAGGCCTCTGTGTGATAGAGAAAGCTGGACCAGCCCAAACCAGCAAGACTCCTGACTCTTTTTTGTTGTTGTTGTTCTTGTCTTCTTATATAAAATCAGCAGTGTTACAGGTGAGGGGAGATGACAAAACAAGGACACCAGAAAAAGCTTCTATATTTAACCATCTTAAGTATCAGTGCCGGATGTATGCACCTTTAATTAGATTAGACCATGCTAAGGTGTGAAGTAACTTAAAATGCCACTGGGTCAACAATAATTATTCTCTTCCCCCCCCTCCCCTTTTAAGTAAAAAGTCAGCACTAATATCTTTAGCATTACATGGACTACATTCAACAATTTCTCCCTGACACCTCCCGCGATCCATTTTAAGACTTACAAAATGCAGACTTGGATTGTTTCCCTTTGCTTTTCATCTCGGATGCTACACTCAGTCATTCTGTCTTACTATCCACCTGGAAGTCTCAAAAGCTTGATTTTTGTGAAATATTTAATTGGAACTGAAATAAGCTCTGAAAGAATAAATATGTTCAGACTGTGACTAGAGCACAATAGTTTAGGAAGTGCAGCAGGAGGCTTGCGAAGGTCAAAGCCAACCAAGCTTTTCCATTTTTGGTCCAAGATATAAAGGTGGTGTCCCAGAACTTCATAATCAAATGTGACAGTGAGAGACCAAGCAGGCCATTTTTCCTATCCAAACGACACTTTGGGCAAGAGGCATAGCTGCATTTTATCTCAGCTGGAAGCTGAATTTGGCAACACATATTTCCCAGCAAAGGATGGGAAGTAAATAAGAAATAAGTATAAGTTGTAAGAATAAATATGTAAGAGTAAGGTCAATTTTTCCCGACCACAAATGTGCCACATTCATAACCAAACAGAAAAAAAAGGATAAAACATCTCCCAGTAAGCAAGATATAAATTATCTCTGAATGGAGAGCTCAGCAACAGACTTTGAAAGGTTTTTGATATAATGTCATAAACATGGACATAGGTACAGCCATTTGTTCACCCTATGTGCAAATATTGACTTTTAGCATCAGTGTGATGCCCGAGATATCCATCAGCCAGCTTTGGAGTCAGCAAATTCTGCTTCTGCCATATCTGCTGTGCTCAGGTTCCAGATTATTTCTCTGGTATACAGCATCCTGCAGGATTATACCCTTGGCTGTTCTAATAGTAGTAATGATATCATTTTAGCATGCTCAGCAAATCAATCAAAGTCTACTGTTGCAGCTTTTCCACGCGCTTCTTAAGCATGCACCGCTAGTGCACGCTGTGATACCGAAAATTATTGCTCTCCATTAATGATTAAAAGTCATTTTTTAAAAAACTGACCTGTGCTTTGAAACTACTGACTATAGTTTTATAGCTTATATTTGTACAGTATAGGATAAATATAAACAATAGAAAGATGGATCCACTTATAATACTATAGCCAACTTAATTGATTTTCCTTGGCCATTTCAGTCAATGTTAAAGTCGCATACAACATCATCATCATCATCATAATCACCACCATCATCATTTTAGCCACTGTCTATCCATTGCAGAATGAAGACCTATTCTTCATGGTTCCAATCAATATAATCCTGAGTTTTCTTTTGGACCCACAATACTTGCTGCTGTCGTCAATCCATCTTGTTTTAGGTCTCTGTCATGAATGATTTTATCAAGTGGGATCCATTCTATGACTGCCTTAGTCCCCACAATCGATACAGAAGCTAGGAGTGCCACAAAGAGCCATGGAAAGATACATGCTTGGCATTACAGGACAAGATAGAAAGATAGCACTGCATTCTAACCACTGTGCCACTCATTCTTCTAGCCCTTATTGATCCTCACACCACCACTTTCTTAAAGTTAATGCAATGCAGGTAGACAGCTGCATACAGACTTAAGGTAGAAGAATGGTGCTAGAAACACAGAAATAAATGAAAGTTGAGTTTCTTTTTATGGAAACTCAAATCATACTCCTGATATTAAATATGGGGGGAGAAGGAGGGGGAAGAGAAGGAGGAAGAGTAGACAACATGGCAAATGAAGGCCTTATTTGAAAAGGATTTTATGTTACACTTTGAGAAAGACACTTGCCAGATGGAGAGCAAAGGGCAGAAGCTTAGCAGAAAAACTGCATATTCATGAATTTCCCAGTCACTGTTTGTCACTAGGAAGCATGAGTGGTTTTGTGCGTAACTCTGTGATAACATACAGAGAAGAAAATCAAAAGGTGTTCCCCTTGCCCAATGACCTCCTTTCTCATCATTCATTTCTCCCTAGAGATGGTTTTTTTTTAAAGAGTTGCCAGTTATGGTTTTCATCCTTCATTTATTTCCACTTTACATAAAGAGTCATTCCAGAACATTTCTCCTTTGCAGAATCAGAGGGGGAAAAATACCTTTTTTTTTCTGGAAAGAAGTGGGGGACCTGTTTCTGAAGCTCAAAGAAGAGAAATAATTTGCTTTTCATTCTTCCAGATTCTTCCTAAATCAGATTGCAACTACAATCGGCACCCTTCCCATTACCAGAAGGAGCTTCCTTTTCCTCAGAAGCATGGATATGAAATTTTGTGTGTAAATCCCCAAGCTTATGCAAGTTATCCATTTATCATGCTGGATTTAACTCTCATTTGTTGTTTAAAAACAGCTAGAATCAAGTTATATCACCAAGTCTTCTACAAAAAACCAATTGGGGCAGGAAGTCTCAGCCGATGTCAGAAGCCTATGTCTGCTGCTCTTCTCACAAAAGGATTCAAAAACAAACAATATCCTCTGCAAATTGAAGCCAAAAGGAGATGGTAAAAGAGAATACGTACACCATTGTGGCAGTGCTCCTAAGAATCTGCATAGACGCCCCTACATTTGGCACTATTATCTACTCAAAATAATAATAATAATAATAATAATAATGATGATGATGATGATGATGATAATGATAATGATAATGATAATGATAATGATAATGATAATGATAATTTATTAGATTTGTATGCCGCCCCTCTCCGCAGACTACAAAATATTTGTAGTTTACCCATTATCAAGAGGACCTGTGGCAGATTGCAATAAAAAGCAGCTCAAACAATAAAGCACAAGTAAGGTAAATATTTAAATAATCATAACATGCAACACTAACTATACATTAGCATATGCTTCAGAAAGATTTCTTTGTATCTCCAAAGACTCCACAGTCTGCATTGGTTGCCGATCAGTTTCCGGTCACAATTCAAAGTGTTGGTTATGACCTATAAAGCCCTTCATGGCACCGGACCAGAATATCTCCGGGAACCGCCTTCTGCCGCACGAATCCCAGCGACCAGTTAGGTCCCACAGAGTTGGCCTTCTCCGGGTCCCGTCAACTAAACAATGTCATTTGGCGGGACTCAGTGGAAGAGCCTTCTCTGTGGCGGACCCGACCCTTTGGAACCAACTCCCCCTAGATATCAGAGTTGCCCCCACCCTCCTTGCCTTTCGTAAGCTCCTTAAAACCCACCTCTGTTGTCAAGCATGGGGGAATTGAGACTTTCCCTCCCCTAGGCTTATAAAATTTATGCATGGTATGTTAGTATGTATGATTGGTTTCTAAATTGGGGGTTTAAATTAACTTAAATATTAGATTTGTTTACATTGTATTATTATTACTGTGAGCTGCCCCGAGTCTGCAGAGAGGGGCGGCATACAAATCTGATAAATAAATAAATAAATAAATAAATAAATAAATAAATAAATAAATAAATAAATAACCCAATTTTTTCCAGCCCCAGCATGGGTCTCCTTGTAGATCAATATCTATTAAAGTATATTCTGAGAGAGGCACTGATTCAGATTTGAGAGTTCTAAATCTTATTACCAAAGGATTGACTCCAACATGTATCACAGTCTCTAAATCAGCAAATATAGAATTTTTGGAGCCATGCCAGAGAGGATGCAAATACTCAAGAACCCCCAGCATGAGAGATTCCCTTTTTATGAGGGGTAGCATCACCATTTCCTTCAAGAAGGTACAAAGTATGGTACAAAGACCATATTTGGTCAAATGACCTGGTTGTCCTTCCAGGTTAATATACATTAATTTTATGATTTGGGTTTATGGCTTTGAACCCTTGGTTTTTGTTAACTGCCATTGTTTTTAAGCTTTGTACACTGCCCAAAATCATTTTTGAGAGATGGGAGACCTCATTCATTCATTCCATTTATACAGCTGCCTATCTCACATATGTCATAATGAACAGCTCACACAAACAAAAAAACAAATTGTTAAATAAATAAATGAGGCATTTTTAATATAAATCACTAAATCTTCTGAAATTATGCAGTCTCTAGATTGAAATGTTATAATAATAATTGATCAACAATTGATAATTGATAATCATAATACTTAATAAAAATAACGGACAAAGACAAAGATAAAACCTGGCAATACTTTACAGCTGAAATATTGAAAAAAGAAACTGAAGGCTAGAGTTTGGCTGTTCAAGAGCAAGCTATTCAAATGAATGCAATAATGGCCAGAACTGGGAAAAATCATCAAAATGTTTGTTTGTTTGTTTGTTTGTTTGTTTGTTTGTTTGTTTGTTTGTTTGTTTGTTTGTTTGTTCGTTCATTCATATTTATTTATTTGTTTGTTTGTTTGTTTGTTTGTTTATTTATTGTTACAGTTGAAAGGGACCATGAAGGCCATCAAGTTCAACCCCCTGCCCAAGCACGAACCCTATAGCACACCAGTCAAGTGGCAAATCAATCTTCAAAGTGCAGATTGTGCAAAGAAGACACAGAAAATTATATACTCAATTTGTGCAAGAAAAATGCACAATCTGATTATAAAAAACAATATAACATAGTTACCAAAATGATATAGGGAACATCTATAAAAATTATCATGTGCCAGTGTTCTCAAAATCGGTGGAAATAAATAGTTAGAAGTATTTGAAAATGAGCAAGTTAAAATACTGTATTCTTGGATTTCTAATTATAAACTGCTAAAGTCTTGGCTTATAACAAACCAGATGTAACTGTGATTGAAAAGAGGAAAGGAAGGATAATTAATGTAACAATCAGGGGTTATTATAAAAGAAGTCAAAGAATGAAGAATATCACAAAGTATTAAGATCTGAAGATCAAAACTGAATTATTATGGAGTGGTCCCAGTGGTTATCAGCACACTGGGTGCTATGCTAAAATAATATCAGACAACACTTAGAAACAACCTAGACATAGGAAGAAATAAGAAGAACAATAAACTAATTGAACAGCTTGCCTTCAGAAATTGTGGATACTTCATCACTGGAAGCTTTCAAGAATGGACTGGACGACCACTTGTCAGAAATGGTATAGGGTCTCCTGCTTGAGCAGAGGGTTGGACTAGATAACCTACAGGATCCCTTCAACTCTGTTAATCTGTATTCTGTAAAGTCTGTGCATTGACAAAATGTCCATCTGTCAGTTACAAAAACACCACTGCTTGGGTCTTTACATATGCTATGCAAATCTATTATGATATCCTAGTCCTTGGGAAGAACTCAGTGCATTTAAAGACCAATACCAGCTAAAGAACTAGCAGCTGTGACCTCACATTGTTGGTCATTGTTGGCAGACTGTGTGAACAACCATCATTATCATCATCATCATCATCATCATCATCATATACTCTGGACCCATTCCCTCAGATGTTCTACAGTATGCTAATAATGAAGATTAGTTAGGATGAAAACAACGTGTAGTAGATCCAACAGAAGCAAGCATGTTTTTTTTTACATCCTCAAAACTCAGCAACTGAAATTGATCTAAACAAATGTCCCATCAGTGCCCTGGACTTCTTCCACATTTCCTCAAAGCAGGCAACTGAGAGTTCAGGTGGACACAACACTACTAGGCCATTGTCTAATGCTTTCACTACCCAAACAATTCTGCCAGATGGTACTTTAAAGATTAAATGAAAAAGGCTGAATGATTTTTTTCCCTTCCCCACCATCACACAGGATATACACAATCATAATCTCATTTCTAGTTTATCCTGCCCATTATTAGACTTGTGCCATCCATGCTGTAACTTGCTCACTTCCTCACCCCGAGAATCAATTATGTTGATGGTCATTTCCATTGTGTTATTCTTTCACTGGAGAAGGATCCCCAGTTATATTAGCTGAGAAGTTCTCAAGCACTCAGGAACCCTACAAATGATCACCGTCTCTGGGGACAAATCATAAATCTCCTGAGAAAGTGGTCTATCCATGAGAAAGGAGTCACTGAAGCCAAGACCACTGAGTTGGTAAGGCTACAGAGTTACCATTTTCTATTTGATATAATGAGCACAAAATACTTAGAGCAGTGCATGGAGGTCTCAATATAAATGTGGGAGTCCATCAAGACTACCAGCCTCATATTCTCCTCCAGCACCATCTCTGAGAGTAAGCACACCTAGCCCAGCCTGATAAAATCTTCAGGGAATTTCATAAAATAATTCACCAGCAACATTTCTATTCTACCTTTGTCACTCAGCACTAGAAGACCAGGTTTTCCTAGTGAGATAATGAAAACAACATTCTCTGCTCTTAGTCCACCAGAAAGTAGAATAAGATGAAATCAACTCCAAACCTTAGTAATACATGCCTGTTTGGGCCCCTCAATCATGATCAAATCATGGATAGCTTTATTATTATTATTATTATTATTATTTATTAGATTTGTATGCCGCCCCTCTCCACAGACTTGGGATGGCTCACAACAGTGATAAAAACAATATATATTGACAAATCTAATAATTAAAATCTAACATAACAATTGTACATTTGAAAATCTAAAAGCAAGGAACCCCAATATAAAAAACATACATACAGTCATATCACGCACTAGAACAACATAGGAAGGGGGAGATGTCTCAGTTCCCCCACGCTTGATGACAGAGGTGGGTTTTAAGGAGTTTACGAAAGGCAAGGAGGGTGGGGGCAATTCTAATCTCCGGGGGGAGTTGGTTCCAGAGGGTTGGGGCCGCCACAGAGAAGGCTCTTCCCCTGGGTCCCGCCAAACGACATTGTTTTGTTGACGGGACCCGGAGAAGGCCCTCTCTGTGGGACCTAACCGGTCACTGGGATTCGTGCGGCAGAAGGGGGTCTCGTAGATACCCTGGTCCGGTGCCATGAAGGGCTTTATAGGTGATAATCAACACTTTGAATTGTGACCGGAAACTGATCGGCAACCAATGCAGACTGCAGAGTGTTGGTGTTACATGGGCATTTTTGGGAAAGCCCATGATTGCTCTCGCAGCTGCATTCTGCACAATCTGAAGTTTCCGAACAGTTTTCAAAGGTAGCCCCATGTAGAGAGCGTTACAGTAGTCGAGGCTCGAGGTGATGAGGGCATGAGTGACTGTGAGCAATGACTCCCGGTCCAGATAGGGCCCAAACTGGTGCACCAGGCGAACCTGGGCAAACGCCCCCCTCGCCACAGCTGAAAGATGTTTTATGATAGATTGACCTGGCACTAATGCAGAGCTTTTTAGCATTTGTCCAGGTCATTGCCATTCATTATTCTGAACATTCTTTACTCTGTCCCCAAATGCATGAATAATCTCAGGGAATTTTTTTTAAAAAAAATATTAAGCTTAATATTAATATTTAGCTGGTTCCGGTAATATATAGGAACCAAAAACCTGTGTTCATGGTCCCCCCTCACCCTGCCTGAATAGGACTTCTGTCTCATGGCCAAGGGCGAGTAGGCAGCAATATAAAACAAACAAATAAACAAATAAATAAAACATTTTTGCTGTTAAGTTTGGATTTGTATAAGATACTTAGTAGATGTTAATTGAGAAGGAAGAGAGAGAAGGAAGACTGTTGTAATCAAAATATGAGTAGTTCAAACCACCCAGAAAAATTGAATTGCCTCCATGAATGTTAAGTTTCTAGAAATGTGTGCTGTAGTCATTTTTATCAAACAAGCAGCTGTTGGGAGCACAAACAAAAGCGCAGAATCTCACCAGACCTAATTAAAACTGTATATATGTTGTTTAAGAAGTGGGTGGATGTAAACAGTATGCAAGACTTCACCCATGCATAATAACACAGATGGATAATCTCCACTCTGCAGGACTTGAAGTAAATTCTATTTTATATCTCTGGAGCACCGTCCTATCAGGAATAAAGAATCAGGACCATGTTAGGTTCCAGTGAAGCTGATTCATGCCTCTAAACCAGTGTTTCCCAACCTTGGGAACTTGAAGATATTTGGACTTCAACTCCCAGAATTCCCCAGCCAAGTGAATGCTGGCTGGGGAATTCTGGGAGTTGAAGTCCAGATATTTTCAAGTTGCTAAGGTTGGAAAACACTGCTCTACACAACAATCTAGTCAACTAATCAGCACTAATTTGGTGCTAGGTTAAAGTGACCAGATTATAATTTAGCTAAAGCGGGATGGACGACTTTGTGTGTGTATGTAAAAATACAGTGTAGGGCCTCTTGCTGAGGAGGGTGGCGGCTTCGGTGGCATCCGTGAGCAGGAGGACTGGGCGGGTGAGGGGCATCTTTTTGTGTGGGGACTGCAGGACTTTATTGCAGGAGGGGGCGCCTCTCACAGGAAGGTCATCACCGTCCCCTTCTTGCCCAAGGCTTGGAGGCGCAAAGGGTGGCCGAGGAATTTGGAAGGGTGGGGGGATTCGAGAGGGGTGAGGCCGGCCTCCCCGGCCTCAACTGACCCACCCTCTTCCCTCTTCTCCGCAGTGAGTGTCGTCTTCAGTGAAGGGCAAGCTGGCGCTCTGCATGGGCAGCTCGGGGCACCGGGCATGCTGCTCTCAGTCTGGGCGGTGGGTGTGGTGGGCTCGGCCAAGCAGAACTGGACACACAGCACATGGTGGAAGCGGATCAGGATCCTGTTGGCACCCAGGCCCAGCTCACCAGCCAGGAACTCGGCAAAGGGCATGCTGTATGACCAGTTCTGCTCGGCCAAAACCACCGCACCCACTGCCCAGACTGAGAGCAGCGCGCCTGGCACCCCCGAGCTGCCCATGCAGAGTGCCAGCTCACCCTTCACCAATGCTGCCTCTTGCTGTGGGGAAGCAGGAAGTGGGTGGGTCAGCTGAGGCCGAGGGGGAGGGGAGCACCCTCACCCCTCTCAAATGCCCCCACCCTTCCAAATTCCTCAGCCATCTTTTGCACCCCCTACCCTCACTCCCCTCGCCTCTCACCCCCCACCCCGCCCCTTCACCGACAGCTCCACTAGCTGCGGGGAAGAGGGAAGTGGGAAGGGGGGTTCACCCGAGGCTGGTGGGGGGGAGGGCGGCCTCCCCCTTTCTCACCCCTCCAAACCCCCATTCCCTCTTGTACCCCTCTCACCGCCCCTCACCTCCTGCAGTTTCCCCAGGATGGTGGCGGCAGTGGCGCTGAGGTGCGTGGGCAGGTCTTGGGGCAGCTGCGCCGCCAGCATGGTCATCTCCCGAGGGGTGTCTTCTTTGAGGCAGGGAGGGGACGAGCAGGAGGGCTGGGTGGGCGAGGGGCATCTTTCTGAGGAGTGGGGGGGAGAAAGGGGAAAATCCCTCATGCCGTCTGTTTCCTCAACTTCAATGGCTTTAAAATAAAGTGACCAGACATCCCATTTTTAAAAAATTGGGACTTTTTAAAAATGCCGTGGGACACAGGACAAATTGCTCAAAAGTGGGACTGTCCCACCAAAATGGGACATCTGGTCACCTTGTGCTAGGTAGGAGTTAATGAGATTCAAGGAGGATCACTTAAACTGCTTGTGGGAACATTTCGGGCCGATTCCTCTCTTGACTCCACCAGCTCTGCCAGACCTTCTTCTACACCTCCCCTTGTCCTGCACAACTAAAGAAAGTTTCTTCATCTGGAAGTCAGGGTAGCCTTCTTCCGCCCTGCTTGGTGCAAGGGGAAAGGTTGGAAGCAAACATCGCGGAAGAATGAACCTCATTAACCTGATTCCAATTTCCTGTCCTTAATATAAAGTTAAGACACATGCTGTTTATATTCTGCATGAAGTTGACCTGCTAGTCTACTTTCTATAGAGAGGGCTTTGAAAAACTATTTTGATCTATTAAATATGTTCTACTCGTGAGCCAAATAATGTTTGACAAGTTCTTAATTCGCAGAATTCAGACTACTTGTTCGAAAACGCTCATGGCAATGCTTATGTTATAACAATCACGTACTGAAAGGAGGGGGAAAGTTGAGATTTATCTTTCATACCTGTACCAAATTAATATGTTCCACTAAAGCACATTCTGTCTGTAGAAATTTCTGCAGGAATTTTTTTTAATGTTCTCCTTGCTAGGCATGGCATAATTCCACTTCAGTCCTTAGAAAGTTATGACAAATTTTTATTCTGCTTATACTCCACCTGGAGGAATTCAATGTGGCTTCTATGGGGGTTTCATAGCAGCACAACTCTGTGAGCTGAATTTTACTGAGAGAGGTTGACTAGCCTAGAGTCACTCATTGAATTTCCCTGGCTGCGTGCGGATCTGGGCATTGATCTCTTCACCCCTATTCCAATAGATTCATCCCTACCTACGTAGAGCACATCATTCCATACAGCAGACTTTGCTTAGAAGGAAGAGGCTGTTTCTTACTAATGATACAACTGTATTCTATCAAACCTTGCTTGCCATTAAAAAATACTTTCACACTTTCTCATTCACGACTCGGCATTCTATAATAAATACCTCTGTAATTTCCCCAGGCATACTTCTCAGATCTGTGTTCCTTGTTCTGGGCTGATTTCCTATTCACCCCACTAAAAAGCTACTATGCCGTTTCTCTCCGAAGAGCTGACATACGGCAACCTGGCCTCGGCAATTTAAACTCAATCCAGCTAAATTGCATTGTTTACCACTCACTGTAAGATTTCCTCACCTCAGTAACAATGGACAACAGGGCCATCGAAATGTGCCAACTCAACATCATCCCTTCACCTTTGCTCTTCCCCTCGTCTCTCCAGATGTTGAGTTTCAGGATGCTTTTGAGTCTGGGCAATACAGCTTGCAATAACTGCTCATTATTCGGAGGACCAAATAACCTAAACCATGATGCTATGTTTCAAATCTCAGTAAGTGTCCATATACTTCAATTACATTTACTGTTATTCTTTACATCAAGCATGAGATTTCTTTTTCGTTTGAAGGTCATTTTCCCAAGTAGAAAACTGGGTTGAATATACTGCATATACAGTACACTGGAAGGTTGGAAGGAAAACGTACATACCAGTGAATATTTTAGGATGTAATATGTCCCACGTGGTGTTTGGTCCAACCAACTGCTTGCCAGAGGTGGGTTCCTGCCAGTTCGGACCGGTTCTATGGAATCGGTAGTGGGAATTTTCCCCCCCTCACCAAACAGGCAGCTATGGCCCTCTGGATACACCCCCCTCAAACCACCTCTCTTGCCTATGGTGCCGCCATCTTGTTTTTTGCTTCTGCACATGCGCAGAAACTGTTTTTTTGCTTCTGCACATGTACAGAAGCTGGGTTTTCAGCACTGCACATGTGCATGCGTGCCCATGAGGCACAGGAGGAAGCAAACAGGCAGCGAGGTAAGTCAGAACCCAACCCTGCTGCTTAGAAACATAGAAACATAGAAGACTGACGGCAGAAAAAGACCTCATGGTCCATCTAGTCTGCCCTTATACTATTTACTGCATTTTATCTTACAATGGATATATGTTTATCCCAGGCATGTTTAAATTCGGTTACTGTGGATTTACCAACCACGTCTGCTGGAAGTTTGTTCCAAGGATCTACTACTCTTTCAATAAAATAATATTTTCTCATGTTGCTTTTGATCTTTCCCCCAACTAACTTCAGATTGTGTCCCCTTGTTCTTGTGCTCACTTTCCTATTAAAAACACTTCCCTCCTGAACCTTATTTAACCCTTTAACATATTTAAATGTTTCGATCATGTCCCCCCTTTTCCTTCTGTCCTCCAGACTATACAGATTGAGTCCATTAAGTCTTTCCTGATACGTTTTATGCTTAAGACCTTCCACCATTCTTGTAGCCCGTCTTTGGACCCGTTTATAATGCTTGCACATTATGAAGTCCACAATCCTCCTCTTTCTCCTCCTCCACTCCTTTCTCCTCCTCCTCTCTCTTCCCTCCTCCCTCCTTCTTCTGTTTCCACCTCTTTTTCTCTCTCCAGTGCTCTTATGTAGCTATCAAGTCATCCTTTTCAAAAGGTTTCTTTTGCAACAAAGAAATGTGGTTGTGGCAGCAGGTTTTATTGGGTTTTTGTTGTTTTTTTCTCTTTACGGTTGTGTATATTATTTTTATTGGCTGTAAATCAACCAGAGTTTGGCTTTAAGACAGGCAGCAATACAAACAATTTAAATGAATCAATCAATAAAATAACTTTTTTTTCTAGTGCAAAAATAGTTATCCCTGAGGAATACCTCATCTCCAGTACCCTGCCAATAATCAGAAATAATATGTGTTGAGTGATGAAGACTAAAGCAGCAGGACTGGATCTCAGGCAAATATATTGCCTAGATAAGGTACATTTATACCTATTGGTGAAGAGACTCCACATTTGGGGTAATAAAATCAATATGAAAATGATATACAAAGGCACGATCTAATCAAACAAGAAAAAAGCATGGCAGTGCACAACATACGGAAGAACACACTTTCCTTTGGATATGTGTACCCATTGCTTAATCTCTTTCAGAGTTGTAAGAGCTCCAGGACTTCCGGTTTCTCCTCCGGCAGCATTGGAAGCCAGACTGCATCCTCTGCAGCTGGCTCTGAATACTCCCAAGCCCAAGGGTCCCAAATAGGGACCTGCCCCCCCTAAGAGAGAGGGTGAAGTGAAGGGGGATGCCAGGGAGGAAGAATAATAAGTGCAGAACAGACAAATGAGGAAACTACTGAGGATATTGAAAGAGTGGGAAAAAACAGAGAAATCTGGAAAAAAACAAGAAGGAAAAGGGATGATGGAAACATCGAGGGTGAAAAAGGGATTGGAACAGAAGGGGAAGATCATAGATGGCAGGAAAAGAATAGGAGGAGAAGAGATAAAAGCTAAGTAAAATAACAAAGGGGGGGTCCTTAGGGACTGGGCGGCATAGAAGTATAAATAAATGAATGAATGAATGAATGAATGAATGAATGAATGAATGAATGAATAAATAAATAAATAGAGGAGAGACAGGTGGAAAGTACAACAAAAATTGGAGTTAAGAATAGAAATGAAAAAGTTGAAAGAAACTTAGAGGAGGCAATCCAAAAAGAGAAAGAAAAGAGGATAAAAAATATGGAACAGGATAAAAGATAAGGGATAAAAAACGAATAAGAATGTACAGTCTTTTTAGAGTATAAGACGCACCGTTTTCCCTCTTAAAAGAGGGTCGCATGTTGTTTTTACCACTGTTGTTACCCGCCCGAGTCTACGGAGAGGGGCGGCATACAAATCCAATAAAATGAAATGAAATGAAATGAATGGTGCGTTTTATACCCCAAATACAGCTGTTTTTGGCCTCCTGAAGCCCCGCCCCTGCATTGTTCACAAAAAATGGGGTGGGCAAAGGTCTGGGAAGCCTACAGAGAGCGCCTTGGTGATGGAGGCATGCAAAAATACTCCCATTTTGTGAAAAAATGGGCACAAAAGGCCCATTTTTCACAAAAAACAGGGGCATTTTATTCATCCCCCATCATCCAGGAGTTCCCAGCAGGCTTCCCAGACCTTTGCCCATCCCATTTTTGTGAAAACATGGGTGAAAACCGGCCCATTTTTCTAATTACCCCATGTAACATGACAGGAGGAGTAATTCTGGGAGTTGAAGTCCAAACTTGAAGCTGTCAAGTTTGAAGACCCCTGGGTTAGAGATTAGGGGTACAAGGGTCTTCACACTTGGCAAGTTTAAGACTGTGCACTTCAACACCCATTCCTGAGCTAGCATGACTAGAGAAGGAATTCTGGGAGTTGAAGTCCACAAGCCTTAAAGCTGCCAAGTTTGAAGTTTGTAAAAAGTGTACATGTTTGTAAAAAGTATTCTGCTACACTGGTATTTTATTAAATAATATATTACTACACCATTTGGTTCAGAGTACTTTTTCCCTTGTTTTTCATCTCTAAAATTTAGGTGCATCTTATACTCCAGTGCGTCTTATACTCCGAAAAATACAGAATATGTTAAATTAGTTTAATAGAATTAAATATTTTTTAATAAACTGTTTTTTGTTGTGATGAAAGTGAAAATAATAACACTTTTGAATATAAGTTATGAATATAAAAGAGCTATAATACATATATTAGAAAATATGAAATGAAAATTGGTAATTTTGAATGTGATTTGTATGGGACACAAAAGATAAGAATTAGTTTTGAAAATACTTTAAAGTTAAAAATGCATCTTTGATTGTTGGAAAGCAAGGAGAAGAATGGGGAAAGGGGGAAAGAAAAGAGGATTAAAATAGAAATAAAATAAGAAGGGGAAAAGACTAAAAGATAGATATTAAGATGGAAAGAAATATGAGAGATGTATTAAAAATGAAATCAAAATGAATTGCAATTATTTAAAGATATTTCAGGTCTTGCTGTGTTCGCCCTAGAATAAGGACGGAAACACCAGCCTGAAGATGACGAGTGGGACCTCGTCGAAACGTCGCCAGAAATTTCCAAATCCTACACGGGAAGAAACCCGAATACACCAAGACCATCATTTATATATACAGTGATCCCTCGATTATCGCGAGGGTTCCGTTCCAAGACCCCTAGCGATAATCGATTTTTCGCGATGTAGGGTTGCGGAAGTAAAAACACCATCTGCGCATGCGCGCCCTTTTTCCATGGCCGCGCATGCGCAGATGGTGGAGTTTGCGTGGGTGGCGGGGTAACCCGGATCTTCGTCTGCTCGCTGCTGCTGCAGCCGCCCAGCAGCTGATCTGCTCGGCGGCAGCAGTGAGGAGCCGAATCGGGCTTTCCCCTTTGCGTGGGCGGCGGGGAAACCCGGATCTTCGTCTGCTCGCTGCTGCTGCGGCCGCCCAGCAGCTGATCTGCTCGGCGGCAGCAGCGAGGAGCCGAATCGGGCTTTCCCCTTTGCGTGGGCGGCAGGGAAACCCAGATCTTCGTCTGCTCGCTGCTGCTGCTGCCGCCCAGCAGCTGATCTGCTTGGCGGCAGCAGCGAGGAGCCGAATCGGGCTTTCCCCTTTGTGTGGGCGGCGGGGAAACCCCGATCTTCGTCTGCTCGCTGCTGCTGCCCCCACCCGCCCGCCCGCCGCCCGCCGCCCGCCAGCAAGAGGGGGAGAGATAGAGAAAGAGAGAGAAGGAAAGAAAGAGATGAGAGAGGGAGGAAGAGAGTGTGAGAGAGGAAGAAGCAAGATAGAGAAAGAGAGAGAGAGAAAGAAAGATGAGAAAGGAAGAGAGTGACGTCATCGGGTGGGAAAAATCGCAATATAGCGTTTCGCGAAGATCGAGATCGCGAAAATCGAGGGATCACTGTGTATATACAGTGGTACCTCGAGATACGAGTTTAATTCGTTCCGGACCTGCGCTCTTAAGTCGAGCAGCTCTTATCTCGAACGACTTTTCCCCATAGGAATTAATGTAAATAATTTTAATTGGTTCCAGCCCTCAAAAAACTCACAAAGTTAGTCTAAATTATGCAAAAAGACATTGCAAGAATAAATGTAACTTTACTTATTAATAAGATGATAAGCTGAGAGCTTTCCTTCCCTTCCTCTTTTTACCCAAAACAATCAACATGGCAAACTTTTATTTTTATTCATTAAACTGTAGTTATTTATTCAACTTCACTGCCACCCAATCCTGTAGAGGGAGGAAAGAAGGGAGGAAGGAAAAGGAAAGCAAGAAATGGAGGGAGGAAAGGAAAGAAGGAAAGAAAGGAAGGAAGAAAGAAAGGAAGAAAGAAAGGGTGAAGGGACAGGAACAGAGGAAGGAAGCAAGGAAACTTATGAAAGGGGAGAGTAACTTCACTGCCACCCAATCCTGTAGAGGGAGGAAAGAAGGGAGGAAGGAAAAGGAAAGCAAGAAATAGAGGAAGGGAAGGTAAAAGAGAGAAAGAAAAAGAGCAAGAAAGAAAGCAAGCAAGAGAGAAAGAAAGAAAATGAAAGAGAAATAAAAATAGAGAGGGAGAATGAAAGAAATGGAAGGAGGGAAGGAAGGAGAGAAAGCAAGAGAAAGAAAGAAAGAAAGAGAAAGAAAGAAAGAAAGAGAAAGAAAGAAAGAGAAAGAAAAAAGAATGAAAGAGCAAGAGAGCAAGAGAGAAAAAGAAAGAGAGAGAGAAAGAAAGAAAGAAAGAAAGAAAGAAAGAAAGGCAACTTCAAAGAAAGGCTCACTGAGCATCTCTCACTCTCTCTCTCTTTCTATCCCTCTCTCTTTCTCTCCCCCCTCTCCCCCCCTTTCCCTCTCTCTTTCTCTCTCTCCCTCTCTCTTTCTCTCCCCCCTCTCCCCCCTTTCCCTCTCCCCCCCCAGGCCGGCAGCGATGTTTTAAAACAGCCGCGCCGTTTGCGAGCTAACTCCTGAGGTGCGGAAGTTCGCCTTTGGCGTTTGGGCCACCCGGAATGTGAAATTCAAAACAGCGTTCGGATCCCCCCACCCCCAGCAGAAGCCAAGGACCCCCAGAGTGGGGCGGCAGGGGAGGCGACCGCCTCTCCACTCACCAAGTGCCGGGATACGAGCCGAGAAGAGCCGGGCTGGCTTACTTTCCTTCCTTCCCGCGCTGATGCAGAGCCACTCGAACAAAGCGTCACACCCCCCTGACGCTTTTGGCGGCAAAAGAGCCCAGCGTCGCTTCGGAAGCCGCCGAAAGCATCAGAGGGGCGCGACGCTTTGTTCGAGTGGCTCTGCATCAGCGCGGGAAGGAAGGAAAGTAAGCCAGCCCGGCTCTTCTCGGCTCATATCGCGGAGAGGGGCGGCATACAAATCCAAGTAATAAATAAAATTAAAAAAAAATAAAAAAAAAAAATGTCTCTCCTCTCCCAGCTCTTATCTCGAGTAGCTCTTAAGTCGAGCAGCTCTTATGTCGGGGTTCCACTGTATATATATATATACAGCGCAGGTCCGGAACGAATTAAACTCTGTCGGATCACCCTGGTATATTGAAGGAACGTCACAGCTCCTTTTTGCCTCTAGGCCCAACCCAGGACCATTTCAAGGCAGTTAATTTATTTACAGCCGACAACTATATTCTGTATGTGTCAACCCCTCACCCACCCAGCTAAAAAAACAAAACAAAAAAACATTTGACATATATGTGTGTGTGTGTGTGTGTGTGTGTGACGTTTCGGTGAAATCACATTCACCATCATCAGGCTGAAGTTGTAAGCTTCATGCTGCTGTAAATGGCAACTGCCATTTGTTCCTTATAAATAGTGGTGGGGTGGAGATTTGTTTGAATGTAGCAAATAGATTGGGTGTCTGTGTTTTAATGATTTGATTGGTTGGTGGAATCACATTTAGTTGAAGGATTGACATGGTGATGATTATGATATGTTTTTTTTGTTTAAGGCTGGTTTCCAAATTTCTGGTAAGTGGGACGTGTCATCACGTTTATTCATACTGAGGGGGTGTTTTTCTATTTCTATGGCTTCCATGATTATTCTTTTATATACGTGTTCTGTTTTGGAGAGTAATTTAGTTTTTTTGCAGTCATATATATATTGTTAAGACTATTGTATGGATGTATGAAACTCAGAAAGCAAATGCTCACGACATGAGACATTGTAAGATCAAAAATAATAAAACTTATCGGGGGGAAAATGAACTGTAAGAGCTCCACGGTCTATCCTACATGCAGCCAGACACCATAATAAATCATAATAATTAACACTTGGGTAGCGCTGTGCCCAAAGACCTCAGAGCACTTCAGAAACATATGCTGACAATCAATGGAAACACATAGATAGCAGAACAAAGCAGCCCAACTGCAAAGCACTCAGGGAAGCCCGTAGAACTATTGTACCTTTGTTCGAATGGTAGGGCCAGAAGGCAATATTAAAAGGGCTCCATAAAAGTCATGTTCTTTCATCAGTCAGATTGCAGTGGAATATTTCTGTAATGTTTTGAGGGGTCCCGAGGTTGGTTTTTTTTTCTTGCAGACGTTTCATTACCCAAACTAGATAATGTCATCAGTGCATCATCACCATCATCATCATCTGTAATGTTTCTCCCTCAGGCACCACTTCCTAGTTTCTCTACCCAAGAAATCTTGTCCATTCCAGTTCATTACTGTAGCAAATTATGCTTCTTTCGAGATTTGAGTGGAAAATACCCAGCTCAATAATTTTACGCGTATGTCTTCACTATACACTTTCTGAAACCGAGGCCAACAAATTGCATTGAGTAGGACAGCAAATTGCACCACGGCAGCATTTCTCAGGCTTTATTCCCACTAGAGATAATTTATTTATTATTTATTTATTTAGATTTAGATTTAGATTTAATTGGATTTATATGCCGCCCCTCTCCGAGGACTCAGGGCGGCTCACAGCATGTACAGAAAAAAACAGGAAACAATAATAACAATCCAATTATACCTTAAAAAACAATCTTAAAATTCTAATTAAAAATATCAATATCATTCATTCAGCAGTCAAACTAAGCATTCATCTGTCAGGGGGGAAGGTCTAAGGAACCCCAGGCCTGGCAGCAAAGATGAGTTTTTAAACTTTTTCGGAAGGCAAGGAGGGTGGGGGCAATACAAATCTCTGGGGGGAGCTGATTCCAGAGGGCCGGGGGGCCCCACAGAGAAGGCTCTTCCCCTAGGTCCAGCCAGCCAACATTGTTTGGTCGACAGGACCCTAAGGAGACCAACTCTGTGGGACCTCACCGGTCGCTGGGATTCGTGCGGCAGAAGGCAGTCTCGGAGATAATCTGCTCCTATAACATGTAGGGCTTTATAGGTCATAACCAACACTTTGAATTGTGTCTGGAAACAAATTGGTAGCCAATGCAGTCTGTGGAGTGATGGTGAGATATGGACATTTCTTGGAAGGCCCAAGACTGCTCGCACGGCTGCATTTTATTGGATTTTATTGGATTTCTGTGCCACCCCTCTCCGAAGACTCGACAATTTGAATCCTGTCCCTCAGAATTATGCTTCCTTCCACTATAGCAGGGGTCTCCAACCTTGGCAACTTTAAGACTTGTGGACTTCAACTCCCAGACTTCAAATTCCTCAGCTTTGCTGGCTAGGGAATTATGGGAGTTGAAGTCCACACGTTACCAAGGTTGGAGACCCCTGCACCATAGGCTAGCAAGCCCTCCAGGTTCTGCCATAAGGATTAGCATTCTCTCTGTCATCTTCTTCATTTGCATTTTGTGTCACAAATCATCATTCACCTAAGACCCTCAGCAGTCAGGGTAAACCATCATTTAGGGTAAACCATCATTTACTCCAGATTATTTTCCTTTTTCCCCCCCCAATTCTCATTCTGCTCTCTGAGTTTGGTAGGTCTGGATAAATACCTGCTTGCTTAGCTTCTTTGATACAGCATCTTCCAATGTGCCAAAATATGTAAGATCTTAAAACTGAGATTTATTAGGAATGAAAGAAAGTCCCAGGAAATAATTGTGAGCACTCAATCGTGGCAAAGCAGAGAGAGGCAATGTGGTACCTCCAGATGTTTTTGTCACATTTTCTTTACAATTCTCTGCATGGGCTATACTGGTGAGAGCTAAATGGAAATTGAAGTTGAAAAAAAGTTATTAGATGGTATCAGAGTTTCTATCCTTGTAGTACAGAATGATACTGGAAAAGCCTAAACATTTGTGTCATCGTATGAAAGTATTCTTACTTGTTCGTGCTATTAAACATGACTCTTACGCCTAATGTGCATTCCTCGCCCGTGTTTCCTTCCTCTTCCCCTAATCATTTCCAGTAAAAAAATATGTCTTTATTATCTTTGGTTTCTTGATCTATTACATCATTCTTCCTTACACTGGCTGTTCTGCAGAGACGGGGGGGGGGGGGGATTCATAGGCACAGATTCCCATGCAAGGTGTCTGGATGGAGAAAACAGAATTTCTCTGGCATAAATTTGTAGCTAACTTCAGAGTCCAACACACAAAAACAGCAAAAGTATTGAGAAATCTCTCTTTTCTGCTGTGACTTATTTCCTCCTTCTCCCACTGGTTGCAACTGGAAGAATCTGAGCAACTAAACACAATTTATCAATCAATTCCAGATGGAGTTGCTCTCCACTGCTTTTTCTTTTGTTGGGGGGGGGGAGGCGTTGTTTGGAAAATATGATGGGGTAGTCAGTTTGGCGCAAGAGTGGCAAATTATGGGAATCCCATTTAGACTCTGGAAACAGAACAGACAGTAAAAACAATGATCTAAACAGAAGAACGGAGTTCCCTCTCTCAGCGGAGAAATGCCAAATGCATTCCTAGGGCAAACACCCTCAACAGACTGAGAATGGAAGCAGATTTCACAATGGCTCCGGTCTCAAGAATCGCCTGATGAGCAGAAGGAATAATCGTGAGAAACAGGGGGGAGACCAAGACAATGGTCATGGTCAAAGAAATCTGAGTTCAAAGCAGAAATGTAATCTGAGAAAACATCTGAGTCTTTGGATTGTTCCTTGGAAGAAAAAGGAAGGGATGGGGGGAGCAGGCACATTCAGGCTTAAATGATGCTGTTAATTTAATCCTATCATCAAAGTAACATTAGCATCCATAATTTTTGTTTCCCAGTCGTCTACCCTGAAAAGCTGCAAATACAACATTGTAGATTGAAATAACTACCCAGCTGCTGCGGCCTAGAGGTGGGGCTCTTGCCTCACAATCAGGAAGTTGTGAGTTCGATCCTAGGTAGATGCAGGGTCTCCTGCTTGGGCAGAGGGTTGGACTAGATGACCTGCAAGGTCCCTTCTGTTCTGCAGGGCTCTTTGATAGGAGCTTCCCGAAAATTCAAGGGTACAAATTTCAGACACACACACGTTTGAAAATTCAAAACAATGTTCTTTATCACAAAATTCAAAATAAACTAAGCACTCTTTTTGTATTGCAAAGAGCACTCTTCCCCAAACAACCGGGTAGTCTGTGCAATTTCTCTTAAGCAGTCATTAAGTACTTAACTAGCAGCTGTGAAGAAACTTCACACCCCTTCTTCTTCCAACGAAGTGAGACACACACACACATGTTGCTCTGCTTTGTTTTCCAAGGCATGAAAAAGCAACAAAGTCCAGAAAACACAGGATTCATGACGAACTCCGATCAGATATTCTTCCACAACGGCCAAACCCGCATGCTGCTATTTATAGCAGCAGCCCTAATTACTGGAGCCCCACCCAAACACAGGTGGCCTCACTTATTTCCTGTAATATGTTCTTACTTGGTCTCTTCTACTCATAATTCTGTGCTTGCGTGGGTCCAAATGTCATCATCTGAATCAAGGGAAGATAAGGGAGATTGACTGCCTGGGCTGTGTGCCAAGCCCCCCTCTGCCGAGTCACTCCCACCTTCTTCTTCATCCAAGGAAACTAAAGTCTGAACTGATTCTGTTGGCAATAACACAGGCCTGTGACATGTTGAATTTTCCCCTGCATCCACCTCCCCATTCCCTGGGGCAGGAGCTGGGCCAGAGCCAACCACAACACCTTCCAACTCTGTCAACCTGTTAAATCTGTTAAAGTGTCTCATTCTTGGCTATAGAATATGAGGGCCATTCCAAGCAGCTGCGGATTCCCATTACTGTTGCTATTGGTGCGCTGTGCGCACTGTTTTGGTTCTCTTGTGTGCAGATGCGCGCTATATGTGCACATTCCAGCATGTTTTTGCTTCTGCTCATGCGCAGGAAGCAAAAACGTGCTGAAATCTTGTGAGGAGACATGCGCATGCGTGTTTTTGGCAATTTATTTGCTTCTACACATGCGCAGAAGCAAAAAATACACCAAAAACTCACGCACGCGAGCATCAACTCATGAGATTTTGTTTCTGTGCATGTGCACGAAGCAAAAATATGAATAAATGAAGAAAAAGCATGGTGGCGTGTATAGGGTTGTCACTGATAGCGATCGTGCACTAATTGCACAATCTGGCGACCGTTACTAGTATGCCATTCCCTACTGTACCAGTAGCAACCCACTACTGATTCCAACATTCACATCATGGTTTGTTTCCTCATGTTCCCATTTGACCTGATGTTAGAGAAGATGAGACAGATTAATGACCTAAAGCAGGGATGTCAAACTCAATTCCCTTGAGGGCTGCATCAGGGTTGTTGTTTGACCAAGGAGGGCCGGGTGAGGGCTGGGCGTGGCCATGGTGAGCATGGGCATGGAGGACATGACATGGGACCGCACCTCCACACACATGGTTTCATACACTTATCAAAATAGAGAGACGCACATTTCTGTTGCTTTGTTTTTTCAATAATTAACTTGATCTACTTGTTCACCTTATGAGACAGAGAGAGAACAGATCAAGAAAATGACTACATTATTGGTGTGGGCTATTGTAGCAGAATCCTGCAAGCCTGAAAGGTAAAATGTTTTACCTTTCCTCCCTTTTATAACCTTCTGAGTCAAGGATGGCCTCCTGTAGCACTCTGGCGGCCCCGTTTTGGGCCTGGAAGGCCCCCTGGAACACTCTGGTGGCCAAAACCAGTTGCAGGGAGATTGTGCTGCTGCCCACACATCATATTTGCTAGCAGAGGCACCATGGGCCAATCTTTTGCTATTTCCAGGCTGGCCCCATGGGCCAGATCTAAGCACCCTTCTTAGAAATCACAAAAAACCCTTGAATTGATTAAAAAAACAGAGTATTTATTGGAAATAATAATAATACTGTAATAATAATAATAATAATAATAATAATAATAATAATAATAATTTGAAAACCATTGGAATTAACAAAATCTCCATCTGCCAATTGCAAAAGGTCACTTTACTGGGATTGGCATACATAATTCACCGCAACATCATGCAATCCTAGGTGCTTGGGAAGCACCCAACTGGTGATGAAATACAAATCCAGCATAGTGATCTCAGTTGCTGTGTTGTATTATTATTATTATTATTAGTAGTAGTAGTAGTAGTAGTAGTAGTAGTAGTAGTAGTAGTGTAGTAGTAGTAGTAGTAGTAGCAGCAGCAGCAGCAGCAGTTTGCAAAATGCAGTGGATCTTTCAGCCTGACCTTAAATTGAGGTTTGAGCCAAAAGCCACACTTAAAATCCAAAAGTACTACATTTTATAGTCTCTATCTCAATGCACCCCCATTCCCCTCCTATCGGATACAGTCACCAATTACAGCTACTCCATAATGCCTCAGAGACAACAACATCTCTGACATGTTCGTCAACACCTTCCCATTATTGACCATAGAACATTTTGCAAGCTCAGCATTTTCTTATCTCTCTTGCCATGGCATTAAGGAATGTTCCTTTAGTCGGGCCCCTTTCTAACTAACAAAGGAATATCTGTTCAGCATATATTTTCTCCAATTATCTTAAAGTAACTAATGTGTAACAAGTTCAAGCTGGAAAGCACTCTGCGGGTTATCCAGTCCAACCCCGTGCCCAAGCAGAATTAAATCTTCTACATTTATATAAATTTCTATATGTACTATTTTATTTTTGAATTTTCTTATCTCTTTCAAATCCACCCCTTTCTATTTTATTATTTTATTTCATAAAAAAAAAACATTATCTCCAAAATTCTCTTAAGATATTTTCAATTTGACAGCATTTTCAAATTTCATAATAGCAGTATATTCATTTACATATTTTAACATCATCATCATCATATGTTTCTCTTTATTTTGTGTAACAGTTATCATAACTTCAATAGTGCTTTGTACCACATTCCTTATAAGACGTATAAGACATGGTAAACTGATTCATCCCAACATAACCATATCTGCTATAAATAAGGCTTGCTTCCAATTATTAATTCTATTATTAACTTATTTTATTAATAATAATAGTAATAATAATAATAATAATAATAATAATAATAATAATAATAATACAGTGGTACCTCTATCTAAGAACGCCTCTCCTTCTGAACTTTTCTAGATAAGAACCGGGTGTTCAAGATTTTTTTGCCTCTTGTCAAGAACCATTTTCCACTTACAAAACCGTAACTGGAAAAGGCAGGGAGAAACCTCTGGGGGGCCTCTCTAGGAATCTCCTGGGAGGAAACAAGGCCGGAAAAGGCAGGGAGAAGCCTCCGTGGGGCCTCTCTAGGAATCTCCTGGGAGGAAACAAGGCCGGAAAAGGCAGGGAGAAGCCTCCGTGGGGCCTCTCTAGGAATCTCCTGGGAGGAAACAGGGCCAGAAAAGGCAGGGAGAAACCTCTGTGGGGCCTCTCTAGGAATCTCCTGGGAGGAAACAGGACCTCCACCCTCCCTATGGTTTCCCCAATCACACACATTATTTGCTTTTGCATTGATTCCTATGGGAAAAATTGCTTTTCTACTTAAGAACCTGGTAACGGAATGAATTAAGTTCGTAAGTAGAGATACCACTGTAATAACGTTCCTCAATATTTAATAATAGTTTATTATTAAAACTATTCTATTCTAACCACCACCACCCCAAATCCTTCATTATCCAAAATTCCTGTACATTCTTTTACCAGGACATGAGCTATTTTTCTCATTCTATCTGTGATTTATTTAATTACTTCCTCTGTATCATCAATTTCTAGGCAACAGTTGGTTAAATTAAATTTACCACAGATACCTCCTTCCTTAGCTAGTAAATAATCCAATGCTAACCTGTTTTGATAAATTTCTGTTCGCATTTTAATATTCATTTTAGCCATAAGATCTAAGGCTAGTGCTGTCTCATTACTTATTATTTCTACCATAGCTTGCAAACGAATGATTCTATTAATCATATAGATTGGTGTTCGATACCCATATATTCCCTCAGCTGCCCATGTAGCAGGATGATAGTAAACTATAATCCTTTCTGGTGGCCAGTTTTTCAGGAGCCCATCCTGTTGTTCTCAATATTTTATCAGAATAAGTCTTTTTAATCTTTCTTGGGCCTGACTTTGCATTTTATCTTTTACACTTCTTATACTTCTGGATTGATATCCTGCTGCCCTAGCATCATCATAGACAGCCACACCCTAAACTTCTCCTTTTTTGTATATGAATGAGAAAAAAAACTGAATCTAATGGTCCCTAACACAGAAGTACCACTCCAATTTCTTGGTAAATTGGTTCTATAGTATAATGGTTAGCACTCTGGACTTTGAATCTAGTGATCCGGGTTCAAATCTTGGTGGAACCTCCTTTTTAAGGGGCGAGTACAAGTGCACAAGAGTGCCTTCCATCCCCTGTCCTATTGCTCTCCTATATCTCCTATACCTTTCTTCTATTCCTATATCTCTTCTTCTATTCTTTCATTGATATGTTCTATTCCTATATCTTCTCCTCTATTCTTTCATTGATATATTTTACTATGAGTATCTCCTCTATAACCTTCATCATGTATTTTACTATGTGTTTATAGATATATACCCACTAAAACCCTCATTGTGTATTGGACAAAATAAAATAAAATAAAATAAAATAAAATAAAATAAAATAAAATAAAATAAAATAAAATAAAATAAAATAAAATAAAATAAAATAAAATAAAATAAAATAAAATAAAATAAAATAAAATAAAATAAAATAAAATAAAATAAAATAAAATAAAATAAAATAAAATAAATAAATAAATAAATAAATAAATAAATAAATAAATAAATAAATGCGCATAAGCATTTTTACCACAAATCCAGCAAAGGCCACCCGGTGCTACCCATTCTAAACTTCTATTACTGATGTCTTTTATTCCCTACATTTTCTTCCAGGTCTCAGGAGGATTAATGTACCACCCTGTTAAATTCCTTCTATCTCCAAGCCACCATTCTTGTTTGCTTTGATTACATTAGAGGACTCCTTCACACACCATTTCTCCAACCTCTTCTCCTAAGTCATTTCTTTTAAAACAAGTTATTCCAATTATCTTATTCTCCAATATCCAAGCTTGTATTCTAGCCTGGGTAAAGGTAAAATCCCAATTCTAGCTGGAGTTACTCAAATCTACTTAATTTGCTTCCCAAGCCCACCTTCCCCCTATTTCAGTTCCACCACGTACAAAACAATTTGTTACATTTGGGGTTCCAGCTATTCACTCATCCAATTCTGCAAACACATTTGCGCTGGAAGCGGAGTGAAAACGTGGACACAGAGCTGGATTTAAAATCGGGTCACTTTTATTAATTAAAATATAACTTTATTTAATAAAACAACAAACTGGGACCTGCAGAGGTCAACTAAGAACTTTGGGGCGGAAATGATGCCATAAACTTCCTGGGCAACTATGAGCGTAGCTCTTTGCTGATCCAGGTGAAGGGGACCATGCCCTCACCTGGATCCCAGCCATGCTACGCATGTGAGAGATCTCACCGTCCAATCCCAAACAGGCAATTGGATGGGGCAAGACTCTGTGGCAACCTCTCCCCAATCGCTCAGGCCGGTTTATGACACCATGAGCTTTTGGACAGAGTCTGCCAATCATCTCCAAAGATGCCCAAAGGAGAACACGCAGTTGCTAAGCACCTCCCAATTTCCACCCCTAACCTGCCTACCCAGTGGCCAAAGGTAAGCCGAATTAACCAAATCAAAACTATGTGTGAAGCACCCCCTAACCATCCATCCCTCACTGCAGTGTGGAATAGGCAAAAAATGGTCACAACTAAAGCGTTGTGACCGCCAAAAAATCCTATCCGGCCCCCTAAGGGCGACCCACCAGGCACACTGAAAGATAGAGAGGGCGAGCGGGTGTTTGCCCTTTGGCTGCTGAGTGAAAAGGAGGGCCCCAGGCCTACGCAGCCCTTTAAATAGGGCTGGGCTGGCCCACCCCTGGCAGCATCATAGGCCAGTGCCGGCGCCAGGCCTAGCCGGGATCTTGCGAAATCTTGCAAGATCCTGGAGAAGAAGATGGCAGCTATGCCGGGAGCTGCGTTTTCCAGCCCTGACGCAAATCCAGCTGGCGGGTAAGTCTGCCGTCTGGGCATTTTATTAGCATCTGCTATTTCAGCCATTATTTCATCTCCTATTACCTTCTCATAAAAGGAGTGAAATACTGATTTAGGAATATCAGGTTCTAAAGGTTTCTTTATTATCCATACCTGGATCTCAGATATTGGGTCTCTTCCTCCTGCATTTATTCCGATTCCAAATCTCCAATCCTTCTTTCCCCATCCTTTTTCTCAATGAACTTAGTACTGCTTTTAACTGTAAGGTTTACTTGGTTACAATTTTCTTGTCCACAGCTAGTACCGTAGCTTCATATTCTTTTTAAAGTTATTAAAGGCTCTTGTTTTCCTCCTGTTATCCATCCTATACTGCAAAAGAGACCTCGGAGTCTTGGTGGACAATCAACTAAACATGAGCCAACAATGTGCAGCAGCAGCTAAAAAATCCAACACAATCCTAAGCTGCATCAACAGGGGAATACACTCCAAGACCAGGGAAGTCTTAATACCACTCTACTACGCCCTGGTCCGACCACACCTGGAGAACTGTATTCAGTTCTGGTCGCCACACTTCAAAAGAGACATTGAGACTCTGGAGAAGGTGCAAAAAAGAGCAACCAAGATGATTAAGGGATTGGAAACCAAGACTTACAAAGAGAGACTGAGGGAATTGGGCATGGATAGCCTAGAGAAAAGGAGGGCCAGAGCGGATATGATAGCAGTCTTAAAAGTATACGAGGGAATGTCACAGAGAGGAGGGGATCACTTTATTCTTCAGGGCACCAGAGGGCCGGACGAGGAACAACGGCTGGAAGCTAACCAAGGAGAGATTCAACATGGAGATAAGGAGGAACTTCCTGAAGGTCAGAGCGATCAACCAATGGAACAACCTACCAGCGGACGTTGTGAACTCCAAAACTCTGAACATTTTTAAGAGAAGATTGAACTGCCACTTGACTGGTGTACTATAAGGTTCCTGCTTGGGCGGGGGGTTGAACTTGATGGCCTTCATGGTCCCTTTCAACTCTAACAATAAATATATATATATATATATAAATACATCTCCACCACCTACACCTTACATTACTTATTGTACAAGAATCAGGAGCACACATAGACTTTTCATCCTCTATATAGGCTTGAATCCAACCAATATCTCCACATCTATTTACTGCTGCATAAGTACTAGCTGCTTTACATACGTCAAAGATTACAGAGAAAAAAGATTCTAAATCATGTTTCCACTTTGACTGTCCTAACAATTTCTGATTTATCCTCCCCCAACATCTTTATTTGTAAAGGCAATTACCTAGGGTCCTTTCAAGGGTCGTAACAGAATGTCTCCTTTTCTTCTGTACATTTAGAGTACTGTGTTATAAACCATGATTGCATATAATATTCTAATTTTCTGAGCTGATGGATTTGGGATTTTCATGAGCTGTACCCCATCACCATCACAATTATGACAAATCATGGCTCGAACTATCTTGCCTTGCATGTAATGAGTCTCTCATATATAAGGTTTCACCTTTTAAGTTTCATTACTGAAATAAATGAACTCTAATTTTTCGAGTTTCACCTGTAGATTTTTCACATACCCACTAAAGATGATAAAAGGTACTTTCAGTCTGATTAGATTTTCCACATATATTTGATACCCCCTTGTGAAGTCTTGTGACAATTTATCAAGTGTTAAATACCAATGATGCATCATCATATAAAAATTTGTATGCTGCCCCTCTCTGAAGACTCGGGGCAGATTCCCTTTCAAGTTATAATTCAATGTAAATTTTAATTCTTCATTCCAGATACAGTATTCTTTCATTGATCAAGTGCTATGTTGTATCTATTTTACCCATTTAGTTATACAGTATTTAACATATTCACCCTCTATATTTATTTTTTTAAAATAGTTTATACATCTTACTGGTAGCATGCTCATCATTATAGATTAAATTCAAAATCAGTTTATTCATGGTAAAATCAAAATTCTTATTAAATTTTCCTGACAATTGAGCATAAGCAAACCTTTGACAAGTATGAACCCCCATTTCCAATTCTTCTCTTGCTTTAGTTTAGGTTCTCCTTCAGCAGGTCTCCACGTTTGTGTAACTATCATTTCCCTTCTTAAAAAGGGGTTTCTTGGGGTTACAACCACAGAGGAATTTGGGAGTCCATCTTATCTATCTATCTATCTATCTATCTATCTATCTATCTATCTATCTATCTATCTATTTGTTATTTAGATTTGTATGCCGTAAAAACCCATAATTTAAGAAAACACACACACAACATACCATACATAAACAGTATAGGCCTGGGGACGTTATCTCAGTTCCCCCATGCCTGATGACAAAGGTGGGTCTTAAGGAGCTTACGAAAGGCAAGGAGAGTAGGGGCAGTTCTGATCTCTGGGGGGAGTTGGTTCCAGAGGGTCGGGGCCGCCACAGAGTAGGCTCTTCCCCTGGGTCCCGCCAACTGACATTGTTTAGTTGACGGGACCCGGAGAAGGCCCACTCTGTGGGACCTAATCGGTCGCTGGGATTCGTGCGGCAGCAGGCGGTCTCGGAGATATTCTGGTCCAGTGCCATGAAGGGCTTTAAAGATCATAACCAACACTTTGAATTGTGACCAGAAATTGATCGGCAACCAATGCAGACTGTTTTATACCTTCAATATGGCACATCTAACAATGTGATTTAGGAAATCCACATTAACCTTAACTTTGTTGTACCAGAAGCAGTCCTTCCACACAAATCTCAAATTATGCCCTTCTAACTCCAATCACCTCCAATTTCCCAAAGTCACACCCAAGCCTTTTGATCTTAACATCATTTACTTCACTCTTTGGCCTTGATGATCTAGTTCAAATAACTGACAGCAACTTTAGAAGGATATGCAAAACCCTAGAGTATTGGTGAGAAAGGCCACATTACTCTTGTCTTCTTTTGCATTAAAGTTTTTTTTCTGAGTCACTTAGTGCCAAGTTTAATAATGATTTGCATCAGTGGGTAAGCATTATTCTATTTTAAGGCTAAGTCAAGAATCCTGAATCTTTTTCAGTGCATTTAGATGGGGGCATAACACTAGCCCCAAGCATGAAAGAAACCCTACTCAAAATATGATTTAGTTTTCAACTACATCAAGCAAAATATAAGCTTTGCTTTGATTTCAGATGCATCACAGTTTTGCTAGCAATCAAACACTTCAGCTCCCAATCTACTCCAAGAGGTGTATGCAATGCAACTGATTATGAATTGGGCCAATATGGAAATATCCCATACGAAAGAACCCACATGGAAATATCCCCTTTGGTGTGTTTTTCTCACTTTCTCATATTCACTAAACCATTGCTTTCAATGAGTAACAAACAATAGAAAAGGCATAGTATCAATGAGAAGAATGGCTGGCATTCTGTTCCCATGTTTTTCAGAACCTTAGAAGCATATGTGTTATTTTTTATTTATTTATTAAACTTAGACACTGCCCAACTTCAAATGGCACTTATAAATTGAGAATAATAGTTTTTCATACACACACGTACACATTTTATGGTTTTATGATTTTATGTTTCTGCACTTTTAATGTTGTTGTATTTCAGTTATACTTGAAGATAGGCGACCATACAAATATATTACATTGATTGAGGGATGTATAGAATTTCTAATAATAACATGGCTTCCATCTACCCCAAACTCAGATCCTAAAATGAGTTCCTAGACAGAAGCCCTTTACAGAAATATGCTGCTTAAAAAAAATAAAGGGTACACTTAAACAACACAATATAGCTCCAAGTAAATCAAACTTCTGTGAAATCAAACTGTCCACTTAGGAAGCAACACTGATTGACAATCAATTTCATTTTGTTGTCAGTACATTCAACTTTGTACAGAACAACGTATTCAATGAGAATACAGTGATACCTTGTCTTACGAACTTAATTGGTTCCAGGACGAGGTTCGTAAGGTGAAAAGTTTGTAAGACGAAACAATGTTTCCCATAGGAATCAATGGAAAATCAATTAATGCGTGCAAGCCCAATTTCACCCCTTTTGCCAGCCAAAGCGCCCATTTTCAAGCTGGTGGGATTCCCCTGAGGCTCCCCTCCATGGGAAACCCCACCTCCGGACTTCAGCAGGGGAATCCCAGCATCGCAAAAATGGGCGCTTCACTGGCAATGGAAGTCCGGAGGTGGGGTTTCCCAGCGAGGGAAGGCTCAGCGAAATCGCAGCATCGCAGCGCGGGTTCGTAAGGTGAAACTAGTTCGGAAGAAGAGGCAAAAAAATCTTAAACCCCAGGTTCGTATCTTGAAAGGTTTGTATTAGTAGGGGTTCGTAAGACGAGGTAGCATTGTATTTCATTCATTCAGATCTAGGATGTTATTTGAGTGTTCCCTTTATTTTTTTGAGAAGTGTACAAAGATAAGAAGACAACTTTTAAGTCAAGCAGCAGCTCTAAAACCTTGGTGATAACAACCAACAGCATGTCAAGCCTGAAACTATTGTGCTGGGCATCTTCCTAAAGTCCACCTATGTCCTTGGAAAATGTTGTGATTCCGTCCGAGGCCCCTCAGGGAACGGCTGATCTTCTGTCGGTTTCCTGCTCAGAGGGGGAGGATGAGGAACAGGAGGTGCAGGCAGACGAGGAGGAGGAATCTCAGGCTGAGGAAGAGGGGGAACAGCCAGAGGCCCCCGAGAGGGAGCTCTCCCCAGCAAGCAGCCTGGATTCCTTAGAGGAAAATGCACAAGCAATAATCGATCTGCGACAGAGAAGAGCAACACAAAGAAGGGACCAATTAGCTAGGTACTTTCAGCACTAAAGAGGCAACAGCTGGGTTTGGGTGTGGTGCTCTCTGGAAAGGCTGAAAAGGCAGACCCACCCTTCCTGGCTTGTGGAGTATTATCTTTGGGAGTCCTGGGACCTGGCTGTGCTCTTTGGCGTCTTGGAATTCTGGTTTGTGACTTTGAATACTGAAACCTTGGGGGGGAAAGGTGGGGGGTCTTATTCTCTACAGTGGTGGGTGTGCCAGCAAGAAGGCTGCTGTATTGTCTGGACATCAGGACTCTGCTGTAAAGTCTCATAACCTGCCTGTGGGGAAGAACAGGTTTTTCTCTGTGTTTATTTTTCAAGCTATAAAGTACTTTTGCTTTTACCAGCGTGTCTGGCTGTTTTTTCCAGTTGGTGTTGATGTCTGGGGGCACCCAGACAGAACAGAAAATATCCAAGCAGATTGTCAGATTAGATAAACAGAAAGCACTCTGCATAGCCATTTAGGCTGCAGATTGTTAGTTTCCCTTAACAGAATTGGTATGGCAATTAATCCAGCAATATCCCTGGTGTAAAACATTGCTATGAGGGGGGAAAAGGAGTTATTTCTGCTATGTTCTGGTTTATAGAGTCTTTGTGGGGCTGCCTGTCCCAAAAGAAAAGAAAAAAACCTCCAAACTCTTAGCAGTCTCAAAGTGTCTAGGAACCTGTTTGTTGCAGGCCATTTCACCTTAATTAAAGGGAGTGCAAACTGGATTCTGATTCCTTTTGAAAGACTTAAGCATTACAAGCCCATTAGACAAGGTCTCCAGTAATTACTTTGTCAGGAAGGGTTACTGTAAGGGGAAAACTGCGAGCTGACACAGTAGGTAAATCAGGGTAGTATGTGGGAAGCAATTAAAATGACAAGAATTTCCTAAAGTCAACACAATTATTTGGTTGCTCTTAATTTTATCATATCAGATTTATTTCTTTAAAAGAGAAGATAATTAAAACTGCAGAAAAAACAATTGCTACCAACCTGCCTTCCATTGAGGACCTGTATATTGCACGAGTCAAAAAGAGAGCTGTGAAAATATTTACAGACACCTCACATTATTATTATTATTATTATTATTATTATTATTATTATTATTATTTATTAGATTTGTATGCCGCCCCTCTCCGTAGACTCAGGGTGGCTCACAGCAACAATAAAACAATGTACAACAAATCTAATAATTTAAAAAAACTAAAAACCCCATTATTAAAAGCAAACATATACACAAACATACCATACATAAACTGTATAGGCCTGGGGGAGATGTCTCAATTCCACCAGGCCTGATGGCAGAGGTGGGTTTTAAGGAGTTTACGAAAGGCAAGGAGGGTGGGGGCAGTTCTAATCTCCGGGGGGAACTGGTTCCAGAGGGTTGGGGCCGCCACAGAGAAGGCTCTTCCCCTAGGTCCCACCAAACTCTAGTCGACAGGACCTGGAGAAGGCCAACTCTGTGGGACCTAACTGGTCGCTGGGATTCGTGCGGCAGAAGGCGGTCCCGGAGATATTCTGGTCCGATGCCATGAAGGGCTTTATAGGTCATAACCAACACTTTGAATTGTGACCGGAAACCGATCGGCAACCAATGCAGACTGCAGAGTGTTGGTGGAACCTGGGCATACCTAGGGAAGCCCATGATTGCTCTCGCAGTTGCATTCTGCACAATCTGAAGTTTCCGAACACTTTTCAAAGGTTGCCCCATATAGAGAGCATTACAGTAGTCAAACCTCAAGGTGATGAGGGCGTGAGTGACTGTGAGCAGTGAGTCCCGGTCCAGGTAGGGCCGCAACTGGTGCACCAGGCGAACCTGGGCAAACGTTCCTACATAAATATGAAGTGATTTATTTCAAATCCCTCTAACAGGACACTTGAAACACATGAGGTGATTGTTCCATCTCAATGAGGAGCATTCAGGTCATTCGGAGTTTGGTTTTGTTCAAACACAGCCAACTTGAAAGATCACAATGCAGTGTTGTGAATAGCGTTAATATGCCCCAAATTCAAAACAAAACGCCTTTTCTATTTCATAAATGTGCTGTTCCATCTCAATGGGCAGACCCTATTTTTTCCTGTTGAAAAGTAACTGGGCAAATTGGAAGTGCAATATTCTATTTGCTGCTTCAGCAATGAGGTATTCTTGCTTTGCAAACGGAGAGTTTGGAAACGGGAGCTGGCGTTGGGAAGACAGATTGCGCTCCTCCTGATGGTTCACGGGGTGACATGTGTCCTTAAAGATCAAGTTTAGGTGCTGCTTTTTCCTGGATGGGGGGAAGAATTGCAAGAGAGGGTGAAAGAGAGAACAAGATTTCTCTGAATACCCATATAGGCCCAAATGGTAAATGGCTTATTTTTGCAGATTATTTATTTATTAGTATGAGATGCAGTCCCAACTGTCTATTTATCGTTGTTCTTGCTGGAGATGCTCCCTTCCTCGCAACTTCATCAAAGTGACACAAATGGACAAAACTATTTGGAATTGTCAAGTTGATCTTGTATGTTCACTGACAAGGATACCTAGAAAATCTTCATCTATTCAATCTACTGGGATATCCATAAGGTTTCTGTTTCCTCGGAGACAGAAGCTGCTGGTTTCTACGGAGAAGACAACTCTTAAAGGCAAACCACAGGCCAAGTTTGGTATTTACTAATTTCTTTTCTTTTCTCCTCTCCTCTCCCTTTCCTCTCCCTTCCCTTCCTCCTTTCCTTTCCTTCCCTTCCTCTCCTTCTTTCCTTTCCTTTCCTCTTCCTTCCCTTCCTCCTTCCCTTCCCTTCCTCTCCTCCTTTCCTCTCCTCTCCTCTTCCTTCCCTTCCTCCTTCCCTCCCCTTTCCTTCCCTTCCTCTCCTTTCCTTTTCTTTCCTTTCTTCTCCTCTTCCTTTCCTTCCCTTCCTCCTTTCCTTTCCTTCCCTTCCTCTCCTCCTTCCCTTCCTCTCCTTCTTTCCTTTCCTTTCCTCTTCCTTCCCTTCCTCCTTCCCTTCCCTTCCTCTCCTCCTTTCCTCTCCTCTCCTCTCCTCTTCCTTCCCTTCCCTTCCTCCTTCCCTCCCCTTTCCTTTCCTTCCCTTCCTCTCCTTCCCTTCCCTTCCTCTCCTTTCCTTTCTTCTCCTCTTCCTTTCCTTTCCTTTCCTTCACTTCCCTTCCTCTCCTCCTTCCCTTCCCTTCCTCCTTCCCTTCCCTTCCTCTCCTTCTTTCCTTTCCTCTCCTCTTCCTTCCCTTCCCTTCCTCCTTCCCTTCCCTTCCTCTCCTTCTTTCTTTTCCTCTCATCTTCCTTCCCTTCCTCCTTTCCTTCCCTTCCCTTCCCTTCCTCTCATTTCCTTTCCTCTCCTCTTCCTTTCCTTTCCTTCCCTTCCTTGCCTTTCATTTATGTTTTTTTTCTTTTCTTTTTTCTTTTCTTTTCTTTTCTTGGTTTTTCTGAATTCCACAGCAGCTCATCAAACTGCGTCTTAGGTTTCAATTCATGTGAAGGTGTCCTGGTCCTTTCCATGTCCCGTATGACAAGTCTTACAGAATTATTTTCTACAGGCAGATGTAGATCTAAGCCACCACAATGAATGTATGGTGGAACAGGTGCAACATTGCAGCATTTTACTTCGGAAGAATGTTTAAGACAGCCAGAGTGATAGCTCATGTCCGCCTCAAGCCCACTAGGGCTTGTTTTCTGCTGAGCACTGCTGGCATCTGTGGAAGATTCAGTGTCTGTTGTGCTGAAGATGAAAGAAGGGGGCAAGGGAAAAGAAAGCCAATGAAACCTCCTGGGATGCTACCAGACAAAATCAAAACTCCAAACTGCTTTGCATGTGCAGATTCAACTGACATCTGGCTATCTGGATGGCTAGCATCAGGTTCTTTCCAGAAGGATAAAATGAGGACAAAAATCAGCTTTCGTCAGGGGAGAACTGAGCTTGTGAGCTTCATAAAGTCTGTCTTCAACTTTTACAATCTGCTGTCCAAGGTCTTTGGAGCTTAAGGATGTGCATCCTCTCACCAAGGGCCAAGTGAACCCTGCATTGCAGAAGAGCTACATCTGCTGCCATCACATGGAATTGAAGATAAAATCATCTCCTAAATCAGGTGCCAACAAAATAGACAGGCGTATGCTACCACGTTTTGGAGTTTGCGCTGACCTTTGAAAGTACACAGATTTAGAAGGCCAAGGGTCATCCATTCAGTGTTTATCTAAAAGAAGGCGAGATGGAGGCCATGTAGAGGCCAACCACACACCATTTGGCTTGAAATACTGGCTTTATAGTAGGAATGTAATTAAAAAGGGGTTTTTTTTCAGAGCTACTTCTGCCATTTCCAATCAACATTAATTTGCTGGTCTAATATTAGAGATGTGTAAAATATTCCATATATAATAGAAGGTTTTGAGTGGCTGTGCATGAGTTAACACACTACCTTTCTGATGGAATGAATGGTCCATGGAATGAAAAGGTGCAGTTTTATATCTGATAATGACTGAAAAGTGCAGGTTCTGGGTAGCTCCAGTGAGGGTATAAACTGGGTCTAAGGCAGAAGTAGTTGTGAAGGTGATGGAGGGGAGGGAAGGCTTTGGGAAAATCGGGGATGGACAGGCTAGAGTCATGCACTACATTGGTAACTGCTCAGGGGTGAGTTCTACTTACCTTCCCCACCAGTTTGCGTCATGACGGAAGTGCACATTTTGCACGCGCACTCACTTCACTCATGTGTGCATGTGCTACTTCCCAGAAATGCACAATACTAAAAAAACCAAAAATGGCAGTGCCTATGGCGCTGCTGAGAGAACCGGGTTGGAGATGTGGCAGCCCTGGATCGCTGCCGGTTCCAGAGACCCAGGCTGCCAAGTTACCACCAGTTCTATAGAACCAGGAGGAACCCACTTCTGGAACTGCTGAAGAGAGAAGGAGGGCCAATACATGCCAGCATTGCCTGGTGTCCCAGAAAATCTTCTCCAGCTTTTGTTTCAAGGAAAATCCTGAACAACCAAAATGTTCCTAATTTTTGCTTTTGGTAAACCATGGCCAACTTAAAATCATTTTTCAGATTTTTCATTTTCCAGAATGCAATCAGGCTTTTTTCCCCCTCCTGGGTTTCAAACATTTTCTTTTTTATTTATTTGTTTATTTTATTGTTTTTCTCTTTTTAAAACATCACAATATCTTAACACAGATCTGCAACCTTTTCCTTAAGTTATCTCTACTTAGTAATATACAATAATTCATATATTTACAAAGTGCCACATTTTCATCATTCATTTCACATTGTTTCACAGTCCTTTCTTTTTTTCTAAGTTCAGTTGTACCATCTATTCCGTATTTCATAGTATTCCAAAACATTTTTGCAAAGTCTGGAACAGACTTGGAAGTTAAGAGTCATGCCAAAAGAGGCAATAGCAAACCAAGGAAATTGCATCCCACTCAGAGTAGAGCTCAATTTCAATACAATAAGAACACAGGACTGACTAACGTTTACAGGAACACTCCAAATGGTGTTACCTTTTCTTGGATTTCAAGTGAAGTTCCTGCCCCTGCTCTTTTCTGGAGAAAGAAATCACAACTTTAAATCAGATAGCAACAGGTCGCCCTTCTCCTTAGACTATCATGCTAATTCTGCCTGCTCAAGGTCAAGAACAATACACACACGTACACACACACACACACACACACACACAAACACATCCCATAGAGAGTAGCTAGAGGCACAGATCAAGTCAACACTCTTGGAATTTGGGCCTTCTTGTTGGCACTTGGTCTCCAAGATTTCTAACCATTAGATTCTTGATAGAAAACACCATTATTTTTATATTTCTCCAATCCTTTATTTTACTTAAGAGTTTGAAGAACTTGTGAAAAAAAAGTATATGTAAGGAAATAGAGAATATGTAAAAAAAAGTTACAGATAATTAGCCCTATTGGACTTTAAACGGAATTTATTTGTAAACAAAGTACAAACCACTGGAAAGGCTATAAAAAGTGAACAATACGATAGATCAGTATGATTAGATTGAGATTCTAATTCTATAGATACAGAAACCCAATTTATAAATGTGACAATCTGTAAACAGTATTACAATCTAAGAATGGTTTCCAATTAGAATTAAACTCTACATGAGATGTATTTTTATAGAGAAAGTTATTCTGGACCTCAATGCATTTAACAATTTAATTAGGCATTTTTCCAAAGAAGGTCTTTTCCAGTGAAATCCTTGCTGCCATTAACATATACAATGTGAGTTCAGTGTATTTTGAAAAAAAATGTGAAATTGAATAAGAATTTTAAATTATAAATTTTTAAAATCCATTCCACTCTTCTATGAAATATGTTCCAATATAGCTACCCTTTACATTTCTACCATTATTTTAAATATATACAGAATCTAATTCATTACATTTCCAACATCTTTTTAAAAAATTATTATTACTGTATTATATTATTCATTACTACTACTGTTATTTTTGAATTATCAGATTTGAAACAAGATCTAATGGACAATTATAGTCATATAATTAAACTATTTTGGGTTTTTTTAAATACAAGTCTAACCTTTGGCAATGTCTGTATTTTGAATGTTCATGAACATTTCTCTAACAACCGAGTGCCCATAGCAGCTTATTAAGTAGTTTATGAAATCATCTTCTAAAACAAGCTTTTCCTGGCCACTGTCAGCTTTTTGCCATTTTCACTGAATAGTTGGACTATCAGTTATGAGGACTGGATTCTGGAGACTACAGTATTCCTATCCTATAGCTAACAAACTGATCTCTTATACATTGCATACACTTTAATTTATAAACTGCATATGATATATTTGCTTGCTTCTGCTACATAAGATCAATTTCCAAATATAAGAGAGAGATTGTAGACTTTAAAAAAATTAAATTTAATAGAGTAATGATATGAAGTGTTCTATAG